>NC_134489.1:85585134-85922634 GCF_040206685.1 Ascaphus truei | reverse complement strand
CAAACCCCACAATTCACTGTTCTGTTCTTTCTCTGACGATTATTAATGTACTAGCTGATATACCCGGCATTGCCCGTGACGTAATGTTCTGCCTCCCCCATCCTCCTTCTCAACTCCCTTCCCCCCCTCTTCACAGCTGTTCAGGCTTTGCCCCCTTATCTCCAGACTCCCTCCCCCCCTCTCTCCTGACTCCCTCTCTCCCCCCCACCTCTCTCCTGACTCCCTCTCTCCCCCCCCCCTCTCTCCTGACTCCCTCTCTCCCCCCACTCTCTCCTGACTCCCTCTCTCCCCCCCCTCTCTCCTGACTCCCTCTCTCCCCCCCTCTCTCCTGACTCCCTCTTCCCTACCTGTCTTCTGGGTTAGGGGGGGAGGTTCCGATGTCTTCCGTGTGAAGCTTGAGCCAGATCTGGAAGAAAGCAGTATAGGGTAGTTAAGATTTCGGTGTAGTATAGGGCAGTTAAGATATATAGGGTAAATAAGAGATCCAGAGTGTGAGTGACAGAGAGAGAGAGAGTGGGGGAGAGAGAGAGAGTGTGGGAGAGAGTGTGGGAGAGAGTGTGGGAGAGAGTGGGGGAGAGAGTGGGGGAGAGTGTGGGGGAGAGAGGGAGAGAGAGGGAGAGAGTGTGGGGGAGAGAGAGTGTGGGGGAGAGAGGGAGAGAGAGTGTGGGGGAGAGAGAGAGAGAGTGTGGGGGAGAGAGGGAGAGAGAGTGTGGGGGGAAAGAGAGAGAGTGTGGGGGGGAGAGAGAGAGAGTGTGGGGGAGAAGGAGAGAAACGGTGGGTGACATACACAGAGGGTGGGTGATACACACAGAGAGAGAGGCTGGGTGAGTGACTGGCTGGGTGAGTGGTTTGCTGGGTGAGTGGCTGGGTGGGGCAGGGGTGACTGGGTGGGTGCGTGACTGACACTGACTGGCGGTGGGTGAGTGACTGACACTGACTGCGGGTGGGAGGGTGACTGACACTGACTGGGGGTGGGAAGGTGACTGACACTGACTGGGGGTGGTGGGGTGACTGACACTGACTGGGGGTGCGGGGTGACTGACTGGGAGGGGGTGACTGACTGGGGGGGGTGACTGACTGGGGGGGGGTGACTGACTGGGGGGGTGACTGACTGGGGGGGGTGACTGACGGGGGGGGGGGTTACTGACTGGGGGGGGACCTCTGGTGTCACACACATACACATACTCCCATACACACATACATTCATTCACACACACACACACACACACACACATTCTCCCACACACACACATACACATTCTCACACACACACAGGGGAGGAAAGGCCGCGACCAGTACCACGCTCCTCCCCCACCCACCCGCGCCCATCTCCCATTCGTGTGGGGGGCAGGCCGACATCCCCCCCCCCCAATCAGCAGGGTGGGTGGGAGGCACGTGGCGAGGTATCCCCCACTGGGTGCCCCAGGTGACAGTCAGCCCCGCCGTGGCCGCCACTGCCCTGCTCCCCTCGCCGGCATGTCACAGTGCACGGCCAAGCTGCAGGATGCTTCTTCCCCCCCAGCCCGCGGCGGCATGAAGCTCATGGGGGGGGGGGGGGGCAGGCCGACATCCCCCCACCTCATGCGGCGGCTGCGCCATCATGAAGGTAGGGGGCGCATGGGAGGCACGTGGTGAGGGCCGAGGCCCCCCCCCCCGCAAGCCAACCGGGCTGCAGCAGCGGGGACCTCCCGCCCCGGACATCGATCGGTGGATCGAGGGGAAGGGGACAGGAGGAGGGGAAGGGGACAGAGGACAGGAGCAGGGGACAGGAGCAGGGGACAGGAGAGCTGCCGCGGTGTGGAGTAGGGAGCCATGTGGGGACCAGGTGGATCGCAGGGAAGGAGCAGAGGGGCCGCAGCATGGAGAGTACTTACCCTCCAACAGATCTCCAGGCAGAATGGTCGCTCGTTGGGGGCTGGCTCATATAGAGCCTGGCCGCGCGCCCACAAAGCCTGGGAGCGAGCGCCAATCAGGAGTCGGGTAGGGGGAGTGTTTTTTTTTTGTTTTTTTTAGCGCGAGCAGGGAAATTTCAGCGCGAACGGGGGAATTTAAAAAAAAAACACGTGTGCTGCTTGGGCCAATATTTACACGCCCGAGGGTTAAATCCACCCGCCCCGGGCGAGTAAATGTATAGGATTGTCGAACACTGTATATATATATATATATATATATATATATATATATATATATATATATATGTATATGTATAAGAGCGCACGCCCCATAGTGTAACACTGTAACATTTAATGTGGGGAAGGGTGGATGGGGGGATTAAAAACACTCACAATAGACAAGTAAAATATAAGCAGTATGTGATATATAATCACCACCAAGGTGTGTCCAAACCGCAGCAGAGAGTCCAAAGCAGGCTGGAGTTGATCTCACGAACGGCGCAATCCCTCCGGTTCACTTGAAATCATCCAGGTAGTTCTGGCATCAGAACTATATCAATTTAATTGATTTATGTGGACATTTTAATGACAATTTTATAATTTTATATACTTTTACTATATGCAGGAATTACTGTTTGTGTTCACTACTAGTGAAACTCTTAATATGCTATTGGTCCTATATATATAATTATTGTTTGTGGAATATTTATCATTAAGCGGATTATATATCATTCAAGTGTTTATACAAAAGTTTATTTAACTAATTATAGTATTTAGTAATTAATCAAGCAAATCCCATTTCTGGTATATGTATTTTGTATGACTATGTGTAACACATGAGGTATTTTAATTTTGTAACGCAATTTTAATTTGTATGTATACCTATTGAAGCAGTATATACTTAGTTCTTATGCTCCACATTATTAGCAGTGAATTTCTACTGGAGAATCCGTTCTAAATTAATTAATTAATTACACAAATGTTTAATTATCATCAGATATATTTTAGATGGTAATTACTATAGACAGTTTATTTGGGTAATTATAGTCAAATTATATAACAGTAAGCCACGGATCGTTTATAGGGGAGGGACTAACACCTAGCACTTCCACCAATCATAATAGGGATCGTCCAGTATTTATACACTGCTATCCTTGTTCAGGGACATTCCCTTTGTAAAGTTGAATTTGTTGCGACGAAACGCGTCAGGGACGTACTTTACGACATTACGTCATCACGCTGTGTGCATCCTTTACGGCCGGGGAGCACATGTAGTGATTTGAAGGCCATACTCTGATGCCAGAACTACCTGGATGATTTCAAGTGAACCGAGTGAACCGGAGGGATTGCGCTGTTCGTGAGATCAACTCCAGCCTGCTTTGGACACTCTGCTGCGGTTTGGACACGCCTTGGTGGTGATTATATATCACATACTGCTTATATTTTACTTGTCTATTGTGAGTGTTTTTAATCCCCCCATCCACCCTTCCCCACATTAGATGTTACAGTGTTACACTATGGGGCGTGCGCTCTCTGTTTTGTCTTTCTCATAGATTTTGCTGTGGAACTGGTTATTCCATGAGAGAGCTGCCGTGGGCCCCTGGACTCTGTACATTATTCTGGTGCTACATGTCAGAACTTTTTGTGTGGTTTGGACATTAGACTTTTATTTTTATTATTTTGTGTATCCATATGTTTGCATTTAGTATCTATTGAATTTCTGTATATACATTAATTTTCTAACCATTATTAATATTATTTGATTTATATTTATTTGCTTGGCGCTACTTTTTGTTTTTTCTTTGTCTATATGTATGTGTATGTGTATGTATGTATGTGTATATGTATGTGTATGTGTATGTATATATGTATGTATATGTATGTATATATATATATATATATATATATATATATATATACAGTGTTCGACAAACCTATACACTTGCTCGCCCCGGGCGAGTAAATATTGGCCCAAGCAGCACACGTTTGGTACTAGGTGGCGAGTAGATTTTTTTGTGTGGCGAGTAGATTTTTTGGTGATTTGTCAACCACTGTGTGTGTATATATATATATATATTCAAATAACGGGGGAAAAACAGGGGGGAGGGATGGGGAAAGAAAACCTCGCATCTACTTGTACAAAATTAATGCCACCATAAGCCAAAGGGGTATCCTGTTTGATTTGCATAAATGAGGTATGGCGGTGCTCACGGGCTGTGAATTATATGAATGAAAGGAGAAAAAAGTAACCCGTATGGGAGCACTCAGGTATGCAAAAAATTGATATATTTATTTATTTGACACAATGCAAAAAGAAATGAATAAACAGTACATGATTAAAAACACTTAAAAAAGAGGCATGGACCCCTGTCACGGTTGCTACCCTAAAGCACTGATGAGCAACACTAGGGAACGACATGCAATGTCAACCCTAAACATAAGTAGGATAGTGACTCAAACAACACTGGGGTAAATCAGAGTAAATCACAATGGGTTATTGGGTTCAAAAGGCACCTATACAAAGCTAAGAATGATTCACACAACACCAAAGGGTGGGTTGATCAAAGTATATATGACAATCACCAGGCATCACACATCTGCATGAGCATACAATGATATGACCAATACCTTCAGCATAAATCCTATGTAGGAAAGGTAGTGAGATGGAATAAAAGTCCCTAGGTGTGTAGAGTGGTGGAGTTGGAAAAATAGCATATATAGGAAAATGCCTAATGGACGCCTATTACATAACCTTGTGTTAATAGTCAGTGCCCCTAATGCAAAAATAAAGGTCACAGTCCAGAAAAATTGTATGCATAAGTGCTGGGTAGCATAGTTACGTGAGCCAATGGGTCAGGGGTCCTGCCTAGCACCCCCATTCCGACGCGTTTCGTCCAGAGACTTTGACTAGGAGTGGTTTTTTTAAGTGTTTTTAATCATGTACTGTTTATTCATTTCTTTTTGCATTGTGTCAAATAAATAAATATATCAATTTTTTGCATACCTGAGTGCTCCCATACGGGTTACTTTTTTCTCCTTTCATTCATATATATGTATATGTATATGTATATGTATATATATATATATATATATATATATATATATATATATATGTGTATATGTATATATATGTATATATGTATATATATATATGTATGTATGTATATATGTATATGTATATATGTATGTATATGTATATATGTATATGTATATGTATATATATATATATGTATGTATATGTATATATACATATATGTATGTATACATATATGCATGTATACATGTATGTATACATATATGTATGTATACATATATATATGTATATATATGTATACATATATATACTGTGGTTGACAAATCACCAAAAAATCTACTCGCCACACAAAAAAATCTACTCGCCACCTAGTACCAAACGTGTGCTGCTTGGGCCAATATTTACTCGCCCGGGGGTTAAATCCACTCGCCCAGGGCGAGCAAATGTATAGGTTTGTCGAACACTGTGTATATCTTATATACTATATTAGTGAAAGCACTGTATGCCTGCCTGGATGTCCGGTGTCCCTAGGGGAAATCTCATTGGTCCCTTGGGCCGCCCGCCCCCGCACACCTCTCATTGGCCTGAGGCCACACACACACACACACACACACACACACACACACACACAGCAGCTCTATACACACACACACAACACAGCAGCTCTATACACACACACACACACACACACACACACACACACACACACACACACACACACACAACACAGCAGCTCTATACACACACACACACACACACACACAACACAGCAGCTCTATACACACACACACACCCCCTCTGTCCGCTCCCCCCCCCATCACGTGCGCCGCCCTGCACTGGCTCCGGACGGGAAGCGCGGCCCTCCTACCCCAGCCGCTCCCTTACCTCCCCGGCGCTACCACCCGCTCAGGTAAGTCACTGCGCGTCCCGCCTCAGCCTCAGGCCCACTGCGCGTCCCGCCTCAGCCTCAGGCCCACTGCGCGTCCCGCCTCAGCCTCAGGCCCACACAGGGCGCTTCCTACCGCCGCTCAGCTGGACGCCACATCGAGCGGGCGCCGGGGGGGGGGGGGGGAGCGCGAGTCTCAGGCCCACACAGGGCGCTTCCTGCCGCCGCCTGCACGCCTCACTCAGCAGGACGGCACATCGGGGGACCAAGCGGGCGCCGGGGGGGGGGGAGCGCGAGTCACGGGGGGGGGGGGGCGAGCCGCGAGTTAGAGGGAACGGGGGGGGGGGGGGAGTCATGGGGAACGGGGGGGGGCCACCAGTCGAACCAGCAGGGGGACGGACGCACGGAGGAGGGGGGGAAAATGCCCATACATAAATTATGACAATACATATGCCCACTGCTCTCCTCCCCCCCGCTCCCCTTCCCCCCCCCCCCGCTCCCCTTTCCGTCCCCCGCTCCCCAGTCCCCCGCTCCCCCGTCCCCCGCTCCCCTGCCCCCCGCTCCCCTTTCCCCTGCCCCCCGCTCCCCTTTCCCCCCCCCCGCTCCCCTTTCCCCCCCCGCTCCCCTTTCCCCCCCCCGCTCCCCTTTCCCCCCCCTTTTCCCCCCGCCTGCTCCCCTTTCTCCCCCCTGCTCCCCTTTCTCCCCCCCCGCTCCCCTTTCTCCCCCCCGCCCCGCTACCCTTTCTCCCCCCCCCGCTCCCCTTTCTCCCCCCCCAAACCTTTACAACAAATACTCACCTATTGTTCCACGATTTATAAATAATACTACCTGTTACGCATTTACATCCCGGGCAACGCCGGGTCTCTCAGCTAATATATATATATATATATATATATATATACACATACACATACACATACACAGAGGTGTTCGACAAATATCCAAAAAAATCTACTCGCCCAACAAAAAAAATCTACTCGCCACCTAGTACCAAACGTGTGATGCCTGGGCCAATAGGAGCTCGCCACGATGTTAAATCCACTCGCCCGGGGCGTGCAAATGTATAGGTTTGTCGAACACTATATATATACAGCTAAACCCCGTTATAAAGCGGTCCTCAGGGTCGACCCTTAGACCACCGCGTTACTAACGGGGTCGCGCTAATTTAAAAAAAAAATGGCCGCCGCATCAGTGCATATTTACCCCGCGGTCCCGGCTTCCCCCTGTCACTGCGTGACAGGAGATGGGAGGGGGGATTCCCCTCCGGCTTCAGCTTCCCCTGTCACCGCGGGACAGGAGATGGGAGGGGAGATGCCCCTCCGGCTTCGGCTTCAGCTTCCCCTGTCACCGCGTGACAGGAGATGGGAGGGGGGATTCCCCTCCGGCTTCAGCTTCCCCTGTTACCGCGGGACAGGAGATGGGAGGGAGGATTCCCCTCCGGTTCCGGCTTCCCCTGTCACCGCGGGACAGGAGATGGGAGGGGGGATGCCCCTCTGGTTCCGGCTTCCCCTGTCACCGCGGGACAGGAGATGGGAGGGGGGATGCCCCTCCGGCTTCCGCTTCCCCTGTCACCGCGTGACAGGAGATGGGAGGGGGGATTCCCCTCCGGTCCGGCTCCCCCCCGCCGCAGCACAGGGCCCTCGCGCCGCAATACAGGGCCCCCTGGCCCTGCCGTAGCGCAGGGTCGTCCTGCCCCCCCCATGCCCCCCCCCGCGCTGCACCGGGCCATCCCACCAGCCCCCGCAGCATCGGGGGCCCCCGCAGCCATCATCCCCCTCCACCGCAGCACCACCCCCACCGGCACGCCCCCCCCCCCCCCCCTGCAGCCACATATCTCACCAATCATCCCCAAGGTAAGGCTGATTTATGTATATGTGTAGTGTGTGTGTGTGTGTGTGTGTGTCAGTGTGTGTGCAGTGTGAGCAATGAGCAGTGTGTGCAGTGTGAGCAATGAGCAGTGTGTGTGCAGTGTGCAGTGTGCAGTGTGTGTCAGTGTGAGCAGTGTGTGTGCAGTGTGAGCAATGAGCAGTGTGTGTGCAGTGTGAACAATGAGCAGTGTGTGCAGTGTGAGCAATGAGCAGTGTGTGTGCAGTGTGAGCAATGAGCAGTGTGTGTGCAGTGTGTGCAGTGTGTGCAGTGTGCAAAAAAAATTTTTTAAATGTTTTTTTTTTTTTTTAAACGGGAGCCACGGGAAAACCGTGTTATAACCGGGTTTAGCTGTATGTATATATATATATATATATATATATATATATATATATACAATATATATATATATATATATATATACACACACACACACTCTGTGTGTGTGTGTGTGTGTGTACAGCAGGGCCGCAGGTTCTGTTCCAGAGGCCCGCCGTATAGTGAAAATCGGCAGAACTCGGATCTGGCGATTTTCAGTGCTGCGCATGCGCAAACCGGCATTTTCGCCGTTCTGTGCATGTGCGACCTGCGGTCTGCGAGCAAAACCTGCGGTCTGCGCACCCGTCCGTTCTGCGCATGCGCAATTTCAAATTCAACATGGCGGCCCCCTTCTCGGTGCCGCTGTATAAGCGGATCGCCGAAAAGCGGAGCACCAAGAAGCGGGGCCCTGATATATAATATATATAATTTTCACCCACCATAACTTAAAACGTGATATATATAAAAAAAAATTTTTATTTAAGTGTTTTTGTGTGTGTGAAAGTTTGATTTATCATGCTCATTGTGAATTGGGTAGAATAAACTGTTTATTTTACCTACTTGGCAGTAGATAAGCAAACTTCTACCATACACTAAGACGCTAATGAACTCCAAGTGTTAGTGTGTCCTGCCACCCTCCGGCACACTGATCCATGATCTCAGCACCATTCCGGTGACATCACTGGATGGTGAAGGACCTCCCCTTCTGTGCTGATTGTGATCTATCCCAAGAAAACCAGCGTGGTGCCATGATGTACAGAGTATGTCGCATGGGCCATTGACATGCTGGCACTCATGATAAACAGATGTAGCAAGCCTTACCTAGAATGGTGCTGGGGGTGGCGGCTGCTACAATGGCGTTGTGGGGGTTGGTTAATTTCAATGAAACCCCCACTGCGTTGATCCTTCCGGGCCGGCCCGTTCTCGGCAACGGAAACCATATGTTTTGTTACATCTGTACACTGTACGTTCCAAGAGCATTAAAGGGGTTAACTCCTGGAACTCTTTTGTTATTCAAGGAAAGTTACGAAGCTGCATAGTTTTATCCTATTTTAAAGCTGCAGACCAAGCAATAGCCTACATGTGTTTTTTGTTTTATTTTTAATAAATCAGTTCTGTACTATGGGAAAATACTTGTAACATTTAAAAAAACCTCAGTCACATTTTTAATGTATTATAATGTAACAAGCATTTTTGTATCTATTGCAACTATTTACAAAGTCACATCCTCTTCTGAAACACTGACACACCCCTTTTTGAGCCTTTCCCTCTCTCTAGCAGTTTACCAATTGTATCTAGTGACTGCCTGGTCACATGATCTTCCCCACAGAACTTTTCATCTTTGGACCTCTTCTGCTGCACTGACAGCCATTTAGTGCACTCCCGAGCCGAATCTTCACCGATCGATCGGCAACAGCGAATTATTTATCATTGCGTGAATTGTATTGGTGCACGTATATTAAAAAGACTGTATATATATATATATATATATATATATATATATATATATATATATATATATATACACGGCAGTTTGGACTGGAATATAATTATAAAGTTGCACTTACAGGCAAATGAAATGTACAGAATTTTGCTTATTTTTGTGCTTGTAATTTGTCTAAATGTTTTCCATACATTTATATTGACTCTTACAACATGCACAGTACCCATCACTATTGAGAATAACATTTGACTCGAGGAAAAATCTTTGACAAAGTAGTTCTGATTTACAGTAATGCAGCTGCTATTTCACGCTTCAGTGGAACAGCTGTATTAGTCAGAGAAACACCTGTATATGTACACACAACAAATAACTTTTCAAAAGGACCTAATGGATCACTAGCTAAAAAAGTTTCTTTTTTTTAATTAGTTTTATTTTCCTTTTCAAACATAACTGAGTTTTTATGAACTGCTTTAGACTTGATGTAAGCCACAATGTTATACACGTTTATACTCTCTCCGATATAACCAGGTGTAGCATTTTTTAAATAAATGCATTTTACAAAACAAAAATCTCATTTTTTTTTAAATCAACTTTCGGGGCTTTATTAGATATGTAGTTTGTATTGCTTTTGTTCCAAAACACTAGAAGAAGGCAGAATTAAAGTTGCAATACTACATTCCCCCTCTTTATTTCTTATTTTAATATGTAAAGCGTTGGACAATGTATAATTCTACATTCTCCCCTCAATACCCGACTAGCACCCTCTCTATCCACCTTTAAGACCAACCTTAAGACACACTTGCTTAAAGAAGCATATGAGTAGCACCGTGGCTAATACAATACACATGATACATAAAGCTTGGCACCCTGCAGAAGCTTTTACCTAAATGCCCTCCTACTGTTTCTGTACATTCTTCCTACATACCAATTAGATTGTAAGCTCCTCGGAGCAGGGACTCCTCTTCCTAAATGTTACGTTTATGTCTGAAGCACTTATTCCCATGACCCGTTATTTGTATTTGTTATTTATATGATTGTCACGTGTATTACTACTGTGAAGCGCTATGTACATTAATGTCGCTATATAAATAGACACACAATACATTCTTACCTAAGATGGCAATAATTAGGTGCTCCTGGTATAAATCTGTAAAAATAGCCACCTTCAAACTTTTGCTGCCATCTGTGAAATGCTGTAGCTGATAGGAATATAATGTTACATACGTGTAACACATTATTGTTATAGCTTTCAGAGTAATAGACAGTCTGCTGTTTGGAACACAGCAACAGATCTGTTTGTGATACTTTGTTGCCAAAGGTAATCACTCAAAAAGGTGTATGTGTGTGAAAGAGAGAGCCTGTTTAAAAAAAGGAAGTGGATGTGACTTTCTAAATGGTTGCTGTACATAGTTACATAGTTACATAATATATGAGGTTGAAAAAAGACGTACGTCCATCAAGTGCATCCTATGCTAAATTTAGACCACAGATACTTTATCCTATATCTATACTTACTCATTGATCCAGAGGAAGGCAAACAAAAAACCCAAGTGACATATCATCCAATGATATCTCATAAGGGGAAAAATAAATTCCTTCCCGACTCCAAGAATTGGCAATCGGATTAATCCCTGGATCAACATCCTTCCCATGTATACTTATTTGGTATATCCCTATATACCTTTCCCATATAAAAAGACGTCCAACCTTTTTTTTTAATAAATCTATTGTATCTGTCATCACAGTCTCCATGGGTAATGTATTCCACATTTTAACTGCCCTTACTGTAAAGAACCCTTCCCTTTGTTGCTGGTGAAATCTCCTTTCCTCCAACCTTAAGGGATGGCCCCGAGTCCTTAATACTGCCCGTGGGATGAATAGTTCTTTTGAAAGCTCCTTGTACTGTCCACGAATATATTTGTATATAGTTATCATATCCCCTCTTAGACGCCTCTTTTCTAATGTAAATAAATCTAATTTAGCTAGCCTCTCATAAATTAGATTGTCCATCCCTTTTATTAATTTGGTGGCTCTTCCCTGCACTCTCTCTAGTTCCATAATGTCTTTTCTTAGGATTGGTGCCCAATCCTTTGGGTGCTGTAGCAACCAAATAATGATTAGTACATTCAAAAATCATTAAAAATGTCAGGAGTTAAAAAAAAAAAAAAATGCAGACAGTATTATCTAATACTACAGAACAGATTTTTTTTTTTAATAGTTTTTTTTCACGTTTTGCTGCTTTAATATTGTATTAATGCAAGTAAGTGTTCAGCTTAGTAAAGCTTTCATTGCCAGAAAATCATCTCAATGTTTTGAACAAAAAAAAAATAGCTCTCAAGATAAAGGACATCATACAGTATTTAGCAATATAAATTCATTTTCATAGAGCAATGAGAGAAGTATTAAAACATTAAATCCTCGAAGACATGACAACATTCCTGTCCATGCAATGCACTGCAAACTCATCCGCAAGAAGCAGTGCAAAATAATGACTTCAGAACCACTCATATTGGGGCTCTCACAGTTTGGCCTGATATTTATCAAGATCTTACTCTGTATGCACAAATAAGACGCTTGTCTTGATTAAACATGAGCTTCATGCTAATTTACAAATTGCATCTTTAGAGAGCACGTTGGAATTACTGTGTTACCTCATTCATTTGTATTTTTAAATATAGTAATAGTTTTAATAGCCCATTGTTGATATTCTAGAGAACGAGGGTGTCATAGCAAGCTCTCTTTGCTGATCTATAAAGAAGGATGTTAATTACAGTTTATCCTTTGTAGTGTAACAAGTACTTTTACTAATCCTGCACTGTAAAAAAAAAAAACCCTACCTTCTCTTTTTATATAAAACAATTCTGGACCGCAAGGGTAGTGTGTTGCTTAGGCTTAGGCTAAGGCTGGGCTGTTTGCTAAATTAAGCCATTGTGACTCAAAATCCTCCTTTAATAAGGTTCATGCTGTCTACAACTTCATCATTTTCTGCTGAATGATAATTACTTTATTCAATCATGTTCAAGGTTTTAGTGAAAGCTAGCATTGATTGATTAACTTCAATTACCATGCTTACATTTGCATAGATAAAAACTGCTTTTCAATTTGTGAGTGGCACACCAGTGGAAACCCTGCACTGATATTTGCATTTCAATGTGAACAGTAAAGAATAAAGGTGGAAGAGAGGTCTGATCAGTGCTAAGCCCTTTCTGCTTCAGTGCTTAAGCATTTTTTCCATAAACACTCTTGTTATGATGTTGGTTTGTGCCGACTACTCTGCAGTAACTGATGGGAGCTCCAGTTTACAGCTTGCATAACAAGTTAACCCCTTCCATTAAGTGGGGGTCGGACAAATTTTGCAAAGCAAAGGTGCTGTGGTTTTCTCCACCAGTGAAGGGGATAACAGTATGAAGGAAAGTGAATCTATGTTTCTTTAAACCATACATGAGCGAATGAAGGCACTGTACTTGTACTGAGCAACATCACAGTCGGCAGAAAGAGCTCAGTCCACAACAATCATGTCTCCATTAATTTACCCACCCTTACCGTTATGGGATGATCAAAAGCATTAATATTGGGAGGTCTTTATTATGTACCAAAAGCAGTGATGTAGCTGGGACAAAGCCTGATTGGGCAAAAGCTCGATTTAAAAAAAAAAAAATAATTAGAGCCTCCATGCTACTGCCACTGTACTGCATTGGCATGTTGCATCAATTTTGAGATGCAACTTTCATGGGCTTTGTAGGGGTTGGCAGCCCCCAGACCTACAGCCCTTCATCCTTTGTATTTTTATTTGATTTCAATATATTATACCAGGAAAGATGCATTGGAATATCCAATCTTGTTTTCACGTACATTCTGGGATTCAAAAGAAAGACACAAATATATTCGTTTGCCATCAACTGAGACTCCGAGAGTTTGTATTTGCTGAGTGGCAGAATCAAGTTGTCCATTCCATAATTGTAGGATCGTCTTGAAAATGAAGACTGACCAATTTCAAAGTTACTCATCGTATAACGCAGAAGATTCATAAACATTATACTATGCCAAAAACATATAGATATCCTGTATCAACAGACTTCAAGGGTCATTGGTCATATTAATGTAACGCTCCTTGTTCAACCCTTAAGGTGTTTACATCAGTTGACTATTTACATGGCTATACTCAGTCTCTTATACCTTATCAGAGTGCTGGATCCACGCAGGCTCGGTGTAGATATAGTGCTGGGATAATGAAGGGCACCAGGAAATTTTACAGTACAAACAGAAGTTTTATCAACAGCTGTTGATAATGGTCTTCAAATCAAGACATTCGTTACTATATATACGTTAACTGGGGCATAACCATATTTGTGCTCTTTAATTCTTCCCTTGATAATCCTTACTCTCTCATGCTAGGAAGGTGCTTATGCTTGTTGCTGTCATCTTAGGTGGCCATCATCTGTGTAGGATCCGTAACTCTTGAAATAAATTGGGCGCCACCTTAGGTTACCCTTCCTATCATGAACTGTGGGATCACTATCCCGGTGCAAGGTGCTTCATGCCTCTCAGGCACTCTGTGTCGCAGACAACAGGGGGCCTCTCAGTAGGGCCTCTCCTGTTAGATCCCAGGGCTATCACTAGGATTACTCCAATAGGACATAGGCTTCCCCTGTAGGAAACTGTTTGTTTCTGTACTTCCATTGCTTCGCACACTAACTGGATAGGCCACTTTCCCAAACTACAAAACAACAAACGGACAGTACATTAACTATACATGGGAACAAATTTACATTACCAACTGTGAGGTTACTCCCAGGAACCTAAGTTCTAGAATCTTCTGTCTCAGTATATATACCCTGATAGTGATGTCACTGGTCACCATGCATACAGCGAGCGTAGCTTCTTTCCTGCCAAGCCACTCTATACCATGTGATGGGAGAGGGGTGTTACTCTGCGTGAGTCCAGACAGTTAACCACCTTAAGGCCATTAACCCATTAATTACAATAGTAGCTCTCAGAGTGAGCTACATTAAAAATTCTCTGATTCTGCTTCCCAGGGCTGTAGAAGAGATCAGCTCCACTGAAATTAATGGGATTAAAATAATCTAAGCGGGGAAGCTGCTTCATAGCATAATAAGTAAGGGCCCATGAGACACAGGCCAATATTTCCATTTTTTTGGTGACACTTAAAGAAGACCCATAAAGTTCCCCTGATGTAATAATAATAAAAGGGCTCTTTTCTTCTGAAGTTGAAGTTGGGACCGAACCATTGGCAATTTCATAATCATTTAGTAAACAAACTATTCCATATAGAATCTGACTTCAATTTTTTTTATATATATAAATGTGCCCTTTTTGTGTTAACGCTAAATTTACCATACGGAATGAGAAGCTTCTCCAAACAAATAAAAAAAAGCAGTGCACGTGCTCCTATGGCATAACACTTTTTAGTGAAAACAAAGATTATAAAAGCAAGGTAATGCACGCACAAGCAATGTTGTTTGGGAAGGCTTATCACGTTGTGACTGAGGGTGCTCCACTTAAATTTCCAAAACGTCCGTCAGCCAGTTGTGCTGAGCCCACCCGTGGATGTTGATGTAATTTCCAGTCCATCCACAGAGAAAATTGCCTATGGCTGCAGTGACTACTGGACCACGAATCCCCGAGTGTTTTATTTGCACTGCAGCAGCTATACAGTTGCATAGTAGTTTATGTTGATCCAGAGGAAGGCAAACAAAACCCCAGTGAAACATTAGCTAATTGTGTCTCATAAGAGGAAAAACACATTCTTTGCTGACTCCAGTAAGGAGTTTACTTATTTGGTATATCCATGTATCCCCTTTCTATAAGACGCCCAACCTTTCCTTAAAGATATATTTTGTATCTGCCATTACTGTCCCTGTCAGTAGTAAATTACACATTGTGACTGCCGTTACTGTAAATACCCCCTTCCTTTACTCCAGTCTCAAGGGATGATCCTGTGTCTTTTTGAAGAAAAGTTCCCTTGAAAGTTCCTTCTATTGATCTTAAGTCGATTTGTAAATCATATACCCTCTCACACCTTTTCTAATGTAAATAATCCCAATTTGTATAGTTTTTATTAGAAGTCAGCGCTTCCATCCACTTTATTAATTTGGTGCTTCTTCTCTGCAGGTTTTCCAATGTCATCATTTTTTTTTTTTTTAGATATTTTTGTTAAGGAGCTGTACCCAAAACTTTACTCCATATTCAAGATGTTGTCTTACCAACGATTTTTACAGTGGCAAACTTATGCTGTCTTCCCTTCCATTTATACCCCATTTCATGCAAGATAATGACCTTTTAGCCTTTGCAGCTACTGCCTGACATTGAGTACTATTGCTAAGCCTGCTTTTTACAAGCACACCTAAATCCTTTTCCATCAATTGACCTCATTTTGTTCCATTTAGTTTATGTTGCCTGCTTATTTTTGCTTCCCAAATGCATAACCTTACATTTATCTGTATTAAACCTAATCTGCAATTTACCTGCCCTCGTTTTTAGTAGAGAAATTCAATATATGGAAGAAAAGAAGAAAAAGGTTGTAAGCGTGGCACATAGATAAATAGTGTATGTATAGAGACATAGCTAGGGTGTGGGTATAAAGCAAGGTGGTAAAAATGGAAATATAAAAAGAAAAGGGAAGGAGTATATATTCCTCTATATTAAATACATAAGTTTTTTATTTATTTTTTTATTTTTATTTTTTTAATTATTTGTAAAATGATATTCTCATTTGAAATAAAAACTCTTACCCCGAGAAAAAAACGGGGGACGGAAAATTAAAAAAAAGATAAAATATATATGAAACGAGAAAAGTATGTTTTTATATGATTTAAAAAAATAATATATTAAAATTATGATAAAATCAATACAGGAAATGAAAACAAAATCTGTAAAAAAAAAGCTTTAAAAAAAATCATAGAAGAAAAATCCATAGAACTATGAATGAATGAAGTTATCTGAAAGCTGCCAAGTTAAGGTCTTCCTTCTACATCGCTGGTTGAAATGGTCCCGACCTGACATACTGATAGATTTGATGTATTCAATACAAAAAACAAGGGTAGGGTCTTGATTGGGGAAGAGATTAAGGTGCTTTTAAACACCTTGCATCATAAAACCCTTCTCCACATTATTTCTGTGCTCCATAAATCTCTCCTTTAGCCTAATGCTTCTTCCAATGCATTGGATACAACAAAAGATAGAAAAGCCCAATGCTACTGTACATCCAATGTGCCAAAATATATAGTAAATATTATATAGTTAAATACTTCAAAAATAATATTCTCATGAGTAAGGTTCATTTAGTTAACCCCCTTGGCCAAAGCGTTAAAAGCCTGCAAGCCGCGTCAAGGCATAACCAAATTTGCAGGTCCTAACTGTGAAACTTCTCTTTTACCTCTGTTGGAGAGAGACTGACCGCATTGCGTCTGTCCATACAGCAAAAAAAAAAATTCCTCTAAGATTTTTAACTTGTCTAAAAGACAGTGCCGGTCTCTTAGAGGTAATTTTCCCTAAAATAGGATCACAACTTGACACTGTGTTAATTTAAAATTCCAGAAATCAAGTAAACGGCTTGGTTTTACTTAGTTGTCCAGTCATTCCCTATTCTGTCTCTCTTGAGTTTCTTATGCAGGGAAAAACTAGGAATCAAAGTATCTCTATCTAATTCTCCTGTTCTACTGTAGGCTTGTCCAACAACCACTGTATCATAGCCCTTATGAAGGAATTTGTTCTTAAGATCCAAAAAAGGTTAATCAACATCTTGTTCCCATAAGCAATCATACCTAATCGTCTGAAACTGCCCATATGGAATGTTCCATATCCACCTTGGATAATGATTACAGTACTGTACTTGAAGCACAAGAGAAACTCATTCACACCGTAAAAAGCCTTCCCAACTAGAATTTCTTGAGTGCAATACCTTTGCTTTTATTTTTGTTTTTATTAAAAAGGTGTTATGCCATGGATCCTTTTCCACTTTTGGTGGGGGTGGGGGGTGGGAAGTTGAGTGTCTGTAGAGGAATTAGATTAGGACCTTGGAGCTTGAATGCTGCAACCCTGGGCATTTTCCTTGTTTCTTGAGAATATTTTATCCATCATCATACTGTACTGGACTCCTATGTATCTCATCTCAATGTGATAACTGAACTTTCTCTTTGGGTATCATTCCCACACCCTTGCACCTAGTTTCACCATTAAAGTTGCCTTTTTGTTTTGTTTTTATATTCTCATGCAATTTGACACTTTATTGCTTTTTCCTACTACACTTTATTCAGTTATGAAACTGCGATGTGGGACAATGCGCTTGATCTGGTGCTAACTGCCACTGACCTGAGTGGTAGTTTCTGGCAGATATTATGGATGTCCCACACCCCAGCTTCACAACTCCCGGCCATTATGAGAACTAATATATATATTTATATATATAAATATATCATTGTTGTTTTTAAATCTTTATACAGTGTTTTCATTAATATAACTCTTGTTATTCATGTTCTCTTTCATATTTTTAAAGAATCATTTTACTGTCTTGGTTCTCGAACACATTTACATTATTCATTCATTTTTTTTTCTACATTCTTGGCGTTTGTTGGGTTTGTTTGTTTTCCATTTGTTTCTGGTTTTGGATTCGGCAGTTTGCTTTTCTTTTACCTCATGTCCCTACATGTTATTGATAGCAAACTCATGTTAATTATTGTATTGTGGAGAATCACAAAATCTGGTGAAACCCCTAATATTTTCAGTCATTGACATAAACCCAGAGAATTGCAATGGTTTATGCTTCCCAAACTACACCAAACGTCAAGAATTTAACATGATTTTTGCTCATAGTGCCTGTTTGTTCTTTGATAAAAGACCACATTGAGTCACCATCTCCAATCCCATTACGATAACGTCCTTCCAGCCTCTGTTGGACAAAATGTTTGAGGGAAATCTTAGGTCAACCGTGAAAGCAAATGGATGCCCAGCTGTATTAATACTATATTGATATTTAACACAGTTGCATAGTAAATGAGGTTCAACCTATGCTAAACTTTACATTTAAAACGACTGAATAAATTCCAGGACAGTATAACATCTCCAGGATTGAACATTTTAGGTATCTCAGCCTGACCATCTACATTAAAATATACCATACTGGAGGGTTCATTGGTTACAAGATGAGTATTGATGCTAAAAGAGAGGGGAATGCATTGCAACAAATAAATGTATGTTAGTTAGTTACTTCCTGGTAAAATATTTTATAAATAAATAAATTAGTGCCCACGTAAAAAAAATTAAATGCAATTTTATTTGCTGGAAAGGGCCCTAACCCCTACAAAGGGAAACAACTATTGGGCCTATTTTAGTAGCTCCGATTTGTGACAAATTGCTTCTAAAGTACACTTTAGAAGTGAATTTGCATGTTTTGCTATTTTGTAAGCCCTTTTTTTTTTTAAGCGTTTTCATTCTGGCAGTGCAAATACGGTGGAATGACCAAAATCGCATATTTTCCTGTTTTCTAGTAGCTCCGAAATGAGCAAAAGGCTAAATTGCATCTAAACAACTCGAATTTTTCTCCCTACCTATCCTTAAGACCAGTCATTTTAAAGGCCCTTGTGATAAAGGGGGTACCAGTGTAAGACCCAACAGGATTTGAACCCACAACCCATTCAGGGCAGCAGCTCTAGCATTGAACTAACCCAGATGTTGGGAAATGCTGTTTTCACAGCATACTTTTGAGCTCTACTACTCACACCTGTAGCCCCTCCCCTAGCTTTCTTTAAAGCAGCAAAACGTGAAATCTTATGATTTTTTTTTAACATAAATCAGTTCTATAGTATTAGATAAGTGACTTTAAAAGTGGCATTGAATTGAATTTTTTTTAATCAGTTTTAAAGCATCCTTTGATTTCTATAACAGGTTATAACACACTTCCCCAGCAGTACAAGATCTGTGCAGCACTTTCCTGTTTGTGATAATTTGTTGCCAATGTTCCCAGCAGTTTGAGCTGTAACATGTAGTAATAGATAATGTTACCTTCGTAATATAAGAATACATTGCAGCTACTGAGTTACACTGACTGAAGGATTGATTTAAACTGAAAGGCAGCCATTATGTTAGGCACACAATCCAGATTTATAACAGGTGCCCCAAACGAATTCCAGCTTAAGTAAGAATGTCAACGATACATTGTCACATGCTTTACATATAACAATAAGAAAGAAAAAAAGGGGGAAAGTAGTATTGTTGCTTTAAAAGACCACACTTTCCACTTTCTAGTTGCCAGTTCCTTGTGCAACAAAATGAGCACACCTGAGAAATGTAACGGTGGAGTTTCCTCAGCGTCTGGTTTAGTTCAATGCTAGAGCTGCTGCCCTGAATGGCAGCGTTCTGGGTTCTAATTCTGTTGGGTGTGACACTAGTACCTTCTGTTGGGTGTGACACTAGTACCCCCTTCATCACAAGGGTCTTTAAACTGATAGGTCTTTAGGATATATTTTAGGATGAGTGACTCATTAAAATATACTTTGTATAGACATTAGCATATCTCCCAGGGAACTTCAGGTATGTTAATTTTTGAGAATCTCTCCCTAATTTATTTGGAGGGAGGTGTAAGAGGACATATATACAACTGGAGATACTATTAGGTTAGGAAGTAGTCCTCTTCCATGCAAAAGCCTATTTCAGACCCTGTAGAGAACTCGCAAATCCCATCTTGCCTGATTTGACGTGACAAGAAAAAGTTTCGAGTTGTTTAGATGTGATCCCTAAATTATTTGGCGGGAAGTTTGAGGGGACATACATACAACTGGAAATACCATTAGGTTAGGAAGTTCTGGTCCTAGTCATCTTCCTCCTCCAGGCCTTGGATGGAGTTGGCATCACCTTCAGGTCATTTCGCCTCTAAAGCAAGTGCAAATTGTGCAAATTGGCCAGTTTGCCACTTTTTATAGAAGCGGTTTACAAAATCTCTATTCTTACAATAGAGAATATCGTTTTTTTCACACATTTCATTCTGCTTCTTGTGAACATGCCAAACGTGCGATTTAGCAATGACAAATTTGGAGCTACTAGTATAAGCCCCTATGTTATTTATTTTTTTACTAATTACTGTCAATGCTAAGGTTATGCCAATGCTGAAATTAACCAGATGAATGTCTTACTATTGAAAATAGTACAAGTACTAACAGCTTCGACGGTCTAATAACATTCACTGAGCAAAACAGACATGATCATCACTGACCGTCACAAGAGCACCGGCTCATTATGTGACACCATCCCTTATTGCTCTATAGGAGCGGTGAGCATTTATTTATTTATAAAATATTTTACCAGGAAGTAATACATTGAGAGTTACCTCTCGTTTTCAAGTATGTCCTGGGCATAGCATTAAGATGACAAATAATACACGGTTACAAATACAGTTACATAAGTGAACAGGGTATACATTATATACAAGACATTGCATGCACAGTTGGAGATAATATATATTATAGGTGTATGTAACAGTTACAGGCCAGACTAAAATGTGATGCAGCTTTGTTTTGAAAGAACTTAGATGGGTGGTGGCTGTGAGAGTCTCCGGTAGACTGTTCCAGTTTTGGAGTGCACGGTAAGAGAAGGAGGAGCGGCCGGATACTTTGCTGAACCTTGGGACCATGAAAAGTATTTTGGAGTTGGATCTCATATGAGAAGTGCTGCATGTGGTAGGGCTGAGGAGCTTGTTCAGATAGATGGGTAGCTTGCCCAGAAAGTATGAACAGAAGACGAGGTCCTCCTGGTCCTTTTACATCACCGTGGTAACGTTGCAATTTCCGAAGAACGATCACATCCTCTCAACTTGGTACTATAAGTGTTCATATAAAAGAAACCTCAAATGTTTTACAATTGGATTGGTTGAATTGTACATGTATAAAGCTGTGCTGCATATCTAACATTTTACAAATAATGATCTGTTAAGTGCTCCCAAAGCTTATACATGCAGGTGCCGGATGAAATATATTTGAGGAAAGACAGTTGTCAGGGACAACTGGTCTCTGTAAAGTTGTCAGAGACTCAAGTCATCCAAAATATAACCTGTCTACATTATGTGTTATTTTCTTGGAAATGGGAAACTGGAAAAGTAACAGCTGTATCTTCTGACTTTTATTCACCAGAAAACCTCTTCGGCGGTTAAGCAGCAATAAGATCAGGAGCCTATGACATTTTATATTAGAAGACTGCACTTACACAACCCAAAACTCTCACCTCTCTATTACATAAACGTCAGTAGTAGTATTAGCATAAACCCACCATAGTCATGTAATACTCTGTACAATTTTGGTCCAAAGAGACTGTGGACTCAAACTTACCATCATTATATCAATATTCCTCAAGCACTTTCTTTTAAGCAAAGATGTGTGTATTTATTGGAAATGCAGCCATCTCAATAACATCTTTTCTTAATCTTCTCACATAATTCCACCCAGACCGGATTTTAGGAATAAAGAGTGAAGCGCACTTATCTTGTATGTGACTTTGTGGTTTGTTACACCTAAAATATGGCCTGGCTTTGAGGTCCCGAAAAGGTTGGGAACTACTACAATGATCTCTAATGCATATATTTTCAATAGCACCTTTAGAAATAGTCTGAGGAGATTACTAAAATCTTAATTACACTGATTGTCTATCATATTTTAAGTAGCAAAGCCTCAAAAAGGTGAACAGGAACATGATTGACATTGGCTGACTATTTCCACATGTAATATGGTTTGTGGACAGTCAGTAGATGAGCTGAAAGCAATCAGTAAAAGGAGCAGTGAACTCCCTCACTGCAGGAGGTACACTGATGTATGATATTTTCAATGCAACACCTCTACCGGATACCCTGTCTTATCAACATAATATGTGATTTATGCAGAGCGCAGACATATGCTAACCCTGCCAATTTACTCATCTCAGTAAAATCTTTTTTTGATTGTCCCCTGCACATATAGCTAATTGGGGAGCTCAACTTTTCAATTCCTCCTGAAATACTAACTTTTAATAAGGCAATAGGAGGTACAAGAAACACTCGCCTGCTTTCTAATAAAATAATGCATTGACTTTCCCATCCTCACTTCTTTGAAGTCTGCATTGTATATAAGATATTATCTAATCAAATACTGTAATACAGAATTTAATGGTGTTGTAGGCTTTTCAGGATACAATTACACTAATACCTCCTGGTGATAATTGTGCAGTTCACATAATATTTGCGACACTGGTAACATACATAATACATACAGTAGTGTGTGAGACTCTGGATCAATATACTGTAACTACAAATATAGGATAAACTCTGTCGTCTAAATTTAGCATAGGTTGAACTTGATGGACGTATGTCTTTATTCAACCTCATCTACTACTTAATTATGTAACTTTGTAACTATGTATGTAGGTATGCCATGGTTTTATATATTTAGAAAGGTAATAGCATCATGCAGTTAAGGCTAATAAAACAAGACTCTTTTGAAAATAATGGAAAACAAAGATAATATTATTGTACGTGTATACACCTGACTTGTAAATAGTAATGGATATACTACATATGTACTGTATATCAGAACGAGAAATAGAATTAGTGTTGAAATATAAATAAATACTCCCTCCTGACACAATATAAAAGTAAATTGATCTAACCTAGGCACCAGAATGTTATATGCTATATCATTTCAGAAAAGAACATTTTGAAGCAAATATTCAAATTGTGTTGATTGCAGTAATTTATGTTCCTAGCATGTGTTTATTAGGTTAATAATAAGGCCAGTTTGCCACAAGCAGCATGTTAGCGGAAATTATTAGACATTCTGATTGTATTACAAAAAAAAAAATACCTCTCCTGAAGGAAGAATTTGCAAATAATGCTAAAGCTTTCAGAGCTGTAGATTCTGCAACACAGATCCGAATGTTTCATTGCAGGCCACTCTGGAACAGAACGGGTGGAATAATCAAAATATGAAAGAACAAAAGTACATGGGAGATACATTAGCTCATTAAGGATGAAGAAAAACATAATTAATTTTACAGTACCTGGATGTTGAACTTTCTGCAACACTGCATGATTTCATTGGTGCCAGGATATAGAACTAATTGTGTATCATGCAAACGACTTTATTTAACAATGTTCTGCGGTCTGGTTTTGGCCTCTTTATTTTTGAACATTCTTTTTTACGGTCGTTGATTTTCTTCTCTATTTTTGTTAACTCCTTCAGATGATTTTGGCACCTTTATTTTCCCACTCATTAAAGTTTCTACATAATAAAATATCAAAGTAACTGTATTTTTCATACAAAAAAACGAAAAGAAGACAAGCAGGAAAAATGCAAAATATGTATTAGGCCACAAGCCCCCAATTCTTATTTACAGGTTAAGTTATAAAAGTGGAGCATCAGAGGGTGATAAGGAAAGGTTTAGATATAGTCACCGCCGTTTTGGACACCATCCCGTCACAGTACAAATCCGTAAGGCACAACTCATTGGTACCGGTAACTGTGGGGCACGTAGTGATGTCCAGCTGTTTCTCTGCAGTGATCATTCATCAGGGATAGCCCGTTAGGATCCACATCTATGAATCCCTGCAGCCCGCTCCGATCCGCGACACTGACGACTAGTGTCTGACATCAATGACGTCACTACTGGCCGCTTGCCAGAGAATCATGCAAATCCTTGTCAGAGCCGTCTGAATGAATGTACAGCGCCACCTAGCAAACCCTACGCGTTTTGCTCATTCCAAAAGCTTTGTCAGGGGATGGTGGCTGTATCCGATGATAGTTCTTATATACCCTTACTAATAGCAGCAATAAATCAATTAGTAGAGCATTGGTATTCTATCTAACTGCATTTTTCATCTGAAACATCTCAGACACTGATTTGTCAGTGGCAGTAGGATACAGTCATTGATGCTGTTATTTTTTTTTTATATAGGTATGCTGTGTTTGTGTTACCTGTATGTTTATTTGTTTTATGTAAATCCACTATACGATCACTAAAAATTGTGTATTTTACTCCAGTGGGACACCACTTCTCACATTCAGATCATTCCATAAATTACTTAAAAATCTAAATGCTCAACGGAATGTTTAAAAGCACACAAGAACTCAAAATGTTAATGCTCTATAGCCCCCTCTTTGAGCACTTTTATTTCATTTAAGGGGGTTAACAGCCTTAATGGGTTAACTGTGTGGGCTCAGTCAGGTTACTCCCCTTCCTTTCATGTTATGTCGGATGACTATGCCGAAGGGATAACAGTGATGTCACCATAGGGAGATAGAAAGGGATATATAGCTTCACCCAATGTTCTTGAAACAGGTTCTTCCGAGTTCTGACTGGGGTCCTCGCTGTGAGTCCTGTAAATAGGTCTGTGTGTGTATAGTTATGTGTATTAAGAAGTGTGTGAGGGAGGGAAGGGTTAACTTCATCACTGTGCAGAATCTAAGTGCCACACCCTAGCTGTAGGCTCTTATGCTATGGGTAATTATCTTCTAAGTAAGATAGCCCTTTAAAAGACTGGAAGCTGCTGAGGTACAGGGCTTCCTGTTTCTGAACATGAAGGAGCTGCAGGACTACACCGCCTTTAAAGCAGAGGAGCCACGCCACCCAGAGGGACTTTCCTTGGGACAGCAGGAATATACAGTCTGCACCAAAAGTTCCAGATCCTTCTGGAAAGCAGGTAAATGTTGCAGAGGGAGTATTGTCTGGGAACAGCTGGGAAGCCCACCCAGCACCTAAGAACCCAGGATGATGTGCCTGGGATGGGGTTGGACTCTGCCTAAAGTAAGCACATTTAGCTTTATGATGCAATGTTTAAGTGCCTGGGAAGCTCCTTGTCTGGGAGAATAAAGGATGTTATTCTGAGAAATAAGTGGGGTGAGCTTCCTTACTGACCAAACCGTGAGGTTGCTCTCTTACAAATTGTCCTGTGTCTGTTCGCTGTTTTCAGGTAGGAATGTGCCCTTTAAGTAAGTGCCAGTAGTAAGGGTCCGAGATTGTTCTCAAAATTGAAAAGGAGGATTCTAGTAAGGAGTTGTCAGCACAGTAACTCCAAAATATGTTTGGACCGGCCCAACAGGAAGGTTCCTAGTGAAACCTTGATCACATAGGTTTGGAAGAAGTATGCAGTACATAGTCGTGGGTTGCTAAACCGAAGGCTGAAGTGTATTCCATGAAAAGCCCATTCAATATGGGGCATTACTATTCTAGAGACTGACAATGTATCCCTTACTGGGGGCAACAAGTACCTCCCCAGAAGAGGAGTGAGAGCTACCAGAGGATGCAGTCTAGATGCAGGGGTGCGCAAACTGTGGGGTGCAAGATTTTCTGGGGGTGCATGGCGCTTACAGAGGCCCCGCGCTCTTCTCCAAAGCATTTAAATGAAATGCCGGGGAGCGTGCGTGAAGCCTCTGTAAGATCTCTTACCTGATCTCCGGCGGCTTCTGGCGACGCATCGCCATGGCAACAAGGCGTCAAATGACCGGACAAGAGGTAAGGGGGGGGTGAGTTCAGGGGGAAGAACAGGCAGGGGGATGCAGACTGAAATGTTTGCGCATACTTGGTCTAGAATACTATGTTTTGCCACGAGTTTTCTGTCAAGTCAGATATATGTCGATTCATGTGGTGCCGTATAGACTGATGTCAAATAAAGAGCCTTTTATGTTTTACAAAAGTTTCTGGCGCCATCCCTTTTCTATCTGCTTATTCACACACAGCCTGGACCTACAGTACCCAGCTTCCTGAAAAGGTATGAGAGACTGAGCACTGCCCATTTATATAGTCAATCTGATGAAACCTCCTTTGGAGCTGGCTAAGGAGGGTTAAAGCTCTTTGACACTAACAAAAGAGGACTTAATGCTGACATGAGGTTTCTTACACAATATCATAATTTTTTGTAATGTTTCTCCCTGCCTCACTGTTACATTTACATTTCAACCCTTTCTCCCCCAGCACCCCACCCCCTTCACACTGTTGATGGATGTATGGTCCTACATGTTGTCCACATTTCTCACTATCCCTTTCATCCATTTCTTGCCCTGTCTGCCAGTCCTTCTTT
This sequence comes from Ascaphus truei, assembly GCF_040206685.1. Classification (NCBI taxonomy): domain Eukaryota; kingdom Metazoa; phylum Chordata; class Amphibia; order Anura; family Ascaphidae; genus Ascaphus; species Ascaphus truei. The sequence continues at coordinate 85,896,144 of NC_134489.1, read as the reverse complement.
ACATTATCTGGTTTAGATTGTTATCTTGGTTTTTACATCTGTGTTAAACTCACGGAATATTTTGTAAATAAGTATTGCTGACCTGAGGAAGAGTGAGAAATCTCGAAAGCTTGTCTTTTAATATCTATTGTTGGTCCAAATAAAAAATCACCTAATACTGAAGTTCTCATTTACTCTGCATTGTCACAACTGGACAAACATGGCTATTTCTATTTAATTAATTACATAACTCATAATTGTGTTATAACAGAATTGTCGTGTAAAAATATTTAGCACCTTGTCATACTGAAAGAGCGCCTCAGTGCAAGTTGGACTTTCTGTGGGCGGCCAGATTTTTGATTCAGCAAAGTGCATTAAAATGTATTTTAAAGGACAATTCTTGATTTGTTAACAGTAAGACTCTGCTGGTCCACGAGACCACTGATGTTAAAAATCAGTGAGTCTGACCCCAGATCAGTGAGACTCACAGAATATAAGTGTTTATAGGTCTGTAGCAAGGAAATAATTGCAGTTTGTGGAAAGATTGCATGTTTCAGTTCTCATAACAAAATAGGTTCTTGTAGCTGTGTCAGTCCAGTTGAATGGGGCAAAATTGAATACAGTACTTCAGTAGTAGATGCTACCTTTTTTCCACAAGTTCTCGAGAGCTTATCAGCCCAAACAAATGTAACGCAATTTCCCCCACACCCTGGGAGATATAAGGGCTATGGTGTATGTGGTGCGTTACCTGTGGCTCACAGGAAGCCTGAACCTCCGCTACTTGGAGCCTGTGGTGTACCTGATCTGGTTGACAACAGCGCCTCCACCTGCGTGGGATCCTAACAATGTGAGATAACAACGTGCAGGACAAATAATAAACACACACCAGTAGGATATAACTGGTTGTACTGAACAGGATATAATACTACTAACACTACATAAACTCTCAGGCCTCACAGGGCTGTAACCTCTCAACGTGCTTCCCCAACACCGTGTCCACACCCCTGTGGGGTTTGTCCCCCTGTACTGAGGTGCCCCTGGACACTCAACCACCCTGGTGTCCACAGAGTCAAACACTCACCCAAGTGTGTGAGACAGCGCTGCCCCACTAGCCTGTGTTTTGTTGGTGCACTTGATGAGGTGAGGTACCTGCCGGGTGTGTCCACACCCAGGCATGAAGATCAAGAAGATGGGATCCATGCATCCAGCAATGGTATCCGCGAAGCCTCTGCCTCTACGTTGGGTGGGTCCCGCGTGGATTGTCCCATCTTTAACAGTCTTGCAATAGTAGCAGGTGTCCGGTCCCAGATCACCTGAGGCCAGGATGCAGCTGCGTCCTGGCTGTTTCCCTCACTCTAATTCTACAGGGCAGTGTCCCTATCTCATGGGCTTGTCCCTGCAGCAACCACAAGCTGAGGGGAGTTGGGCCTAAGGGGGTCTATGGCTAGTGAAGGGGTCACAGACACCCTGCACACACACCCTACTCTCTTCTTGTCCGAGCTCTGACTGACTGGCGGGTCTTTACCCGCGAAATGTATCTAATTCTGTCCAAGGGTAAAGCTGTAGCCCTATTGGCTGGTTCATGCCATGTGACTATCATCCCTCATGCATTCTGGGGGCTGTAGTCCCCGCGGAACCCTCTCTGGCAAATGGCTGCCTTGCAGCTCTTTCTGCGCATGTACGACTCCCTTCCTATTGGCCTCCACACCGGGGAGCAAACTACGCATGCTCGATCATACTCATAATGGCGACGCCCTGAAGAGGGAGCCACAACTGCTCGCAGCCCTCCCTGCACTACCAGCAACGCCATATACATACCCGCACCACTCTGAAACTGATCGGGAGGTACAGGTACCAATAGGGGCCCAGGGGGACACCAATGCCACACAAAAAATGTAGCACAGGGGAGGGGGGGGGGGGGGGAAACCTTTTTATTTTCAGGCATGCCAATAAATGGGCACACATTTCTGGCAGGACCATTATCCTGCTCCCCATCCGGTTTAAATTAATATCTAAACCTAAACTAAATAACGCCAAAAATAAACAAGGATAATACAAACATTAAAATATTACAAACATTTATGGAGGTCCAGGAGAAGCATGGCAGCCAGTGCAGAGGCGTTGGGTCCAGAGAGGTTGGCAGGAGATCAGTGTAACAGGTGCCCGCCACAAACTGGACTGAACCACGAGGCCAAGGTGGCGATACAGAAACACCGACCTAAGGCCGCGAGATCGCGTCCGGAATACAGAGTCGTGGTCGTGGGTAGCCGGGTCAGGGTTGGAGAGGGGAGGATCGTCATATTACTTGCCGTGGTCGGAGGAGGTATGGATTGTTGGGGTTTAGCCGTGGTCAAGGGTTGGAGATAAACAGGATCGTTGAGAGGTCAGCCGAGGTTTCCGTAGAACTGCAAGATAAAGGATAGCGCAGCAGGCAAAGCAGGACAATATAAGGTGCTTGTGACTAGCATGATGTCACAAGGAAACAGTCTCTATGCCCAGCCAGTTTGCAGCAGCAATAACTGAGCATATAAAGGGATACCAGCCAATAGCTGAGGAGTACAGCACCAGAAGCTGCTGCAAGAATCAGCCCCCTGATTAGTTGCTGAGTGAGCTCAGCACAGCAGGCACTGATGAAGAGCAGTGGCAGTCAGTTTGTGTCAAAGCCTGGAGCGGAGTCTGCTGCTGATGCTGCTGTCTCTGGGGTGATGCCCGTGCCCGATTCTCACAAGCGGCGTCCTGCACCAGGAGCAGACGCCTGGATAGACAACCTGAGGGAAGAGACTCCTAGTGGCGGAAGCTGCACCAGCAGCGGGGAGAAGTGCAGCGGCGGGACGGGTAAAAATGGTGGAGCTCCCGCCCACAAGAAAGGCTCATCCGCCATGTTCCTTTCCTTAATCATTTCTTTCAGCTGTTTTTCTTTTTTACTCCATCACGCAAGCCATTATAAATGCTGTCTATGATGGCCACCCCTGATGTATCACCTTCTATTGAAGTACTGACTTATTTTTGATTATACCAAAATACAAACTCTTTAAAACTAAAACATCAGTTCAAAAAATTGTGTGTTTTGAGTTTTGAAAAATAATTGTTTCTAAACATCATTAGTGCAAATGGAAAATTAAGTGGGAAATCCGTATTGGATAGAGTTATAATGTTCTTCATCTAAATCAATGTTTTATTGCATGACGTCTCTTTATACATATTTCTTTGGCTGTGAACAATTATCCAATTATCACCAATTTCTAAAAATCTAAGTAATCCGCTAAACAAATTATACCAATGTTTTGTTGGTGACCGACGAAAGACCTTGATCTTCTCTATATGTGCTATATTATATAGTACAGAACTAATGATCAAGCATATAAACCTCAAGACGGTGTCACTTTTCTGTCACAAGCCTGGTTCACAGAGTTTTCCATACTTTATAGTTTTATAATGCTAATAAAAACAATCTAACCAAATGAACAGGGAAATAAACCACTAAAGCGATGTCCTTGATAACAGCTGTGTGCAGCCTTTCATAATAAAAAATAAATGATGAAAAGGCTGCCCGCAGTGAAGGTCCACAGATAGTGTATATATTCTGATTGTGACCAAAGTGTAACAAATAAACAGGAAAGTTCACATTTCAATGGTGGCAGAGAGCGGAATAAAACATGTTTTACAGTATGAGACGTCTATACTAATAAGCATGGGCGGATTGTCCCAGCAGGTGCCACACCACGCCCACAGCAGCATCCATACCATGCCCATAGCACTGATCCACAGCATGCGTTCAGTTACCGACGTCACACGCTCTTCACTTCAAACAATAAATCTGATTGCTGGGGGAGAGCGGGCCCTATCTTAAGGCCGCGCTTATAGTCACGGCGATGCGACTGCATGACATCATCCATCGCTGTTGTCATAACGATTTCTGCCTATAAGATAGGAGACGAGACGACAACCAGGGGACATAGCGGGGGTGTGGCCGTGAGCGGTTCACCCTCACTGGCTGAACCGCTCATGTGCCCTCTGACGTCATGCGGCAGTCGCCGAAAAAATGAATTTCAATTGAATTCAGCAATTTCTGTCGCTGTGTCGTGCCATCGTGGTCGTGCCCACTATAGGCGTACGCGATGGATCAAATCAACTTGATTTGATGCAAGTCGCCGTAGCCAGGATTATAAGCGAGGCCTAAGACTTACATTTTCCGTAGCGGCCCTCCATCGTGACGCCGCTTTGTCATGGCAATGCAACGTCACATGACATCACATGACACCGCTGGAAGAGGGCCGGCAGGTAAGTGAAATGCCCCGGGCCACATTTCACCTCCAATCCGCCCCTGCTAATAAGACTTGAACTGTTAATGCATGATTATCAAACGACTTCCGCAAATATTACATTGTCAGCAAAAAAGAAGGGAGAATATTTATCGATAGATTTAGCCAGACCTAAATATGATTTTTAGAAAAAATTGCACAATATATTAAGTCAGAATAAGGAATCAATTATCTATTAAAGCATTTCAAAAGCTAAATTAGGTGATAATTTCTAGAAGGAAAGATGTTAAAACAGTGGACATTGAAGGTACTGTACTATAAACAAGAAAATAAACGAACAGGTACTTCAGAAAAAAAATCCAACATCAGAGAGCATGTCCTGTATATTTGCAACAGGATATTAATTCCTGAAAGAGGACATAGGAACCCTTGAACTATACGTTAATGGGATTATAATATTTGAATGCCTTGAGTAGACAATTTGAAGAAGATAAACCTGTAGACTGATAAACGAAACGTGGATGAAATCCAACAGGCAATTTCTCACAGGATCTTAAAGCATTAGCTTGTTCCTGTAAGGTTCTGTTACCTGTTGAAGCAGAACTTTTAGAGTTATGTTCGGAAGGGACTGGAGACTGAACTCTTCTTTTTTTCCCCTGTAGTTTCATTTAGATGTCTTTGAAAAAGTAAGAGTTAATTACCAGGTTATGTGGGAGTTGAAAGTCTGCAGCAAACGGTTCTTTTTTTCACTTCTCCTACCGTTTTGAGACTGCAGTGGGTACAGGGTTGCCACCAATTCGGGTTTGACCCGGAGACTCCGGGTTTTGGGCACTTACCTCTGGGCTATGGGTTTTGGCCTGTCAATTTCTGGGTGGCGGTGGGTTGCGGTGGCTTCTCCGGCATTCTCCTGTAATTCCCCCTCCAACTGCAGTGAACATGGCTGTGCAGGGTTAAATTACGCCACGTTGCCATGACAATGAGTTGCTAAGTGACATCATGACTCTACACTGCGTCACGTTGAGGTTTTTTTTTTATTGTGCCAAGTGCATATATTACTTAATTAATTCCACCCACCTTTGAATATTTTGTAGGGAGCCATATTACGCTATCCTGCCTTTTTTACATCACATGTAATTGGGCGACACACTCATTTGCATGCTAATTAGTAGTCCTGGTGTTACATTTAGCGCACACTTATCGCTGCCATATAATGAGAGTCACCACTGCGTTATTTAAGTGTTAAATCTTAAGTAAATACGGCTGTAAAAATAACGCTTTTATTTTTTATTTTTACTATAGATGCACAGCAATATCAATACCCTAGTTGAGTAAATGTGAGCCTTATTGTCTGTTCACTGATCATCTGAGCCAGGGGGGCGCAACCTTTTTTCCCTGCCCCCCTATGCCAGCAGTCCCCTCACCTCCGCGCCCCCCACTCACCCCCGCTCCGGCGTTGGCTCCGGCGTCATGACACCGCGTTGCCATGGCGATGCGTGTGAGAAGCAGCCGGAGCCAAGGTAAGTTAGGTTTACAGAGGCCCTGCAGCTTCCCCGGCACTTACTTTAAGTGTCTTCGGGAAGCACGCGGGGCCTCTGTAAACCCCCCGCCCACCTGCACTCAGTCTCGCGCCCCCCAGTTTGCGCACCGCTGATCTGAGCCACTGATTGAGCCACTTGTGCTGAAGCAGGGATATCTTGAAAACCTGACCTGTTGGTGGCCCTTGAGGACTGGAGTTGACCACTCCTGGCTTTAGTACATTTCTGCTAAACATTGAAACCTTTTTAAAAGTATGCAAGTATACTTTGCCATGAAAACACTTTAATTTCATTGGAATTCAAAAGGAAAGCAAATTTCTATCTTAAATCTAAACCCATATAAATGCCATATTGTCTTCATTACGTATTGTGTATAATGGAAGTACGCTTTTCATTTAGCCTTTCTCTTGAAAGGATAGTTTTTAAACATTTGTATCACACAAATCGCTAGTAAAAAATGGTTCTTAAAATCAATATTAACAATCCTGTTCCGTTAAAAATAAGGAAATATGTTTTTTTCCCTGTAAACAATAGTTGGTATAAGAATAGAAATAATGTGTACATTTTAATATGTCTGTGCTGTATAATTATGCATGGTTCAATGCGGTTATAATTGACATAAAATACAAAACAGGTCATAGAGCAGCTATTAAAACTATTTTTCATTTGGTCTGCTGACAGCTCACGGCAATAATGCATACTGCATTTAATAAGCGCTTACACCTAGTGCTAAAATAGGTTTATAATTTAAAGCATGTTTATATTAACAGAATCTGAATCTTTATTATCTTTTGTGGCCATGTTAAGCATGATTTTAGCAGGTAGTCTACCCCAGAATTGTTCAATGTCAAAAGATCTGTCTTTACCAAAAGTAATGTTAGAATCATATACAGTTGACTCGTTTCTGCTGATACTAAACGATTTTCTGTGATATGCCTGGAAATAAGGGAAATCCAGGGCTTTTATGTTTTGAACTGTTAAATGCCCTATCACTATTATTTTTTGCCAGCTGCCTCCAATTTATTTTATTCATTATTGCATCTCTGTACAAGGTAGGACCATCGTTACCACCAGGAGCACCAACCTCTGGGGTTATGAGTAAAGATGGGTGAATGTTTTTGGCGGATTTGGATCAGCACCAGATTGGTCGGCTCCTTATGGTCCGCGGATTTCTGCAGATCAATCTCAAAAAGGGTCGATTGGCGCTTTGTGGATGTTTTTATTATTATTGCCAATACAATCAGCGGATTCCGCAATACGTCCGCGGATTGGATTCTACAAATTCCGTTTGCGGATTTTACACTGCAAAACAGATTTTGGGGGGAAAATGCGAGAAAATCCGGGAAACGGATTTGGGCGGATTCACCCATCTCTAGTTATGAAATGTTCAATAACCCATGCCAACAGTGAGCTGCCTGTGAACCAATCAGAGACTAAGACGTATGAGCTCACTTTTCCTGATTGGATAACAGGCCGGAACTCCAGTGTTAACCTTGGAGTGGCAAAGGTCTTTTCATAAAATAATAGAAGTTTTCTGCTTTAAGGTACACAATTCAATGCCCATATACAGAGGGGTCCCAAGGTGTGATTACTTTTCTGTGCAGTATCTCTAAAGGTCAGAGTATCACATCTCAGAATATCATTTAAAGTGACAATGTTGGCCCTCCTATCCTACAGTAACATAGCACTATTGCTTTAAACCTATTGACACTTCCCCGCGGTGAACTTGTTTACAAATATGGTAGCAAGAACTGTTCAAATGAATAGGTTTAAACTAGTGAGAAAGAATGAAGTCATTTTAAAAGTCCGACTTGTACTTCATAATCAGTATATTTTATGTGAGCAATTTGGCAGCAGCAGAATAAAAGCTTGGATTCCATTATTGTAAAATGTATCATAAGGGAAGTGTTCAGATAGGTAATTACCTTAATCCACCTGAATACTTGGTCACAGTATACATTAGATGGGCATCTAGAGTGAAACTTGAACATGCAGTCAACCTGAACAAAATTAGCTCAGTCACAAAGGGCCAGATTTAATAATTAGTTCTCAGAAGCAGGAACATTTTATGTATCCAAAAGTCAAGTGAAAAAATCTACAACTATCACAATATATGAAGAGGTACAGTATGTAAAGGTGAATGAAATATGGTGTCCCTGTAAATTCTGTTGTATGAAATGCCAGCTGTTTTCATATTTATCTCATCCAAACTTTAAAAACGAATACAAATGTTTAAAAGTAGGTTTGTGGGTGTGAGGGAAAATTGTTTTGAATCCTCTAAAACATAACAGTATATTAGGGTATCTCTGCATAATTTCACGTCTACTCTTTTAATTGATTAGTTCCTTTCAGTTGACATACAGATGCAGCGGGCGTTATACGCATTGTATACCTCGAAATACCCATGTCATGGCGCATCATTACCGTTTGTTGACTCATTTTTATCGAGTGCAAAAAATGGCATTTTAATGTTCTGGTTTTTAAACACCTGCAAATTGACCCAGTACGGTACCATACACATTACAATTCATTCATTTCTGCCACGGAAACGCGAATAATTGCACCCAAAGAAATCGGATCCATGAAATTCAAACAAATCAACTGTGTGATTGGCCGCGTGGAGTACAGCAGCGCACACGAAAACAGCTCAGTGATATGTTCCAATAATGGCCGCTACATCTGTAGCTTCTACCACTATTTTTACTAATACAATATATTTTTGTCAGTGATTTCAGTTGCATCAGACTTTATGAAGTAGGCAGAGCCCGATTAAGAATAATTTTCAAATGCATAAAATTGTGAGTTCAAATATCGTGTTGTTTCCTGGACACTGCGTGTGTGGGTTTCTAAAGATCTTTTTTTTTTTTAATGTTATCTGGAGAAAAATGCTGCAATTTTTGAAAGAAGAATGAAATTCCCTTTTTGAGCAATATAACAGGACAGCAATTTTCTTTGCTCTGCTCCTCTTTTATTTGCTGTGTGTTTAAAGCAGAGGTCAACAATTTTAGAGCTATTACAGTATTTTGTGGAAAATGCTTTCCCATCCTTAACACGTTCCCTTGCTGTTACGGTGATGTCTTTTTTGTATGGTTTGGTCACTTTACTTCACGCTATGTAGTCTTTAAAAATATATATTTATTATTGCTTTAGAATACAACTCACATTCTTATAGGTGTGAAAAGGGTTTTTTGAAGAACCACATGGTCCTTCAAACTATTACACATTTGTGGATTTTACTCATGTTTAGTAATAGACTGGCCTTCAACACTCTTGACTTTAGGGCCCACATTTACTACTCAAGGGAATGGATTACAAATTAGCATAATTTAGTAACTGCGATCATAGGTGCCTTGAGAGTATCCACCGTGAATTACCACAGCTTTTCTAGATCCAAACCCACATACATTTAGCTTTAGCCTCCCCATTACCAAACCAGGTAACCAGGACAGCTGACAGGTGGGGACAGACGGAACTACTGTCCGGGTCCGGGTGAGTCAATTGGCCTTGGCCACCCTGCCGGCTACCCAAACATGTAACTCCAGATCGACAGGCGTCTAAGGGCCTGCTTCCCCCGGCCTCTGGCAAACCCCTCCAGCAAGCCCTCTCAATCCTCAGAGTCCACAGGTGGGCACACTCTACTCCCCCTCTACTTTAGCCCTCCCTGCCCAACAGGCCCATACATCTACCCCCTAGGCCAGTACCTCCCTTATCCCCCTTCCCCCCCCCAGGCCAATAACAGTCCCCCCCCCCCCCCAGTCCATTAAAAATCCTCCTAGGCCTATAACTATCGCCCCCTTCCACTTCCCAGGCCCATATTTTCTTTCCCCCCCTCACCCCCCGGCCCATATATTATCTGCCCCTTTCAGTGACCTCCAGTGTGCCGTGGGGTAGGGGAGCTAATGTGGTGGGTGGTTAATGGGTTAGGGGGGTTGTGCTGCTCCTTTCATTTGTCCTGGGCCTCAAGATTTCTGTTGGCAGCCCTGCAGATAACCAACCCACAATTACCCACCACCCAGGTTTTATATTAATTGCCAAATGATGACTGGTTTATACAGCCTATGTCTTTTTTTCTAATCCTTTTTAGCATTATTTAGGGAGGCATTGCACTATTATGTTGCTTATAGTATCATTGGTACATGATATATGGTAAATACAAGAGTCATGGCAAGAGTTACATTTTCTTTTGGTTATCCATGTTTATTGCATGATAAAATAATGTTGTCATTCCACTACCCTTAGTCCTAACCTTGTAGGATGGGGCACTTTATTTGGGGGGATTTTATGTTGCATGTTCCATCCTGTGCTGAAATCTGACAGAATGAGTGACATAGTATAACTTTACCTTGCTATAGGCTGAAGTGGTTTGGATCTCCATTCACTCCACAACAACTGGTCCTGGTATGCGTCCTATTCCCTAGTTACAGAGGTCCCGCGCTCTTCCCCAAAGCATTTAAATGAAATGCCGGGGAGTGCGAGAGGCCTCTGTAACTCACTTACTTGCCCTCCAATGGCTGCGGGTGACGCGACCCCATGGCAACGCTGCGTCCAATGATGTCATGGTGTCACGTGACGTGGTGTCACATGACCCTGTGGCGTCATTTGATGCTGGATACCGGGGGGGGGGGGGGTCGAGCACTGGGGCTGAGCAAGCAGGGGGGCGCAGGGCCAAAAGTTTGCACACCCCTGATCTAGACCATATAGGATAAATGCATGCATTAGAGAGTTTTAGCAGTATAGTGACAGAGGAAAGGGTGCATCTTGGCAATGTTAGAAAAGGAGTCAAATGTCACACCTAGGCAATGTGCTTTGGTAATAGGACGGATGGTGGTTCAGTTTACAGTGGCAAAACAGGGGTATTGGGCCAGTTTTAGGAGGAAATATGTGAAGCCAAGTTTTGGACATACAGTTGTATGTTTTCCAGTTTGGCTTTATTTTTGTTAAATAAATCATGACACGGTGTAATATGTCATGTGTTGTTGTTCATCTGAGGTTGTATTTACCTAATTTTTAGACCGGCTAAAGAACAGTTGATTGTTATTATGTCCTGATATGTAAAACCATAGAATTCAAAGAGGATGTACTTTTCTTTTCCATCTCCATATACATACACATTCACAGACGTTTTTGTGTTTTAAATCCCACCCAATAACTATAATAGTTTCATTACAGACATACCTATCAAATCAGAAGTACAGTAGTTGTTTGTGGGGAGTTATCCGTAGAGTGGGAAAACCTTTGATGCCAAGGAGCCCATACTTTTTAGAATTTGTTAACTGTGCCATTTAGGTAGGCGGTACGTTTGAACATCGAGACCACTTCCCAGAATATGTTGATGATCTGAAACTATTTTTAACTCCATGATCTCCTCCCCTCCTTGGTCAGCAACATTCCCAACGAGTGCAGTTACTGGAGTTAAAGCTCCTTGAAGGGAATTTTAAGGGGATGCCAAATTGCACTGGTCCCACAGGCCAAAAGGAAGCTGCAACATCATTGGTTGTGGCTTCCTATTGGACGGCTGTTTAAATACCCAAGAAGTAATACCAATAACAACATTGGTAAATAGCTCACGAACCTGGGGGAGCTAAAAATAACACTGATCAAGTCCATAAGACCTTTGGTTCCGCAGCTGTAAAAATAGAACGGGTTAGTTTGTTGGGATTGCTGCTTTAAGGAAGAAAAAAGTGGAAAACATTGACAAGGTCTGAGAGATAAGAATAGATCAACACCTAAACCATATGTCCATTACCTGTCATGTTAAAAAAGGGATGACCAATGTTTCCAGTGCAGGTTACGACGACAATAAATTGACAATATGATCTGGGAAGCTTAAGAGTTTATTCTCTGTGTTTTATTATTGCAGAATTTACAGAATATTTAAAGAATACTGCAATGTCTTCATAAATAATGCTATAGAATACTTTTCCATGATAAAGCACCACCATCAATAAACATTGTCTAACATTTATAGCCAGTGAGTTGCATATATGTTTTGTTTTTGCACAAACCAGGACAGTTAGGAGGCTCACGGAGAACACCTTTAAACCTACAGTAACAGTATGGCATGGCTTTCCCCGAATAACAATCACCAAAGCATTAACATGCACGTGGAAGAAGTCAATCTCAAGAATAATCTGATGTAAACTGAGACAACAATAGTAGCATGAGGTCATTATTTGATTTTATTCACTTTCTTCCCTTCCTTTAGGAGAAATATAGCCAACTTTATTGCAACCTGTGGCGCGCTCCCATGGTCATATGGTGTGCTAGCCGCGCTCCCTTCTTGCGTGCAGCTGATTCAAAACAATGGCCGCTTCTCCCTCTGTCGCTTTGTGTATGCCCTGATGCAGGGTGCCGCGGGTTGCAGTAACATTGGCTACATCTGTATGATGAAATAGATTGTAAAAAACACAGTTAACACACAGATACTTACAGTATTTACCAGCTCCTCTGTCTTTTTTTGTGCATGACGTTTTTAATAGGTAAAAACAATACATAATACAGGAGAATATAATCTTGGAAAGCCAAGTCAAGTTCCAAATTCGCCTTCTCCAATTTCTTTTTGACCTAATCCTTAGGATCCTTAAATTCTGTCTTAAAAAAAAAATTGTACTGAAAGCTAAAATTTGTCAAAAAGCTCAAAAAGTTAATAGTGAATGAAAATAAAAAAAGGCAGATGATAGATATAACATACAAAAGGCATACAGCATGTCTTTTAATTACCAAAAGAGCAGCAGCTGACCAAACTAGAATGGTAAAGGTATTAGATACACATCCCAAAAACAACACATTCTAAAACAAAACATTATCAAACATCTTGTAAGAAATGATGAGTTCAAAACCTATCATGGTGTAGATATATAAATAATGGGTTCCCTGCACTCAAAAAAATCAATAAGTAATAAGCATGTGTAATAAAAGAAGTTTTACTGAAGATCACATATACCGTACAAAAATACTAATAACACATGTATATAAACACATATAAAACAATGACTGGATACTATACAAATATCTATATACACAAGAAAATGGGAGAGAGACTCCCCAGATCAGACATTCAAAATAGGGGTAGATGGTATGATATGTAGTGTACTGCTAGACAACCTCTTATATTGCACAGGTTATACAAAAAGCAAACTGTACTCATCCCGATGGATGATAAGGCCATGGTGTATTTGTAAGGGCTTTCCTCCAAATGAGGGGATGTCAGCACCAAATAGAGAAATGATCACTCATGGAAACTCAATGCAAACCCAGAATTGGTGGCACACACATAATTAGAGAAAAACGCACAGAGGGGTTGATCTACAATTATACATTACTGCATAGTAGTAATACAAAATAATAATAATATGTGTGTGTGTGTGTGTGTGTGTGTGTGTTTGCTCTTTATTTCAACTATGAAATCTGCATTGTTTAAACATGCTGTATAACTATTTCATAAGCATATGACAGTACTGTAGATTTTTTTTGTTATCATTGATACATCTACTTTTATTATACAAGTTTGTTTTAACAGTGAAAATAGAGGTCATTGCTTGCTATCTGCTATTTATCGAAGTATGAAAGATATTCTCCAATAGACTTGATAAAGTATTTCACTTTAAACCTGCCGCTTTTAATAATACGAGGGTGGCCAACTCCAGTCCTCAAGGGCTGCCAACAGGTGAAGTTTTTAGGATATCCCTGCTTCAGCACAAGTGGCTGTCTTCTTCTGAGCCACTGATTGAGCCACCTGAAACCTGAACTGTTGGTGGCTCTTGAGGACTGGCGTTGGCCACTCCTGCTCAAACGTGTATTCAGGTGGATGCTCTTTGGTACAAAAGAAGATGCATACTTTACCTACAGTATCTTTGAGTTATTCTGTGGTGCCTACTGATTCTGACCAGTTCTGATACCATACTGTAAGTAAGATGTCTCCACACCACTTCTTAAACTGGAACTAAAAATGAATGTCTTCCCGGTCATCTTTAGAGCTACGAGAATGTCTGTAGGCTGTAACAATCTGAGAAGATCCAACTTTCATTGCAAATCATTTGTTTTGACGTTAATCATCTGAGCGCATGGCTTGGAGCTTTGTGTGATGTAGTGTAATTTGATTTGTAGAGTGTGAGAATTTTATAACAGTCATTTGCGAATAAATTACTTAGCAGTTTTCTGCTCTGAAGAAACTTATTTGTGGTATAATTTAATTTGTTTCCATAAATAAGTGAATGACCTTCACATATTATTCTCTTGTGAATTATGGGCCACTCATCCACTAGTGGAAATGAATTTTGTTTTACCACCGTCCTTTAATCCCCCCTTATCTCTCGTCTCTTCCTATAAATATGCTCTATGTGTGTATATATAACTCTCTCTCTCTCTCTGTCTGTCTGTCTGTGTCTCTCTCTCTCTCTGTCTCTCTGTCTCTGTCTCTGTCTCTCTCTCTCTCTCTCTCTCTCATATAATATGCATTTGATCCAATAGAAGTACCTTTATAGAATATGTTGACATGGAGAAATGTCCATTTGATTTAAAAAGACTGTAAATATTTTCTTTATTGTTCTTGTAGAGTTGTGGTTCCTGATTAGCTTTTATTCACACGGGCAGGTAGAAGAATGGCATAAATCTTTGCACATTAAATTAGCTTCTATAGTATGCATAAATGTCCATAAGAAAAGGACAGCGTTCTTTGGCCATGTGAGTCTGGATATCTGCAACCCATTAAATGCTGAAAGAGTAATATATGGGAAATAAGGGGGCCTATGCTATAAGCGTTCATAAAAAAAAAATCACCGGGCCATTTAATTTGCGTGTTTTTCGAGCGTTGCTATCACGGTATTCAGAAAGCCTTGATTTTCTGTTAGCAAAATTCCCAAAACGGTTGAGTAGACGGCAACATGATGATCGCCTCTCAAAGGCCAAATCCGTTGATTTCTTTCAGCTGCAGAGACAGCTGAACAAAGAGAGCCGCCTCTCCCTGCGCAAATCTCACAAAAATATAATACTAGGGTAGATGAGCAGGGGGTCGCCGGAGCAGAACCGCATTGATTTGAGGTCCGGGGACCCCTTGCTTCCCGAGATACAGGCCCCGTTATGGGGTGCCGGTATCTCCTATGCATTCCCACGGTCACGTGACGCGGGACATTTAAATGCATAGGAGATACCGGCACCCCATAGCGGGTCCTGTATCTTGGGAAGTAAGGGGTCCCCAGACTTCAAATCAACGCGGTTCTGCTCCGGAAACTTCCTGCTCATCTACACTAGTAGTAAAAATTATTTTAAAACAGCTGCTACCCACAATTAACATTAAGAGCACAACAACACTAATACCCACCTCCTCTGCCCCCACATGATTGATAACAGAGGCCGCAGGTGTCTAATGGCCCCTAACCCCTTAATTACCTTAGTGGTTAATAACCACTATAGTAATTAAGGGGTTAACCCACCATCCCCCACTATCTACCCAGGAGCCCACCCTCTACTGTAACGCTTGAGCTCACCACGAACAAGGCGGGACCCCGGTACTGAGGTGGGAAAGTACGAAACTGCGCACCCACAGCAGCGGAGGCACGCCTGGAGTGTGGATAGTCAGCATAGCCGGGTCTGGGTTGGAGAGATCGGGTTAGTCCAGATACTTGCTGGGGTCCGGGGGCAAAGCCAGTACAAAGGTCGATGTCCGTTGTGCCGTGGTCTGAGGTTGGAGCCGGGAGAGTAGTAGCACGTCCAAAGCCATGGTCAGAGATGGAGAGGTGCGGGTAGTCAGAGGCAAGCCGGGGTCGTTATCCAGAGAGGGTCCAATAGTCAAGCCGGGTCGGTACATGTGAAAACAACTGGAGAGAAAGCATTAAGGCACAAGGCAAGGCAAAACAGAACGCAGGAACACAAGGCTACACAGATTATTCTCAGCAATGAGGAAGTGAAAGAGCAGGGTTTAAATACACTGGCGACACACTTTATTCGAGCTCGGCTAGTCCCACGAATTCGGGTATACCCGGGTGTATTGAGGTTTGTGACTGTTTTCTGCCCGAGTGCATTGAGTTATTTTCCGGCAGGGATTGAAGCATTTTATTCCCGCTGGCTGCAATACTGCACAGTATATATATATATACTGCATTACAATTCATGAATTTATGCCATCTGGTAGACACGCGAAGCATTGCAGCCTATTAAATCCTAATCATTATCATTTAACAGATCAGCCGCCCATCAGCCAGGCATGAACCCAGGCTGGGAAGGCAAACGCAACGGGGCTTGTCAGAGGTGAGGAGCGGCGCATTCCAGGTATCTGCCAGGTACATACCGGGTATTTGCTCGAATAAAGTGTGTCGGTGCAGTATGAGAGATGCATGACTGGGATTGAGAGGTGGAACAGAGGTGCAGCCTCTGCGGAGGCAGAGATTGGCTGCAAGGCACAGGAAACCGGTGTGTGTACTTGCTTGCAGCTGGGGAGCGGTGCACGACGTCATGTGTGTGCGCCACACACGAGAGACGCAAGACGCGACTGGAGGGCTGAGCCAAGCTCCATGGTATGGGTAGAAGAGCTCTGTTTGTGCGCTCTGTAAACAGAGCAGGGGTCTCAGATGCAGCAGGTAAGGAGGGAACACGTCGCAGGGGATGTGTTCCCCGATTTCTTACATTTAACCATTGATTGGCATAGTGGGCATGATAAGCCACTATAGCAGTCAATGGTCACCCTAATAAAAAAGCATAAAGGCCAAAAATACACAATAATAAAAGATATACACATGCACCTAAACACCCCAATTAAATAAATAAAAGCACTAGCCAACCAATTAAATAAATAAAAGCACTAGCCAACCAATTAAATAAATAAAAGCATTAGCCAACCAATTAATTTAATAAATAAAAGCTCTAACCAACAAAACAATTAATTAATTTTAAACCGCAGTAGAGACCTACATTCCTGTCTCGCCCCATCTCAACAGCTTCTCACCAGCCTCACGCCAACTTTTCCTGGCGTGAGGATTTTGGGAGAAACTCGCCATTCTAGAGCCGTGATAGGCCTCGATAACCTAATCGTGGCAACTAGAATTGCACAAGTTTCAGAACCTGCCGATAAGTGGCTTATCGCCGCTCAACCGGCTATCTGTTTTTGATGGCTGAAAAATTTGGCGATTCATTCCTTTATCGCCCACTTATCGAAGCTTACAGAATCGCAGTAGGCATAAGTGCTCGATAAGTGGCTTATGAGCGCTTATAGCAGAGGCCCCAAGGTGTCTTCCATCTCTGGAAGGTGTCTTATGACATAACAACGCTTAGTACAGCTAATAAAGCCAGAATCTTTTATTATTCTGACTATCCAATAGAACCTTTATTCTGTTTTAGAGAATTGATTCAACACTGTTGTAGATCTCTCTTAGTTTTAAAGCATACAGTACTTAGACCAAAACCACTTCTATCAATGAAGTTATTGTGATCAAATAGGATATGTATATTCCAAATTAGTAGGCAAAACCTTGTTTAGTCTTCGCATATTTTGTTTACTCTCTCAAGACAGTACAAGAGGCCAAAATAAAGGGAAAATTCCCAAGCGTTGATATTTAAACAATTTTTCAGCCTTATTTACATCTTCTGAACTCTTTTTTTGCTGAGCATTGTATAGGGATTTATTTGTGGTATTGTGGATTATGTCTTATTTCATTCATATGTAGAAAAGTTTCGTTTTCAAATTTTACATTTCTCTTCCCCAATTTGGATTGGGCTCACAAAATATTTTATTTCATTCCTATTATGCATTTTACAAGTAAAGTGCTAGGATAATGTTCGCTAATCTTTTTAGGAAGCTGTTAACCTATTTAACCAGTAAGTGGGTATAGCGATGGGAAAAGTCTGACTTTGGGAGGCATCTCCTGACATCTCCTGACAACTCATGACAGTTAGTTTACAATAGCCTGTCAATTTCAGCCTCGTCTGTGTCTCTTATCACTATGCATCAGGGTATCTGTCGCACGAGTACACTAACTCGTAGGTTTTTTCCCCAGCTCTAAAACAGTGCTAATTCCCTGTCCACATCACTGTCATTCCCAAATAAAGACAAGAGAAGGTTGGGTTCCCGAATGAAAATGATATCTCAATATGGTACCCCAGGGAAATTTAATTTATAAAAAAATTAATTCAAACAATGTCATCCTGGCTAAATGGTTATCCATATGCATTGGAAGAATACATTTAACTTTAATGTTATATAATCTGATTAAAACACCATTTTAACTTTAACATTGATATTATTTTTACAGCAATATTATTGTGAGCATATATTTTTAAACAATTATGTGATCGTTTGCCTTTTCCAAACCATATTTCAAGCTTTCCTCCTAGATCTGCTCCCAAGATGATGAGTTATCAAAAGTAATCTTTGAGCACCAGCTGTGATTCTTATCTTCTTGATTCATTTTTTCCCTTATCTGGCTAATAATCTATTCATTATCACTCAAACTTTTAGCTCTGTGCTACTAACGATCATTAATCATGGATATAATTCAATGACAGCAGGGTCATGTCCCACTAACAAAGTACACCTTGTTTGCCTCAAAATGCTAATCACTTCTCTGAAAAATTAATGAGGGTCTAAAGATATGGATATACTGTATGTGATACAATTAAAGTATATTTCAAACAAACGCTGTCTTTGGAAGATAAAAACTTGCTTAGGTATGGCAGTGTAAACAGCTACACACAATAAGAAATACATTTGTATGTGTGTGTATATACATAATATATGTGTATTCTGTGTGTGTATATATATATATATATATATATATATATATATATATATATATATATATATATATATATATTTCATTAGAGATGGGCGACCCCAAATGTGTAGACTCAGAACCTACCAGAACTGTGCATTCCCATTCCAAAGCTAGATACAAAATGAAAGCCCTTTTTATTTAGAACCAAAACACCAGGCCAAGTATCCCTATAATTCTTGCCATGTCATTTTTGGATGGTTTAAGTTTTTCAGCTATATTATTCTACTTCACTAATAGTTTTTTTTATTTTATATTTATATTATGCATTGTCATGCTGTAGTGTGCTCGGTTAGCATTTTCCTGCTTATAAAATGGAATTTTGGCAAAACCAAAACATAAACAATTTGTAGAACCAAAACACGTGAAAGTGCCCACCCTTATAAGTCTGTATATATTTGAACAGTTTTGCTGCCAGAGGGGTATGCGATACATTGGGAGAGATAGGTAAAGAAAGTGCGAATAGAAGTTTGTTTTCACCCATTGCTCCATTTTCTGCTTGTGTCAAATGTTACAAAGGGATACTTCCATTGCGGCAAATTGCTAGGTCGAAAAGTTTACGTCACCTCCGACCTGGTGTTTTTTTCTTATGTGACTACAAGATAAAAAGTGACGGGCAGAGACAGAGAGTTTCTTACAGATATAGCCAGACTTACCTTCCACAAAGTTGTGGGAAAAAAAGGCAAAATGCTGCAGTTCTGGACAAGGTAAAAGTCGTGGCCAGCAGCGGGGATTCTATTCTCCTCTATCGGACTTAGGGTTGCCAGGTGGCTTCTCCAAAAATGCTGTACACAATGGTAAGAGGTGCTCGAGACACACATGCTCGATAGACATACACACACACTCGAGTGACATACACACGCTCGAGAGACACGCATCCTCCTTTCCTTGGCCCCACCCCCAGGCTCCTGACACTTCCTCCTGCTGCATCACACAGCAGCAGCCAATTAGGATGGAGGAAGCTGCCCAGCCCCCTAGCAACAGCCCGGCTCTCTCCATGCTTGGGGAAATCCTGCGCCCCCCCCCCCCCAAGCCGTTCAGGTCACTAGTTCCAGAGAGGTAATATCAGACACATACATGTACATTACCTCTAATGTTTTATTGGACAGAGTATCCAAATACAGGACAGTCCAGTTCAATACTGGACACCTGGCAACCCTAATCAGACTGCCCCACAGAGCTAATCCCTGCTGCTGGGTGATGCCCCAGTAACATTCTCACAACTTCCCCGGGCAGAGGAGAATATCATATATTATAAACTATGCATCACGTATCTCATCCCCCAACTCCTCTTAATGACCCTCCTTAAATTGCAAGCTGATGAAAATAGTGAAACACTTGGTGCCAAGACCTTGATACAGTGATGTAAAGAGACGCAAGGAAAACTTGAAAAAGGACAAGAACGTTAACATTTGTCTTTGGAGTGTGTTTCACATAGGGGCATAAAGATGAAATTCAGCTGTGACTCATTCCTAATTCTGACCCAGGTCACCTTTGAGGTTATTGGTTACTTTCTCTTACTGGGATCACATTTACATTCTGAGGTTTTCTTTGGAAAATGTCCTATTGTTTCACAAAACGATTATAAAAAATATACAAGAACTCACAAATTTGTGTAATTGGTTTATACAATTGTTGTCTCCTAATGTCAACAACTCTATTCAGGCTCCGATTTACTAAACAGTGTTAAGTCCTGAAGCATCCAGGCTGTGAATGGGCTGTAAAACCTCGTACAACTTTGCAGCACTGCTTTGCGAACATGATCCTAAGGGGCTTATTTATTAAAGTCAATGGAAGTTTCTGTGTGATAGTTTAATCAATAACCCCTTGGGTCTTTTTATAACATATTAAGTTTGCATGTTCAAGCAACATCACACTTGCATTTCCTGCACATGCTTTTGTAATGTCTTATGTTGCTATTGTCAAAATGCTGAATTACAAAGCACACATGTACAGTATGCACTTATTTTTTTATTTATAAAATGTTTTACCAGGAAGTAATACATTGAGAGTTACCTCTCGTTTTCAAGTATGTCCTGGGCATAGTTAATATGACAAATAATACATGGTTACAAATACATAGTTACATAAGTGAACAGAGTATACATTATATACAAGACATAGCATGCACAGTTAGAGATAATATATATTATAGGCGTATGTAACAGTTACAGACCAGATTAAAATGTGAGACAGCCTTAGTTTTGAAAGAACTTAGGCTGGTGGCGGCTGTGAGAGTCTCCGGTAGAATATTCCAGTGTTGGGGGGCACGGTAAGAGAAGGAGGAGCGGCCAGATAATTTGCTGAACCTTGGGACCATTAACAGTCTTTTGGAGTCAGATCTCAGATGATAAGTGTTGCATGTGGTAGGGGTGAGGAGCTTATTCAGATAGACGGGTAGCTTGCGAGAAAGTATTTGAAGACAAGACAGGTGAACTTTGCACCTAGACTCAAGTAATGACAAATCTAGTTCTTTAAGCATTTCAGTGATGTGTGTTGTAGTTGCATTGGAAAGCAAAACGGCATATTTAATTGTAGAGGGTATTAAGTTTGCTAAGGTGGGTTTGGGGTGCCGAGCCGTATACTATGTCACCATAGTCGATGATTGGCATTAGCATCTGCTGTGCGATACGTTTTCTGACCAGCAGACTTAGGGAGGATTTGTTCCTGTAAAGTACACCTAGTT
The DNA here is from genome assembly GCF_040206685.1 of Ascaphus truei. Classification (NCBI taxonomy): domain Eukaryota; kingdom Metazoa; phylum Chordata; class Amphibia; order Anura; family Ascaphidae; genus Ascaphus; species Ascaphus truei. The sequence goes on along the minus strand of NC_134489.1, from coordinate 85,874,921 downwards.
TGGCATAGGTTTTGGATGTCAGAGTATCAATGTGCATCCCGAATGTTGAATGGGAGTCAAACCATATGCCCAAATATTTGAAACTAGTAACAAGAGTTAGGGTGGTTTTAGCGTTGGTTCTGATCTGGACCTCAGTCATTGGAAGCTTAATTTTTTTAGCCCTGGTCCCAAATACCATTGTTACAGTCTTCTCAGTGTTTAAAAACAGTTTGTTTTAGGAAATCCAATTTTCACGTCTCAAAAACTTGGACTGAAGTATGTGTTCAAGGTCTGAGAGGCTAGGGCTGTGTGCATATAAGATTGTGTCATCTGCATACTTGTGTATTGAAGCTCCCTTGCAAGCTGTAGGAAGGTCATTGATGAACACTGAGAAGAGTAGGGGCCCCATAACCGAGCCTTGCGGGACACCACACGTGATATCCAAGGGGTTGGAGTTAGAGCCTGAGATGGACAAATGTTGGGATCTACCTGATAGTTTGGAATGAAACCAGTTTAAAGCATGCTACCCTATTCCTTAGCACTTGAGTTTGTTAAGCAAGATAACATGATCAACAGTATCAAAAGCCTTTGCAAAATCTAGGAATATTGGACCAGTGAGTTGTCCCCGTTCCATTCCACTCTGGATTTCATTGCAAACTTTTGGCAGGGTAGTTACCGTGGAGTGTTTGGGGTCGAAAGCCAGATTGGAATTGGCTAGGGAAATTTGTTTTGGTATAGTAATCGCTTAATTGCTAGTGGACACATTTTTCCATGACTTTGGATAGAATTGGGAGAAGTGAGATTGGCCTGAAGTTTGAGACAGTGTTTTTGTCCCCACTTTTGAAGATTGGGACAACTCTGGCAGTTTTCCAGGTCTTAGGGATATGACCTGCAGACAGAATAGAGTTGACTATGGAAACAATTGCTTTGGCAATGGCTGGGGCACCAAGTCTTATGAACTTAGATTGCAATAAGTTAGGTCCACATTGGCTGCTTAGTTTTAGTTTGAGGAGCGCTTGTGTAATCTCCTCTTCGGATACTGGGACAAATGGAAAATTGTGAGCAGTATTGGGAGAGGGTTGGACTAAAGGGGTACTTTCAGAATGAGGTTCATGTTTGTGGTTTGGGTTGCGTTTTGCTAATAAATTAGTAGCACATCCCACAAAGTAATCATTGAATGCATTTGCAATGTCAGTGGGATTTGTCAGAGTAATATCCTCCTTAGTGATATTACATGTTTGTTGATGGAAGGCTGGAATATATTGTTGATAACTTTCCAGAAGTTAGCTGGGCTTTATGTATTTTGGTGAAGATTGTCAGAGTAATATTGTGCTTTTGCATGTCTTGTTTGCCTTGAGCACATATTCCACAGGCATCTGTAGTGATTAAGATCCTTGGTAGTGCCAGTCACTTTGTAGCTTTTCCACAAGGCATCCCTGAAATGGTAGAGCGCAATACGGTCAGTTGTAACCCACGGAAGGTGGGCCCCCGTACTATTTTTCTGCATAGTGGAGCATGAGTATCACAGAGTTTTAAGAACTCGGATTGGAAATAGTCGAGCGCTGAATCAGGGTCGGAATTAAGTCGATTCTGTACCAAGGCCATTGGTGAAGTCTGCCAGAAACTGTTGTGGGTTAAAGTTTCTAAATGTTCTAGTGAGGCGAACTTTAGGGCTTGATTGGGGTGGTTTAATTTTCCTTACACAGTACACTATTGCATGGTCACTGAAAATGTCAGGAAGAATGCCAGAGGATTGGATTCTGCTGGGATTTGAGGAGAGAATCCAGTCTAGCAAGGAATGGTTGTGAGATTTCAGGTTTGTCTGTGCGGTTGGAAATAAGTTGCGTTAGGTTAAGTGACTTGAGTTGCATCTGGATTTTTGTCGTTGATGGCCCTTGAGGACTGCAGTAGGCCACCCCTACACTAGATATAATAAAAAGTGACAATATATCCTGTCTTCTATGGTTTAAAAAATGTGAAAGTTAAAAGTGTTTATTTTTGTAAATAATGTATCTATCTAAAGTTGAGAGAACACACATACACATTTAGAAACCCATAGGAATATATAGCTGTTTAGATGTTTATTAATAACAATAAATATGTAGGTGTTTAGATGTTTATAATGTTTCTTATTTAATAAACTATAAATGAGACAGATGTACATATTAATACATTAACACTGCTCAAAAATATGCAAGTTGGGTCAGATAAATATTTTAAAAGTATGAATGACAGGAAGCACTGATTTATGATTTGAGAATACATGTGTTAATCCAGGGGTGCTCAACTTCTATTCTCAAGCCCCCCCAACAGGTCAGGTTTTAAGGATATCCCAGCTTCAGCACAGGTGGCTCTGATTGGGCCACCTGTGCTGAAGCAGGGACTGATTAAACCACCTACATTTGCTGAAGCTGGGAAATTCTGAAAACCTAACCTGTTGAGGGGGGGGGGGACGGGACTTGAGGTATGGAGTTGAGCACCCCTGTGTTAATCTATCTGAAATTGTTATGCTTACTTCCTGATGTACTAGTTAATGTCTGCTAACCGTGCAAAAAATCTACAATTTTCCTTTCCACGACCAATGAATTATAAAGCAGAAAAAGCTTTCTACAGTAGCCTTATTTAAAAGACTCCATTTGAAACAAGGCAAAACCACCTTTTTAACTCTGCAGGATGTCACAGTTAACCGCCATTTAAAAGCTACATGTACTCCAAACTAGTGGATCAATCTGGTGTTTTTGAACGGTAACTGGAAGCAAGTTATTTGTTTCAATTTTTTATTACCTCCTTATATACTGAATGTTGTTTTCCTGTGCTACTACTTGCTCTAGCCTTGAAATAGGTATTTTATTTTATAATGCATTACACACTGTTCATGGAATTTCCAGTCCGCAATATGACTAATACAATTATACAATGATAGCTAAATCTTAAGAAACGTCTCTATATTTAGCACTGGGGGACCCACTTGTTCTCAAGATACTTACTTGTGTATATTCTGGCTTTCTCGCTGGACATTTAAAGAAGCAATCCAAGCCGTTGAAATTATTATAATTTTTTTAAAATATATAATTGAAGGAGGGCATCTCCGGGGCTGAACCCCTTTAATTTCTGCTCCGGTGGCCCCATACTTCCAGAGATACTTACCTCCAAAGTAGGTGCTGGTAGCTGCTCTGGACCAGCAAGCAGGCCTTTCAAGTTTGAAGCTCCAGCGTCACATGGGCCAATAGGAAGCTGCACTGATGATGTCATGGCTTCCTATTGGCCCGCAGGGCCTGAGATCTCTGAACAGCAGACATATTGTGAACCCTGGTATCCGAGGAGAGTGGCTACCAGCACCTAATTCACAGGTAAGTACTCCGAAAACAGGGGGTCCCCAGAGCTAAATTAACTGGGTTCATCTCGGAATACTCCCTGCTTCAATCCTATATATAAAAAATAAAAATTCGCTCCCTTGGATTGCCTTTTTAAATGATACCGTATATCCCTATACAGATAACTACACCGGGGAAGTATCTCGGGAACTGGTGGGTCCCTGGAGCTAAATATAACGCGACTCAGGTCTGGAAGAACCAGTTCAAATGCTGTAATAAATGTAACCCTCCTTACCCGGCTCCAAAAGAGTTTACATCAGATTGACATGGCTGCACTCAGTCTCTCATATCTGTTCAGAGCGCTGGGTAGGTGCAAGCTGAATGAGGATGGACGCCAGGAACTTTTATACCACAAAAAGAGCTGTATTCAACATCCGTTTATAAGGCTCCACATACAAGGAGAGGCTTCGAACGTGACAGTTAACGGGTGGCAAACAATATAGTTGTGCGGTGCCTTTTCCCCTTGTAGCTCTCACTACAATGATAGCGAGGTACTTGACTTAGCTGAGCATCACCCCCTTTGTAGCTCTCACTTTTACACTGGGGAGGTACTTGTCCTATTACCCACAGTAAGGGTTAACATGGCAGTCTCTTGCATAGTGTTTGTAATGCGCCATGTTAAATAGACCTCTCTGGAATACACTTCGGGCTGCCGAGTTTGGAATCTGCAGGTTTTTCCAAACCTACAGTATCTGATCAGGATTTCACTAGGGATCTTCCGGTTGAGCCTATCCAAACACACTCCGGATTTGCTAACACTGAACTCCTTACTTAAAGCATGATTTATCCTGTTTAGAAGTGAGAACAATCTCAGGCCTACACTACTGGAACTTACTTAAAGGGCACGTTCCTTAAGTGTAAACAACAAAGGGTGACAGAACACATCTCAATAAGTTAATCTATATACAGGACTCACAGTTAGGCTCCAAGGAGAACTCTGAAGAACTTGTTTCTAGAACATTGGGTAGAGCTATATACAGATGTAGCCGGTCTATCGATTCTCAACACTGCGATCGAGCGCGGTACTGTGACCTGCACCATTTGTGTTCCGGGAGGAATAATGCTGTGGGAGGTCCCATTGAAAGGAATGGACCCCCCACAGTGCAATCACGACTGCCACTTCCCCCAGCGTCATCGTTGCTGCCACCTCCCCCAGCGCCATTGTGGCTGCCATGTCCCCCAGTGTAATCGCGGCTGCCACCTCTCCCAGTGCCATCACTGCTGCTACCTCCCCCAGTGCCGTCGCTACTGCTACCTCCCCCAGCGCTGTTGCGGCTGCCACTTCCCCCAGCGCCATCGCTTCCGCCACCTCCCCCAGTGCTATCACGGCTACCACCTCCCCCAGTGCCATCGCGGCTGCCACCTCCCACAGCTACACTTTTTCTGCCGTTTGAGTGTGCCACCAGGAACAGACTGGCTACATCTGTATACCCTTCTATCTCCCTATAATGACATAGCTGTCACAAGACATACAAGGGAGTGGCTATCCCTTTTGCATAGTTATCCTACATCACATAATGAGTAGGAGAGAACCTGAGTGAGCCCATACAGTTAACCCATTAAGGCCATTAACCCCTTATCTACAATAGTTGTCCCCAAAGGAGGGGTACACAAACAAATAAATAATAAGACTATATATATCGAGTATACAAGGAATCCGCAGCTCTCGCCAGTATGATACAATAAGAAAAATTTACGTATTCAAACCATGTGGTGAACCATGAAAAAATTGGGCAAAGTTTCGGACCTCACATGGTCCGAAACATTGCCCAATTTTTTCATGGTTTGCCACATGGTTTGAATACGTAAATTGTTCTTATTGCATCATACTGGCGAGTGCTGCGGATTCCTTGTTCACTATATTTACAGGACTGATTGGTGATCCTGTCCTTCTGCCTGCACCCCATTCCAAGTTAAGTATTTTTCATTTATTTTTCTATTGTGTGCACCAGGCATCTGTAATTTTTTTGTGTGTATATATATATATATATATATATATATATATATATATATATATATATATATATATATATATATATATATATATATATATACGAGCTTGAGACAAAAGGTGGCACTGAGTGCTCATTTGCATGTCATTTCCCAGAATCCCTTGCTGTAGTGGAAGCGCTGTTTGCTGGGCGATAATGGGGAAAGACAGGGTTGCAGACCTGTCTAAGACATGCAAATGAACATACAGTAATATTTACAGTTGCTTTATGCTTTACTGTGGAGGGTTTTTGTCACTTTTTTTTTACCCACCATAACCTTAATAATTGTGGTGATTTTATATATATATATATATATATATATATAGATATAGATATAGATATATAGATATCTATATATATATATATATACATTGAGTAGGCTGGATTGCTGCTTTAAAATGTAATAAAGAAAAAGTAGCAATTCTATTTGTTAATGCCCCAATCCAATGTACATTTACACCACACTATCTTGTGTAATTACCAGTGCAGTGCAAATTGTTGCTTCTTTGTCTTTCCATATGTTGTACTGTATTTATATGTTTTGACAAACAAATTGTATCATATCTCACAAACAGTCCAAGTGTGAATAGAAATCCCGGCAGGAACTATGTAGTAGTAAAGGTTAGGGGGTTTAGTAATAAGTTGTAAGTAATGTAAAGAAAAACATGAGCCACTGCAATCCAAGTATATTTCTATTTCATAACCTATTGATACAACATAAAGCTCTTTTACATCTATATATTAAATCGTTTTGGAACTGAAGTTCAGAAGTTGAAACCGACAAAAAAACATTCAAACTATTTCAAAAGAGCAGATTCTAGGGGTTAGGCTAAACTGAATGTGTATTATAGCAGTCGTGTTGTGGATATCTGCATTGTTTATGGGCATATCACATGTAATATGAATATACTGTAGTATACTATAAATATCAATGATCTTAAGGGGGGTCTGTTGAAAGAAAGGAAAATGTAAAATACAATATGTAATGTAATATATATTGTTGATATGGTATTCAATTATAAAATTGTATTCATTGGGAAGTTAAATTGTGCCTGTGTCCATATGCGATTTGAGGTTTTAAACCAAGTACGTTTGCGAATCTTAAGCAGAACAGTATTTTTTCAAACCAACATTAAACATTAATCTTATCATGGAAATTCTCCCCAACTCTGGAAAAAAAAGAATCACGTTATACAAAAATCATGATATTTTCTACGGTACATGTACCTACTGTATAACAATATTGTAATATTGACTTCATAAATGTATATATGTACAGTTTTCGAAGTAATTTGCAGAAATGTTGTACTGCGGAATTCGTTCAAAACCTATAAATTAGGTTTGTTAAGAAAATAGTTGTTTCTGTGCTCATTCATTATAATGATATTTGTTGGTGGAAACGTAACATTCATCGATTGATCAAAAGGAAAAATAAATTTCCCATTTATAACATATTGTTCATCTAGCACTTTATTATAATACCAGTACTAACATAATCCTCTTGCTTTTTTTTTTTTTTTGGCAGGAAAGAATAACAGATTAAAGAGAGAAGACTGGAGTTTCCATTTTGTGAATAACAATGCAGTTCAGTAGGCAACATAATAATTGCACTTTCTTGTTTAGCTGGAGAAAACACCAGCAATGTTGTTTCAAAACATGTTTAATAAGCAATTGAAACTGACCAAACTTCTTTTATCAGATGCAATGTATTTCAAATAAGCAACATGGGTTGTGAAATGCAATCTAGTGTAAGGATAGCCAACTCCAGTCCTCAAGGGCCACCAACCAATAGAGCTGGTATTAGGGATATCCCTGGTTCAGCACAGGGACACAATCAGTGACTCAGTTGTTCACTTAGCTACCGACTGAGCCACCTGTGCTGAAGCAGGGATATATTCCCAATACCTGGCCTGTTGGTGATCCTTGAGGACTGGAGTTGCCCATCCTTGATCTAGTGAATATGACTCAGGTGAATATTTGACATAAGCATACTAAGCCATGCCTTAAGGGGTTAAATAGCACAGTGAACCCCACACTTCTTGCTTTGCATTGCAAGCCACCAGTCTAATACGTTTCCCCTAGCATTTAATAGATAGTCTGGGGCAACACTCTGATACTCGACAAATACATAATGTTTATAATTCCATAATAGGCTTATATGGGTTTTTACTAATATTTCCCAAACTCCAACTGCAAAATGTGGGCAAGAACAGCGCAAAAGAATTGGATCAGAATTATCAATGGAAAACCTGCTTTTCGCAGGATTCAGTTTCTTTGATAATTATTACAGGTAGTCTTCGCTATCCAACGTTTCACTTTACTGTACATCGAACGGCAGATCCAACGCTTTACAATGCAACCCTATGGGCCATTTTTTGACACGTCGGAATGCGTTATCCAATGCTCACCGACACTGATTAATGTGGGACTCACTTTACAACGGTTTCACTATCCAACGCTACTTCCAGAACGGATTCCATTGGATAACTGAGGACTGCCTGTATGTTGATTTTTGCCCTGGGCTTATTCCTGTTTTGCAGCAGTCACATTAGTAAATAACCCTCTAAATTCTAGGTATATGAATGGGCCTAGCCACCCAAATAAGATTTTACATATTGGTTCTGCTATCAAAATTTTAATCATATGATATATGTGATTTTTCCTACAAGTCCTTCGGCGATAGTTTTTACACCCTAAAGATTAATTTAAAGACAAAATTGGCAGCTTTGGCCTGAAATTCAACCTAAAGGAATCATTTTATATATGCATAATTTCCCAACAAATTAGCAGTGTACATGGCTTCATTTTTTCCTCTGCTTGTGAAAGGGAGTCACAGAGATTTGTGTGATGATTTGGGAGTCAAGTTAGCCATTTGCTCTGGACTGTTGTAAATCTTATATAACTAAAGAACTGATATCAAACATGTGAAACTTGATAAACAAGTTGCTTATATTTGATGTAGACTTCAAATATATGTTGTTAATGTTGTATGCTTTATATACAGACTGTGTTTTAATTCCATCCATTAAAAAAGGTTCCCTTTTGCTGTTATGTTTCAGTTAAAGAAATGAAAAACAAAAAGGAATAAACATATTACTACAATTACTGTCAGCATTACTAAAAAAGTGTTTTTAATCGTCTCTCATGCTGCCAATGCCTGATTCACTATACCTTCTATTGTCAGGATTCAGACTCATGTACACAAACACCAATAATGTAATGAAAAGCATTTCATATCAGTACTACCCAGGCCTGCAATGCAATGAGCTTATATATAATGTGTAAACAAGCCCTATACATCACACATTGTGGGGAAAAAAATAGGTATTTGTAATAGCTTTTTATACTGATAATTACAAGCCAGCGATCCATTCTGTCGAGTTCCTCTCATTTAGGTATACAGCTGAATGAAACAATTACTGATATGAAAACTCATACTTTATCAGACAGTGATTCTGTGATATTGATGAAAAATGTTTGTGAAGTGCAAGAAAGTGTCCTATTATTTTCAAAGCTCTATTAATGCCACCTCTGGGAATATAGGAGATGAATGGTTTAAACATATTTACTCAATCCGTAGAGCTTTATACTGTTGGAAAAAAGAGAGCGTGTACAGTTCACATCCTATTGTTTTGTACACTATCTAGGACACATATACAAATGATTTCAATCTAGCCAATAAAAACTTAGTGCATGAGATGTCGATTAATCATATATACATATAAAAAAACTAAATATTGAGAAAATAAAAATCTTACCACCTGTTAGTGAATGATAATATAATGTCATACTTTATTACACAAAAACCACCAAAGGAGAATATACCGCTCTCTAATATAACAAATAATCAACAGTGTTGGATATATAATATATAATATATATATTAACCTAAGTACCAATTTGGTACTGGGTGCAGTCTGAGTGCTGAACTGAAATCTATTTTCAAGGTTTAGAGGGAAGGCTGGTGTTAGCAGCCAGTCTCTAAAAAAGAAGCACTCTAATGATGCACACCAAGGTTTATTTAAAACTTATATTTAGTTTTAAATAAACCTTGGTGTGCATCATTAGAGTGCTTCTTTTTTTAGAGACTGGCTGCTAACACCGGCCTCCCCTCTAAACCTTGAAAATACATACTTTATTACATGGGGGTGATGAGATATACCATAGTACATATTGTTGCACTGCAGCAGAAATAAAGCCAACATTAACACTGAAAACAGTTTACAATGTGTATACTGTATGTAAATATGTACATGTTAAATACGTGTGAATGTGAACATCAAATATAAATCGGGAAAAAACAAATATTAAAACTTATTCCAGATCTCACATTCATTTAAAGAAAAACAAATCACACTGAAATGTTGAAATGACAAGGAAAGAGAATGTCACTTTTCAGAAACGTAGAGGACCCAGTTTCAGCATGAGGTTTACCAAGTTGATAAAAAACTAAATCCTGGTTAAGAATGACAAGAGTATTCACTTCTACATGAAAATGATCAGTGTGCAGGCTGGAACATGAACACAGAGGGATTTATCTATAATGAAAATTTTAACTAGAATACTAGATAGACTTTCCGTTCCAAAAGGGCTGGTAAAACCAGTTTGCAGGAATCTATGATTTGCAATACTTCCTTTGTTCTAGGGAAAAGGATTGCCACCTAGCAATAACTGGTGGGAATGCAAGCCTCTCAAAGAATATTGCTGTTAGCAAAAATAGTTGATGCGATAGTTGCAGTACCATGTGACCGGAAGCACGTAAACGGCCAATGTGCACTCGCCCCCTGCAGCATAGTTTTTCAGAAGTATGATGATCTGATGACCATGGATTATTGGAGCTATTCCAAGAACTAAACTCCGATGATCGCATTATACTTTTTCCTACTATGTTGTCTTACTGAGGAGTTAATGAGTTTCTGGGCCATTAAAGAAAGGGACTGTTCTACTAAACTCCCAGTTGTGCCACCATCCCTGTGGACTGTGGGAGCTCCTGAAGGTGGTCCTCCATTCCCTGAAAGCAATTGAGGGTGGTCCCTAATTGGATAGTTGGCCTTTGGTGAGAATGTGAATTAAGGGAAACTACAGCTTGGATGGCTATACTGGGTACATCAGAACCAAGGCTTTTACCTGGTCTCTACAGATTTGTTGCAATACCCTTGTAAGAAGGGAAGGGAGAAAAGTCATTTGGACGTTTCAGGTATATCCATGGGAATGCTAATGCATTCATTTTCCATGTCCCCTTTGTCCCGACTTGTCACACAAATCTCTGGATTTTTGCAGAAGAGGGAGTGGCAGAGAGGTCCACATCTATTTCTCCAAATGTTTCTTCCTCTTATAAGAACCACTCCCTCTTGAGAGACAATATGCTGAGAGTTAGCCTCTGATGAGATCTGCAATCTGCTTGGTGTCCTCCAGAACAAAAGTTGCTGAGAGGTAAATTTGTTTGCCAAGAACCTCAAACCAAATTTCTGGAGCTGCACTCTACAGGGCTCTGGAGTGAATGCCCCCCCCCATCTTTTTGATACAGGACACTGCTGTTCTGTTGTCCACCTGAATTGATACCTTTTTGCTGTAGTATAGCTCAGGAACTAGAGACTGAAGAGCTCAGTTGGCTGCTCTACACTCTAAAAAGATTTATATGAATGCAAACTTCTGCTTTGGACCGCACTCCATGTATAGTCCATTTTTGGGAAAATCACCCTCAACCTGAAAGAGACCCACCTGTTATGATCATATATGGCAGCAGTGTGGTACGGAATGTACTATGACGGTGTAAGAACAGATTTTTCTATATGGTAAACCCTATATTCTGTAACAGGCCCATTATGTAGTTGCATTGCTCTATCAATGTATCTAGATGCTGATGCAACTAAAAGTATGTTGTCTGTATAAATAAGGCACCACAACCCCTTGAGATGGAGATAAGCCAGTACTGACTTCATACAGTAATCCTAGTACTGTAAAAGGGTAAGGAGCGTTGAACAGGCCAATAACCATGCTTCCATTAATCGGACTGCCCCTTCCACTTGAACCTGAGAAGCCTCCGGTGTTTGGGAATTAGGATACATTGGAATTGCATGAAAAGCATCTTTAAAGTCTATTTTCACATAGAAGGAATTGGGTTGAATTAGAGTTGGTGTTTTCGATAGACCCTCCATTCTGAATCTGTTTTGTTTTAAAATTTGTGTAGGTTCTTTACATTTATTAAACTAGAAGGGGTGTAACTGGGTGCTACTAACAGTGTTGTGATCTATATAGTGCAAAAATCAGTGTGCTAAAAACTTAGCAAGTGCTTAGAAAGAGATAATGAATATACAGTATGTGATTGTGAAGTGAATAAATACTTCAACACATAAGTGAAAATAAAAATGTAAATAAATCTATAATTGAATAAATACCCACCACCAACAAAAAATGCAATATATAATGTGTTAATTTTTTTGAAAAGCAGCTCAAAAAAACACTTTAGGACCGTTCCTCAGATCCTTTGATTGTAGTGATGTCTTCCAAGTAAGGGGAGCACAGAGTTTCACAAAGTTGGTATATAAATCGATAGAAAAATATAATAGTGTAACTAGTTTACAACTTAGACTAATGTATCAGATTGTGTCTGTCTCACGCACATAATTCCGACAGGTATACAGCATATCAGAGACATCTTCTTTCTCTGATCGGAACAGGGATATCTCTCCGATGTAATATCTCCTTAGTTTACTCCCACTGCCAGAATCCTCCAACAGATCTCAAATAAAGAAAGGCTAGAAATATTGTAGTTAGTCTACAAAATGTTATACTTTATACAACACATATAAAATGTGGCAACAACAACATGAGATATCGCTCACTGATAGGTATGATTAACACTTATATGAAAATTGAATTTAGCCTGAGGTATCAGAGTGGATACCGTGTGCTACCTATGTGCTGATTGAAATGTATTTTCAAAAAAAGGAGAGGGGCTTTATATTGTAAAGCCTTTCTCCAGCAAGAAGCACATTTATGGTGCACACCAAGGCTGTTAAAACTTAACATTTATTTATGCCATGATTAAAATAATGGTACACATATATAATAAACTTAACATCAAAAATTAAACTGTGTGTATCGTGTTCTGTGACAGGGCTGCTTGTACTATTGTGAAAGTTAAATGCATGTTTGCTTTTTGGGATCAAGTGCACCACCTTTCTTTCTTTCTGTTTTGCTTTTTGCTGGGCCCAGTGATTTTTTTTGTTTCCTTTATCTGAAACTTTACTAACCTTTAATGTGGTGTCCTGAGGTCAGTCAGTATAATGCAGGTATAGTTAATGTTAAACACAGTTTGATGTTACACAGCCATGGGCAGTCTCTGTTAAAAAGGAAAAGGGTGTTTCCTTCCTGCATACCATCCAGGGTGGATTATACCATGGTATGGGGGGGGGGGGGGGTTAAAGTTAGTGATAATGAATGTCATTTATTTTGCAGGGTAAAGACATGCATGGGATGTTTGTGAAAGGTACTGTGTTTTGGGGCTTGCTATAGAAAATTGTAGGTTGTGTGAAGTATATTATGTTTGCTAATTGTGTAAGTTTTGGGAGACAACTCCCCTGTGTGGTTTACTTTATTTGGTTTTGTCCTAATTAACCAGTAATAAAAGGGAGGGGGTTCCTTTCCCTGGGGTCTCTTTCTGCACTCCATGTTGCTGCTATGTGATATGAGGTTGTCTCTTTCTACACTCCTTGTTGCTGCTGTGTGATATGAGGTTGTCTCTTTCTGCACTCCTTGTTGCTGCTATGTGAGGTTGTCTCTTTCTGCACTCCTTGTTGCTGTTATATGATATGAGGTTGTTCTCTTTCTGCACTCCTTGTTGCTGCTATGTGATATGAGGTTGTCTCTTTCTGCACTCCTAGTTGCTGCTATGTGATATGAGGATGTCTGTGGAGCTTCAGTGAAAGGATGCAAACTTTCTAATGCAGATATTGCTGGCTACTCTGTGGCTGGAGACATCACACTGGGGGAACTGGTTGTTGTACACCTGAATGTGGAATACCTAATAAAAAGAAGGTTCAGAGAACAGCAAAAGCCTCTTTCATTCCTCCCAGGGTCTGATGCTGTGCTTCTTTAAATAAAAAGGCTGGGACGCAACCTTTTACAGTTCTTAAAAAACTTTGTTTGGTAAAGGGATGCGAATATAAGACTGTTATGAATACATATCCATCTGGGTTATCTCTGTCATGTAATATTTATATATAGTAATCCTACAACGATGGATAAATGTATCCTACTGTGTACAAACACTGGGATTGGGCTGACAAGGGTTAATTCCCAAGGAGATTGACCCTACCATAAATGTAATAAATGGTCCTCCCACCATGTGTTCACTGATGAGACAAAAGGATATACTGATCACATAGAATTGTGGCTGTGATGTATTGATGATATTCTGCTAATTTGGAATGGTCCGGAACAATTGAGTGAATTCATCAATAAATTAAATACAAATAACCTAAATCTCAAACTAAGGGGCTTATGCAGAGAGCTACTTTAATGAAAGCCGCAATGGCAATAAAGTTGCCGTATGCAGGATACTCCGTTACCCCTGTGAAAACTTAGGGGCCTATGCACAGAACTGCGAGAATGGCCATTCGCCAGACTTAAAACTCTCCATGTTTTTGGCGGATTCCCCTCGCAGTATGCAGGAAGTTGCGCATATCTGTGAGAGGAATCCGGCAGAGAGATGGCGAGCCCTGGCGAGAATGGCTCCACTGGCGAGATCTGTCAGCAGAGAGCGAGATCCGCCTCTCTCTGCACAAATGTCGACGGCAAAAAAAAAATGTGTACATATCAATAGGATTGCTATTGTAGATGTGCAAGGGGTCTCCGGGGATGAACCGCGTTGGTTTTATGTCCGGGGAACCCCTGCTTCCAGAGATACAGGCCCCATTATGAGGTGCCGGTATCTCCTATGCATTGAGATAGCCCGATCACGTGACACGGGACATTTCCATTCATAGGAGATACTGGCACCTCATAAAGGTGACTGTATCTTGGGAAGCAGGGTGAACCCCACGGTTCATGTCCAGAGACCCTCTGCACATGTACACTAATAATAAAAATACAGTAATGCTGCTTCATTACCTTACCGGCTATCCGTTAAGGCAATGAAGGGGTTAAGTCACAGTAGCATGTTTATTGGGGACAATGGCCCCCAATAAACATTGCAATACACAGCACAATCAGGCTATGTGCCCCCAACAACACCTAAACCCCCCTTTTATACATAACCCATAGTAATTTTTTTAGGCACAGGATTGGTACTATAGGCTGGCGGTGGCCCTCGGGTGTTGGCTGCAGTATCAAGTCTGTGCCCAAAAAAATTATTACAAGACACATAAATACTTTAACATAAATACACCCCACCCTCCTACCCACCCCTGTGAGGCATAACCACCATCACCCCCAACACACCGGGAGGCCTACCGTCCGTCCCTTGGGGACAATACCCCCTACCCCCAATACCCACATTCAAAACAATACACACACCCGCAAGAAGCATAACAATTATTAAAACACTATACATAACCCACCCACACCATATAGCAAATATATTGTGGTGTTACTTAACCCCTTAATAACAATAACGGTTAATAAGCGCTAAAGTAATTAATGGGTTAAGCCACCCTTTACCCATTCATTTGTAGAGTGGCTTCATCATTCTCTTTTTATATATATATATATATATATATATGTAGCCGGGATCCCTTTCTCACCCTTGTTGTTGGGGGAGGGTGCGCTGCAGAGAGAGTACTCCGATACGGTTGCTCCGCGTCATGCTAGACGCCATGTTCTGGTTGGCACCCGTATAGACCTAACCTAGACAGAGGTTGCGCAGGCGCAGACGTTGGTTGCCAAAGCCCGCGAAGGAGGAGAGTGCTAATTGGAGGGAGGTAGCGAGACACGAGTCCCAGCAGCCCCGCGGAGACCCCGTGATAGAGTTGAGCCAATGGGCTGGGAGCTTGGGAGAGGAAAAGGAAGGAGTTGCGCGCACGTTGGTTCAGAGCTGGCTGGAGAGGAGACGGAGCTTCGGAGTAGGGGAGGCCAACCGCCCCTGCGTAGGCCGCCTGCCCCCAGGCCCAGTCAGGCCCTGAGTCACAGTAGAGACAAGCGGAGCTAGGGATTGCCATAGTTAGGTTCCTGATTCCCGTTAGTGCCACAAGATCGAGTGGTTAATAACCACTACGGTAATGAAGTGGTTAGGGGACATAATTATGCTTATTATACATAGTTATGCTTATTTATTTCAAAGTATTTCTGTGTGGTTTACTTATTTTTTGGGTGCACAGACTTGATACTGCAGCCAAGTGGGGACCCCTGCGGGAACACCCGAGGACCAGGCTATAGTGTCATTGCTGTGCATGCCAAAAATGATATGGAACTGAAGGGGTTCCTTGTTTATTTCTTTTTATATATATATATATATATATATATATATATATAAATATATAAATGCAGGGATGGGTGCAGTGTGTAATAGCCCCCACAGTGGTTGTTTATGGGTTGCGGGTGGGTCGCTTGAGGGCTTAACCCATTCATGACCTTTGCGGTATTAGCTGCTATGGTAATGAAGGGGTTAAGTTGACCCGCAACCCCCCCGGAAACCATAAACACCCCCCCAAATTCCTACTACCCCCTTATTCCACTGCCGCTCCCCACAGAAAGCATGGTAATGGATGGTTAACCCCTTCATTGCCTTAGCGGTTGCCCGTGAAGGCAATGAATTGGGCTGTTAATGCATTATTCCTGCTTTGGATGCATGGGGAGAGGGGGGGCTTTGGTTCTGATATTACTGGGTATCAGCTCTGGAGCCCCCATGCATCAATCCGAGGCAGGAAAAGGGCCAGATTTTTTTCCTATATCACCTATCGCCGCTCAGCACCAACTTCTTGCCAACTTTTGTTGGCGGAGTGATTTGGAGAAAATCTCTCCATTTTATAGCCCCGATCAGCGCCGAGATGCTGATCGGGGCTACAAGAATACGGTGGATTTTAAAACTGGAGAAATATTGCTTTTCGCCACCCATCTGGCGAGTTTTTTTTAAAGAAACCAAAAATCGGCGGATTTTAATCATATGGCCAATTTCTCACCATTTCAGGATTTGCTATGGGCATATTTGGCAAATACATGGCGAGATAGGGCTTCTCGCAGCTCTCTGCATAGGCCCCTAACTTCTGAACATAGTCTCCCAGAGATTACATTCCTTGATCTGAGAATTTCCAAAAATGAGGAAAATGCTATTCAGACTACTGTATTCAGCAAAAAACATCAACACACAGTTTACTGGCAGCCAGTAGCCAACATCCGCCAGTTTTAATTAAGGGGATCCTGATAGGGCAGTACTTGCGTCTGAGACGAAATTGCTCAACACACCAGGAGTTTCGCAAACAAGCCAAGGATCTGAAAGACAGGTTTCTGAATCGGGGATATTCATTAGCCAAACTTAAACGTGCCTATAACAGAGCATCAAAAAGTGACAGGAATGCACTATTGCTACCAAGTATTAAACCAGTGAGCACGGAAATTTGCTGCATAGGCACTTATAACTACCGATGGAAACAGATTAAGACCATCTTTGTCAAGCATTGGCATATTCTAAAATCTGATGAGGACCTTACAAAAGTGTTAAACGATACTCCAAGCATTACAAGCCGACGATCTCGGAATTTGCGGGACACATTAATACATAGTCACTTCCAATGCCAGCCTAAAAAACCATGGCTAACAACCTAATTGAAAGGCACATACCAATGCAAATGGAGGGTCCTAAAAAATGATTACAGGGATGTAGGCCAAAAGCTTAAGGCAAGGACCTCCAAGGTAGTATTTTCTGAAATACTACCAGTGCCATGCGCTACCGCAGGGAGACAGTCAGAGATCAGGGAGGTTAATGCATGGCTAAGAAAGTGGTTCAGGAAGGAGGGGTTTGGGTTTTTAGAGCACTGGGACTCCTTTTCTGAGACGTGCCATCTATATTCTAGGGACGGATTGCACCTCAATGAAGAGGGATCTTCTGTGCTAGGGGGGAGAATGCTAAAAAGGTTGGAGGAGATTTTAAACTAGGATGGAGGGGGGAGGGGAATGAAACAGATAATGAACTAAATGGAATAGATGAGGATACAGGGTGGTATGGAGGTAGAATGGGGGCAAGTGCAAGTATGACAAGCAGTGAGACACCCATAGTAAATACAGATAATACTAGAAAACTTCTAAAGACTAAACAAAGTGGGTGCAGAAAGGAAGGAGCAGATAAGATAATAGTACAGGCTGAAAAAAAACTGAAATGCATGCTTGCTAATGCAAGAAGCCTGACAGATAAAATGGGGGAGCTTGAATTAATAGCTGCAAGGGAGCAGTATGATATCATAGGCATTACTGAAACATGGTGGGATGAAACTCATGACTGGACAGTTAATTTAGAGGCTTATTCTTTTTTTCGGAAGGATCGGCCAAATAGAAGTGGAGGTGGAGTATGTTTATATGTTAAACCGGATCTAAAACCTATTATAAGGGATGATGTCTATGAAGGGAATGATGAAAATGTAGAGACTTTGTGGATAGAAATTAGCAGTGGAGGTAAAAGTATAAAGAAAAGTTTGTGGGAATATGCTATAAACCACCAAATATCTGTGAGATTGAGGAAGCTAAAATACTTTTGCAAATGGAGAAGGCATCAAAACTGGGTCATGTTTGCATAATGGGGGATTTTAATTATCCAGACATAGACTGGGGCAATGAGATTACAGTAGCGTTACAACAAAAGGGAACAGGTTTTTGGGGGTGCTTAAAGACAATTATATGACCCAAATTATTGAGGAACCAACCAGCAGAGGGGCAGTTCTGGATTTGGTCATATAAAAAAATGTAGAAGTAATAACAAATATTCAAGTCCTGGAACATTTGGGTAACAGTGATCATAACTTGGTCTCATTTGAAATAAATTATCAAAAAACAGATTACTTGTTCAACAAAGATCTTCAACTTTGGAAAGGCAGATTTTAATAAACTGAGGTCTAATCTAGTAGTAATACAATGGGATGATGTTTTTGCAGGGAAAAATGTAGAAGATAAATGGGCAGTCTTTAAAACATTGTTAGAAAAGCACACTTATCAGTGTATACCCTTGGGTAATAAGCATAAAAGAAATAAGTCAAAACCAATGTGGCTAAATAAACAGGTAGGGGAGGAAATGGACAAGAAGAGGAAGGCGTTTAGATTCTTTAAGTCAGAAGGGACAGAGACATCGTATCAGAATTATAAGGAATGTAACAAAAATTGCAAAAGGGCAATCAAATTAGCAAAAATGGATAATGAAAAAAGGATTGCAATAGAAAGTGAGGTCAACCCTAAAAAATTCTTTAAGTACCTTAATAACAAAAAAATGAGAAAAGAAAATATAGGACCCTTTCAGTGTGAATGGGTTGGCAGATTATTGGAGATAAGGAAAAAGCTGAGGTATTAAACAAATTCTTTGCCTCTGTGTTTCCCAGTGAAGAATCAAGTTCATTAGTAGTGCCGCAGGAGGAAGCCACAACCTCCATATTAATGAACAATTGGTTAACTGAGGAAGAAGTTCATAAGCGACTTGAAAAAATTAAAGTTAATAAGGCACCTGGCCCCGACGGCATACATCCAAGAGTTCTCAAGGAGTTAAGCTTAGTAATAGCAAAACCATTATATTTAATATTCAAGGACTCCATTTCCACAGGCTCAGTACCACAAGATTGGCGTAAAGCAGATGTGGTGCTGTAGACGGACGTTCACAGAGGTACACAATTTGGAGACGTTTATAATGTGAAATTATAATAAGGCTTTATTGTGCCTTTTCCTTTTCATCAGGAAATCCATCCAAACACAGGGGGGGGGGGGGGGAACAAAGCTTCTATTCACTTGGGAGTATTTCTAGTGAAACACTATGCAATAATTCACACCTCCCTTAGTCAAGCAGTTCTCACAGCCCCAAAACATATAGCATGAAATAAGCAGATATAAGCAGTGTCTTAAGAATAAAAGTCTTATCTGTTTCTTGGAGGGAAAATCTTCTCACTTCCTGGTTCAGCTTCAGGTGTAGTAGTTTTCCCTGTGTCTTGAAATCAGCTCTGCTGTGCAGAGCTCAAGACTGGTCAGCTCCAAAGGTCAGCTCTCAGTCAGAGCTAAGGAGTCACTTCCTGTCTGAACAGAAAGGTTTTTGTAAGCAATCTAACCAGGCAGGTGGTGTTTAGTAATTAACTACCACACTGCTAGATTAAAGGCACATTACTGAACAGGGATAAGTCCACTGTTACAGGTGCCTATATTTAAAAAGGGAGCTGGATCACAACCGGGAAATTACAGACCTGTAAGCCTGACTTCAATAGTAGGGAAACTACTTGAAGGTTTAATACGGGATAATATTCAGGAATACCTATTGGAAAATTAAAATTATTAGTAATAGTCAGCATGGATTTATGAAGGATAGATCTTGCCAAACTAACCTTATTTGTTTCTTTGAGGAGGTAAGTAGGAATCTAGACCAGGGTAATGCTGTTGATGTGGTCTACTTAGATTTTGCAAAGGCTTTTGATACGGTTTCACACAAGAGGTTGGTGTACAAAATAAAGAAAGTTGGACTCAGTAATAATATATGCACCTGGATTGAAAACTGGTTAAAGGACAGACAACAGAGGGTTGTCATAAATGGAACTTTTTCAGGTTGGGCTAAAGTTGTGAGTGGAGTACCTCAGGGATCGGTACTGGGACCCCTGCTTTTTAACTTGTTTATTAATGAGCTTGAGGTTGGGATCGAGAGCAAAGTCTCCATCTTTGCTGATGATACTAAATTGTGTAAGGTAATAGAATCAGAGCAGGAAGTAATTTCTCTTCAGAAGGACTTGGAGAGACTGGAAACGTGGGCAGGTAAATGGCAGATGAGGTTTAATGCAGATAAATGTAAGGTTATGCATTTGGGATACAAGAATAAAAAGGCCACTTACAAATTAAATGGAGATATATTGGGGGAATCCTTGATGGAGAAGGATTTAGGAGTCCTTGTAGACAGCAGGCTTAGCAATAGTGCCCAATGTCATGCAGTAGCTGCAAAGGCAAACAAGATCTTATCTTGCATCAAACGGGCAATGGATGGAAGGGAAGTAAACATAATTATGCCCCTTTACAAAGCATTAGTAAGACCACACCTTGAATATGGAGTACAATTTTGGGCACCAATCCTAAGAAAAGACATTATGGAACTAGAGAGAGTGCAGAGAAGAGCCACCAAATTAATAAAGGGGATGGACATTCTAACTTATGAGGAGAGGCCAGCTAAATTAGATTTATTTACATTAGAAAAGAGGCGTCTAAGAGGGGATATGATAACTATATACAAATATATTCAGGGACAATACAAGGAGCTTTCAAAAGAACTATTCATCCCATGGGCAGTACAAAGGACTCGGGGCCATCCCTTAAGCTTGGAGGAAAGGAAATTTCACCAGCAACAAAGGAAAGGGTTCTTTACAGTAAGGTCAGTTAAAATGTGGAATTCATTACCCATGGAGACTGTGATGGCAGATACAATAGATTTGTTCAAAAAAAGGTTGGACATCTTTTTAAATGGGAAAGGTATACAGGGATATACCAAATAAGTATACATGGGAAGGATGTTGATCCAGGGATTAATCCGATTGCCAATTCTTGGAGTCAGGAAGGAATTAATTTTTCCCCTTAATGGGGTTTTTTGTTTGCCTTCCTCTGGATCAATAAGTATAGATATAGTATAAAGTATCTGTTGTCTAAATTTAGCATAGGTTGAACTTGATGGACGGAAGTCTTTTTTCAACCTCATCTACTATGTAACTATGTAAATCATGTAAAGCATGCAAATTTATTAAACCCACCAAAGTATTCCACAATACTGACAATACTAAAGAATATGTGATACGGCAATATATCAACTGTAAAACCTTCAATGTTGTGTATTTAATTGTCTGCAATTGTGGACTACTATATGTGGTAAAACTATAATGGAATTCCGTAAACGGGTACTCGAACATATCAATTCAATTAAAAATGAATTAGACACACCGGTTGCCCGCCACGTCAACAACATGCATCAAGGGTACACTAAATGCATTAGGTTTGTAGGAATTGATAATATCAAAGGCAATGTGAGAGGTGGTGATATGGATAATAAGTTGCTTAAGAGAGAATCAGAGTGGATATACAGACTCAAGACACTAAGTCTCTCTGGTTTAAATGAGGGATTTACTTATACACCCTTTATCTAGTTTCCCTTGTCTACTAATGCAATATCCATAGTAATAGCCCACCTAGATCTGTTTGCCCATGCTATACCATTATATGTTGCTAGTGTCCCCAACAGAATGCTTTGGTATGTGGAATTATACAAGGATTGTATTACTCAGTCTCCTTAATTTGTCAAGCTGGTTCAATAACCATATTTATATCACTGTTGTGATTAATAGCCTCTTCGTTATCCACTTTGTGGTCACAGCATTAGAAACAACTGCAAACTATTTACAATCTTATTGTCATTTTAAATATTGAGATATGCCTTGATTTAGCTACTTATTGTGTATCAGTAGCATTGCAGGTAAGGTCGGGTATCCTTTTCTTCATCGCTAAGGTGCACAATTTTCCTATTGAGCAATACTAGGCTGCTATTGGATAAATAGGTGTCATATCAACCGAGCACGCTATTTAAGATTGGCTCCCGGCACCCTGACAATTACTAGCCTCTGACGAAGCTCCCTTCAGGGAGGGAAACGCGTAAGGCAGGACACGTGGTGACGTCATCGGACGTAGGACCTGGTGACGTCATCGTAGGGGGAGTGCCAGACTCTATGTATCGAGGCTGTTGCAGCTGGAAGGTTGTATTTGGCTGCTAGCAAGCACCGCCGTGTGCTAGATTGTTACAAGTTTCTATCAGTGTTACTTTTGTCTAACTTGGGTATATGTAGCAAGTACTAGCTTTAGCATATCAATGTTACTGAATACCTTGTTAATCTATTGGCAGTGTGGTCTACTGGGTGAGTAATCTGCCCATTGATTTTATGACATGATTGTATTGGAATAGCTGCATATCAGTGGGTCACCAGCATGGGATTAATCCACTTACCTCTCACCATTTATTGTGCTGTGCATTACACCTGAATATAGGGCACTGGTCACTCTATCTATTACAATTGGTAATCTTTATATTACATGTAGGTGAGTGTACAATTATACAGAGATGTTAGAACTGTGCCATGATGTTTATAGTGTGTATATATATATATATATAGTGAGATTATTTAACAACAAATAAAACCACATCAGGTACTACGAGCAGCAATACCAAGTTGTATATGCACAAATAGGCACAATCTATGGTGAGCAATTAGGTATGCTGCGTTGTTGACCCACTCCTTATTTAATAAAATCCAATGTCATACAATCAGGGTAAATAATTAGACATTACTACCCTTGACAAATAGCAACTTTATTACATTTATGGTAGGGTCAATCTCCTTGGGATGGAGAATCACAGTGTCCCCCTACACTTTAAAAAATATCATAACTCCAACTATACAGATTTTAAAATACATGGGAATTGAACAGATGCATTGTAGGGGGGGGGGGGTAGAGTGAAGCAGCTATCACAAAGAGAATCCTTCAGGATCTTTGAATTAAAAACCTTATACCCTAAAGGGTTAAATGCAGACTTTGATTTTAATGCATTTTTAACCTAAATATGACATGTTATTATGACTTCTCTGGAACTGTTCTTCTCAAGGATGTCTTCTTTCTACCACCTTTGTATCTAAAGCTCTCTCCCGCCTTAAACCTTTCTCACTTTCTGCCCCACACCTCTGGAATGCCCTTCCCCTCAATACCCGACTAGCCCCCTCGCTATCCACCTTTAAGACTCACCTTAAGACACATCTGCTTAAAGAAGCATTTGAGTAGCACTGGATAATCATGGACACATGACACATAAAGCTTGGCCCCCTGCAGACGCACTTACTAGTATTCCCTCCTACTGTCTCTGTACGTTCTCCCTACCTACCAATTAGATTGTAAGCTCCTCGGAGCAGGGACTCCTTCCTTAATGTTACTTTTACAGTATGTCTGAAGCACTTATTCCCATGATCTGTTATTTATATCATTTGTTATTTATATGATATGTATTACTACTGTGAAGCGCTATGTACGTTTATCGCGCTATATAAATAAAGACATACAATACAATACAATACAACTGTATTTATATTCTTTTACCTTTGAAATAGTTATGATGTCACTTATGTAGTATAGAATTTAGATATTTATTAGTTTATCTTTGTAGGTAAGTTTGTTTATATTTTCTAGATAGCCAAACTTATTAATTATAGAGTCATTCACTATGTTACTTAATCTATATTTAATTTATTATGGGACAGCTATTATGTTTTCATAGTCTGTTCTTTAATTTGTAATTATACACCTATCTTACCTATTCCTTACTAGCTGCATACAGATCGCAGGCACTTTCTTTATCACCTATGTGATGATATTCACATCACTTATATATGTCACATTCATCTTTCGTATTTACACCATTTTAATTAATATAAGGCAGACCTTTGGGGCATTTACTGTGCCTTCCTTAACTCTGTTCACTCATCTACCACTTACCATCACTTTGTGCTGCTCGTGTGTGAAGTGTAGGCACCTCACACACGATCCATATTGTATCCATGCAATGACGTCATAGACGCGACATCGCACTATGGCTTGGAATGCATGAACTGCTGGAACGCAGTTCTCAACCAATGGGATCGAATGAAGGAAAAAAGGCGTCAAATTCAAAATTACTTAAAGGGAAAAGGACAGCAGGACTTTTAGAAACCCCCTTGAAGAAGTCTGTTGAGACGAAACGCGTTGGGACAGTCTTTACCTACTATACAGATTGCAATAGACCTTTGGGAGTCCATTTGGGGCACTGCTACCTCCTCCTAGCTATATTCCCTGGTGTATGGCCATTGCTGGGGTTTATTGGGAGTTGGGATTCAGTGTCTTTGGTGCTAGCTCCCTTTGATATCTGATTGCCATCCTGTTATTTGTTTTTATGTTATAAAGATTTTTTCATTTTTTCCTGCGTCCTTTTCCTTCCTTTATTTTGGGATTATCCTGTCATTCCAGAACTACTCCTATAAGTTGGTTACTTTGACAACCATAAGCCTTTATATTTTCACATAAAATGTGAGTGCACATTTTGCTTTATTCATCCATCAAATATCTATCTGTATACAGTAGTATTACACTATTTGTGGTTTTTTTTTGTTCCATCGAGAGTATCCTGGTACCAGTGACCCTGTACAACATTGCGAGCCCTGTTGTTGGAGACGGTGTACATTGTCGGAGGTGTCCTGCTCACGGAGACCCTGCGAACATCAGTGTGGTTAAACTTAGTAACCGAAATGCCTGATTGACTTTCTAAAATGTGAGTGTAATACCTCTTCTTGCTCAAAGCATATATCACACTATTGAGTACCTTTCTTTCCTTTTCGATTTACACCTTGATGAGACTGTGCGCATTGGGAATCCCTTTTCCTCATTTATCCATCGTTGTAGGATTACTATATATAAATATTACATGACAGAAATAACCCAGATGGATATGTATTCATAACAGAGTCTTATATTCGCACCCCTTTACCAAACAAAGTTTTTTAAGAACATGATACACACAGTTTAATTTTTGATGTTAAGTTTATTATATATGTGTACCATTATTTTAATCATGGCATAAATAAATGTTAAGTTTTAACAGCCTTGGTGTGCACCATAAATGTGCTTCTTGCTGGAGAAAGGCTTTACAATATAAAGCCCCTCTCCTTTTTTGAAAATACATATAAAATGTGCACTCACATTTGGCTCATCAAAAATGAGCATTGGTATAATGTGAATGGGACTCCCGGTTCGTGGCGTCTCTCTGGCCGGTTACAGTTCTGGTGCTCTTTCGCAGTTCCATATCACTTCCGGTGACGGCTCATCCGGGAACTGGATCAGCTGAGCTGGCTCAGCTTTTAGCACTGCTCACTCCGGTTCCCAAAACATGACAAGTACGTAGTGTATTCAAACCCGTTTTGCCATGTCTTTACTGTTCCTGTAGAAGGTAGGTAATGAGGTAATCGAGACAGGGCATAGAGGGGTGTCAGAAGGACCTGTGCTGTGTCCTGTCCTAATTTCCCCTTGTCTCCCAGTATGCAGCTCTCCCCTTCTGTTGTTTTCTCCTCTGCATTCCCTGCACCTGCTCAAATTTTACTCCAAAAATGTGGAAGTGTAGTAAATGCATATATATAACAGTACTTACAGTATATTCTGGGACAGTACAGGTAGTCCTCGTTATCCAATGTTTCACTTTACAACGAATGGCATATTCAACGCTTTACAATGCAACCTTATGGGCCATTTTTCGATGCCAGAATGTGTTATCCGACGCCTGAATGCATTATCCAACGCTCACCGTCACTGATTAACATGGGACACACTTTACAATGGTTTCACTATCCAACGCTACCTCCAGAACGGATTCCATTGGATAACCGAGGACTGCCTGTACATGTATATAAAAAAATAAAATAAAGTCGCAGTAATCAGCACCTTTCTAGTGCCATCACACTACAACCAAGATCACTACTATATTACTAAAAATCATGACATTATACATCCACATATTTACACATTTTTACTCAAATATATATGTGAATATGTACATTACTAATATTGTATCCTTGTAATAAAAGCATATGAAACAATGATCTAAAGTTACATTACCAGATGTTCAAGTTTTGCCTGGATAGTCCCGGTTTCCCCCAGATTTTAAGAACAACACACTTTCCTACATGTAATAAAATTGTTGGCCAGAAGATTTGTACTTTTTTTAGACTTGGTGTTTTTTTCATACAAATACAAGCTAAAAAGAGTTGACATACATAGCCGCAGAGTTTGATACATTAAATATAATCTGTGTGCCATATAAATCTTTCCTAATACATCCTATTGACCTGCATTACCTTGAAAAAGCGCCAGAGGGCGCGAAACGTACGTCGGTTTCGTTTTTAGACGTCTCCGCTATGACGTCATCAGGTGGTGCGGGGTCGGAGAGGTGATTGTAAGACGAAGAGACGGAGTGAGCAGGTTGTATACTATCCTCTCCACAGGACTGCTACCCTTTGATCGATACCATCTCAAAGGGTATACTGAGACCGGGTCACTTACAGCAAGTACAGGGTGACGCAGCAAGCGGCTTAGAGCCGCAGGAGCTGATATCCAACTGCTCTATGACGGTCTCAGCACACATGCATTGATACAGCACATACTTACCAATATACTACAATGTCATATGGCAACAGTGAGTGCATTAATTGGGATTAGTAAGCGTGTACCTATTTGACATTCCAAACCAACAATGAATGTCATTGTGCAGTGAGTACATAAGAGATAGGATACAAATACACACCTGCTCCCCAGCTTCATGTGAGCAATAGGGAAGGACTCACATCTAAGTGAAGGAATAGCTGTAGCATTTACTACACGCGAACCCACTATTAGTGCCACAGGACTACCTATAGTATATTAGTATTTTACATATACAAGAGGCACTTTAAACACCACCCTCCGTCCCCATTTACCCCCTGAATATTTTTAACCCATTAATTGGTAATTGTCTTTGCATAAATGTTCAATAAAATGTTTTAAAGTAGATATATTTTTTAAATGGTGCATGGGCTCCTCCCAGGGATTAAATTTTTCCTAACCATTTATTTGAAATAGTGAGTGCAAATAGGTTCTTTTGGGCTACCCTTTCTGTACCCTCCCCCTCTCCTTCATATGACAGAAATAACCCAGATGGATATGTATTCATAACAGAGTCTTATATTCGCACCCCTTTACCAAACAAAGTTTTTTAAGAACACGATACACACAGTTTAATTTTTGATGTTAAGTTTATTATATATGTGTACCATTATTTTAATCATGGCATAAATAAATGTTAAGTTTTAACAGCCTTTGTATGCACCATAAATGTGCTTCTTGCTGGAGAAAGGCTTTACAATATAAAGCCCCTCTCCTTTTTTGAAAATACATATAAAATGTGCACTCACATTTGGCGCATCAAAAATGAGCATTGGTATAATGTGAATGGGACTCCCGGTTCGTGGCGTCTCTCTGGCCGGTTACAGTTCTGGTGCTCTTTCGCAGTTCCATATCACTTCCGGTGACGGCTCATCCGGGAACTGGATCAGCTGAGCTGGCTCAGCTTTTAGCACTGCTCACTCCGGTTCCCAAAACATGACAAGTACGTAGTGTATTCAACACGTTTTGCCATGTCTTTACTGTTCCTGTAGAAGGTAGGTAATGAGGTAATCGAGACAGGGCATAGAGGGGTGTCAGGAGGACCCGTGCTGTGTCCTGTCCTAATTTCCCCTTGCCTCCCAGTATGCAGCTCTCCCCTTCTGTTGTTTTCTCCTCTGCATTCCCTGCACCTGCTCAAATTTTACTCCAAAAACGTGGAAGTGTAGTAAGTGCATATATATAACAGTACTTACAGTATATTCTGGGACAGTACAGGTAGTCCTCGTTATCCAATGTTTCACTTTACAACGAATGGCATATTCAACGCTTTACAATGCAACCTTATGGGCCATTTTTCGATGCCAGAATGTGTTATCCGACGCCTGAATGCATTATCCAACGCTCACCGTCACTGATTAACATGGGACACACTTTACAACGGTTTCACTATCCAACGCTACCTCCAGAACGGATTCCGTTGGATAACCGAGGACTGCCTGTACATGTATATAAAAAAATAAAATAAAGTCGCAGTAATCAGCACCTTTCTAGTGCCATCACACTACAACCAAGATCACTACTATATTACTAAAAATCATGACATTATACATCCACATATTTACACATTTTTACTCAAATATATATGTGAATATGTACATTACTAATATTGTATCCTTGTAATAAAAGCATATGAAACAATGATCTAAAGTTACATTACCAGATGTTCAAGTTTTGCCTGGATAGTCCCGGTTTCCCCCAGATTTTAAGAACAACACACTTTCCTACATGTAATAAAATTGTTGGCCAGAAGATTTGTACTTTTTTTAGACTTGGTGTTTTTTTCATACAAATACAAGCTAAAAAGAGTTGACATACATAGCCGCAGAGTTTGATACATTAAATATAATCTGTGTGCCATATAAATCTTTCCTAATACATCCTATTGACCTGCATTACCTTGAAAAAGCGCCAGAGGGCGCGAAACGTACGTCGGTTTCGTTTTTAGACGTCTCCGCTATGACGTCATCAGGTGGTGCGGGGTCGGAGAGGTGATTGTAAGACGAAGAGACGGAGTGAGCAGGTTGTATACTATCCTCTCCACAGGACTGCTACCCTTTGATCGATACCATCTCAAAGGGTATACTGAGACCGGGTCACTTACAGCAAGTACAGGGTGACGCAGCAAGCGGCTTAGAGCCGCAGGAGCTGATATCCAACTGCTCTATGACGGTCTCAGCACACATGCATTGATACAGCACATACTTACCAATATACTACAATGTCATATGGCAACAGTGAGTGCATTAATTGGGATTAGTAAGCGTGTACCTATTTGACATTCCAAACCAACAATGAATGTCATTGTGCAGTGAGTACATAAGAGATAGGATACAAATACACACCTGCTCCCCAGCTTCATGTGAGCAATAGGGAAGGACTCACATCTAAGTGAAGGAATAGCTGTAGCATTTACTACACGCGAACCCACTATTAGTGCCACAGGACTACCTATAGTATATTAGTATTTTACATATACAAGAGGCACTTTAAACACCACCCTCCGTCCCCATTTACCCCCTGAATATTTTTAACCCATTAATTGGTAATTGTCTTTGCATAAATGTTCAATAAAATGTTTTAAAGTAGATATATTTTTTAAATGGTGCATGGGCTCCTCCCAGGGATTAAATTTTTCCTAACCATTTATTTGAAATAGTGAGTGCAAATAGGTTCTTTTGGGCTACCCTTTCTGTACCCTCCCCCTCTCCTTCATATGACAGAAATAACCCAGATGGATATGTATTCATAACAGAGTCTTATATTCGCACCCCTTTACCAAACAAAGTTTTTTAAGAACACGATACACACAGTTTAATTTTTGATGTTAAGTTTATTATATATGTGTACCATTATTTTAATCATGGCATAAATAAATGTTAAGTTTTAACAGCCTTTGTATGCACCATAAATGTGCTTCTTGCTGGAGAAAGGCTTTACAATATAAAGCCCCTCTCCTTTTTTGAAAATACATATAAAATGTGCACTCACATTTGGCGCATCAAAAATGAGCATTGGTATAATGTGAATGGGACTCCCGGTTCGTGGCGTCTCTCTGGCCGGTTACAGTTCTGGTGCTCTTTCGCAGTTCCATATCACTTCCGGTGACGGCTCATCCGGGAACTGGATCAGCTGAGCTGGCTCAGCTTTTAGCACTGCTCACTCCGGTTCCCAAAACATGACAAGTACGTAGTGTATTCAACACGTTTTGCCATGTCTTTACTGTTCCTGTAGAAGGTAGGTAATGAGGTAATCGAGACAGGGCATAGAGGGGTGTCAGGAGGACCCGTGCTGTGTCCTGTCCTAATTTCCCCTTGCCTCCCAGTATGCAGCTCTCCCCTTCTGTTGTTTTCTCCTCTGCATTCCCTGCACCTGCTCAAATTTTACTCCAAAAACGTGGAAGTGTAGTAAGTGCATATATATAACAGTACTTACAGTATATTCTGGGACAGTACAGGTAGTCCTCGTTATCCAATGTTTCACTTTACAACGAATGGCATATTCAACGCTTTACAATGCAACCTTATGGGCCATTTTTCGATGCCAGAATGTGTTATCCGACGCCTGAATGCATTATCCAACGCTCACCGTCACTGATTAACATGGGACACACTTTACAACGGTTTCACTATCCAACGCTACCTCCAGAACGGATTCCGTTGGATAACCGAGGACTGCCTGTACATGTATATAAAAAAATAAAATAAAGTCGCAGTAATCAGCACCTTTCTAGTGCCATCACACTACAACCAAGATCACTACTATATTACTAAAAATCATGACATTATACATCCACATATTTACACATTTTTACTCAAATATATATGTGAATATGTACATTACTAATATTGTATCCTTGTAATAAAAGCATATGAAACAATGATCTAAAGTTACATTACCAGATGTTCAAGTTTTGCCTGGATAGTCCCGGTTTCCCCCAGATTTTAAGAACAACACACTTTCCTACATGTAATAAAATTGTTGGCCAGAAGATTTGTACTTTTTTTAGACTTGGTGTTTTTTTCATACAAATACAAGCTAAAAAGAGTTGACATACATAGCCGCAGAGTTTGATACATTAAATATAATCTGTGTGCCATATAAATCTTTCCTAATACATCCTATTGACCTGCATTACCTTGAAAAAGCGCCAGAGGGCGCGAAACGTACGTCGGTTTCGTTTTTAGACGTCTCCGCTATGACGTCATCAGGTGGTGCGGGGTCGGAGAGGTGATTGTAAGACGAAGAGACGGAGTGAGCAGGTTGTATACTATCCTCTCCACAGGACTGCTACCCTTTGATCGATACCATCTCAAAGGGTATACTGAGACCGGGTCACTTACAGCAAGTACAGGGTGACGCAGCAAGCGGCTTAGAGCCGCAGGAGCTGATATCCAACTGCTCTATGACGGTCTCAGCACACATGCATTGATACAGCACATACTTACCAATATACTACAATGTCATATGGCAACAGTGAGTGCATTAATTGGGATTAGTAAGCGTGTACCTATTTGACATTCCCAACCAACAATGAATGTCATTGTGCAGTGAGTACATAAGAGATAGGATACAAATACACACCTGCTCCCCAGCTTCATGTGAGCAATAGGGAAGGACTCACATCTAAGTGAAGGAATAGCTGTAGCATTTACTACACGCGAACCCACTATTAGTGCCACAGGACTACCTATAGTATATTAGTATTTTACATATACAAGAGGCACTTTAAACACCACCCTCCGTCCCCATTTACCCCCTGAATATTTTTAACCCATTAATTGGTAATTGTCTTTGCATAAATGTACAATAAAATGTTTTAAAGTAGATATACTGCCTGTACATGTATATAAAAAAATAAAATAAAGTCGCAGTTTTCAGCACCTTTCTAGTGCCATCACACTACAACCAAGATCACTACTATATTACTAAAAATCATGACATTATACATCCTCATATTTACACATTTTTACTCAAATATATATGTGAATATGTACATTACTAATATTGTATCCTTGTAATAAAAGCATATGAAACAATGATCTAAAGTTACATTACCAAATGTTCAAGTTTTGCCTGGATAGTCCCGTTTTCCCCCAGATTTTAAGAACAACACACTTTCCTACATGTAATAAAATTGTTGGCCAGAAGATTTGTACTTTTTTTTTAGACTTGGTGTTTTTTTCACACAAATACAAGCTAAGAAGAGTTGACATACAGAGGCGCAGAGTTTGATACATTAAATATAATCTGTGTGCCATATCAATCTTTCCTAATACATCCTATTGACACTCCCTAAACTGACATGCAAATTTGAAGCACAGTGATGCAAAGAGACCAAAAGAATCCACTTACCTCTACCACCTGTACACCTGTTTTATCACTTTTCTTGCAGGAATAGTGGGGTTGAAGAAGTGGCATCTGAGGAACCACACGCTTTGGGAGCAGTGGTGTTGCAGTCCATAAATGTATGTGTGTAGCAAGCCCCTTGGGTATGCACTTTCCAGATTCTATGTAGGAGAAGATCTGTTGGAGAATTTGTGGCTCCGGTCACTACTCCCAGTATTTAAGGAGGATAGGAGCAGAAGTACTGTTAGAGGGGACGGGAGGTCTGATGAAGAAGGGAAGACCCTGCAAAAAAACCTTAGGTAACTAGTTAAGGGGTTTTGCAATTTTAGCATGATAGGGGAGAAGGACAGTTTTGTCATAAGATGGCCGTGTGCTATCTCTGCCTATTTTTGGAGTGTATGATGTGGGTCACCGGTGGGCGGGATGGTGGCTGGACGACTGGCCAGCTTTGGGAATTTACGGTAACCTCATGCTACTAGAGTTGTTCTCGCGGATAGCCATCAATTGTAGGACAGCGTGCTTGCCAGCTATAATGTGTCTTCAGAACCATATATGTAGGTGTTTTAGGTAGTCAATCCTATGTAATTTCGCTCCCAACCATTCACTTGATGAGGTGCTTAGTGTCGCAGTGTGCAGGCGGAGCAGTAGATTTAGGGCTAGGTTATATCACAGGTGCCAAAAATCTTTGTCCCGTTTTAAGTTGCTTTATTCAGGTCCCTGGTCCCAGGTGCAGACATCGTTGGTTAGAAAGGCCTGCCGCAGATCGAGTTAATAGATCATGTACAGTAGAGCGTGGGGTGATTTTGTTCAGTCAGCCAGGGATGAAACGGTGGAAGTAGTTTAGTTACTGGGTATCCTTTTGTTGAGCATCTTTGATGCAGGGCAAGCCGCCAACATCTGGATCTGCATAGTCTCCCAGATTGATGGGTCGATCTGAACGCTTTTTGGGTGCTATGTCGGATGACTGACAGCAACACGGCTCATGTGCCACAGCAACAGGCCAATCTGGGTTGTGTTTTAAATGGTGCTGTATCATTAATTAAAGCTGTGGGTGTATTCCTCCAGTATGTTGACAGCTCTCTATGTATGGCAGTAGGTGCCTTTCGAGCTTAGCCTATTATTGTAAATGGGAGGATGAAAAGTCACAGTTTCAGTCTATCAGCACCAAGTTCAAGTACAAAATGTATCTGTATGTATCTACATTCATAGGCTATCACTTATCTGGAGAGGGCAGAGAAGGTGGCACTAGTGTTGTAAAGTTTCAATATACTTAAACAATCCTATTTGTAAACAGAACATTTGTTGCCTGTAAAATCAATACGCATGATCTTTTTTGTCAGCACTCCATTCCGTCCCTGGTTTGCAACTGATATTTGAAATGAATCTGATGTACTAGTCATCTGCACACCAGTGATTTCATTTGGGGTACAGAAGCAAAAGCCTAAGACATTGGGAAGAAATCGAATCATCTGCTCAGTGACGGCCTGATGGCACAGATTAAGATATCAGAAATGAATGATGGTAATCTAATTAACCTTGAGTTTTGCAACTCCTTTGAGCCTTTTTTTCACTAAATTTAAGAAAGCAGGTGGTGTTTGGATTTGAATCTTAGGATTTATTTAATGTTGTAAAAGTGTACTCTTTTTTTCCCCGCAGCAGTAAAGTAACAATAGGGTTGAAATGAGCTATGTCCAACATTTTCTGTTCTTTTCGTGGGAATTCAGATATATTATTATTTTTGTTTATTTGTAAAGCGCCAACATATTCCGTAGCGCGGTCAATTGGAGTACAACATTATGTATATTATATAAATAGATAGACAAACCAAATAAGGACAATCAAGTGCAAACACATACAGAAGTTAATGAGGGCTCTGCTCAGCTTACACTCTAGAGCAGGGAAGCGCAAACTTTTGGAGCTGCGCCCCCCTGTCTGCTACCCCAGGTGATCACACTCCCCTTACTTTTTTACCAGCATCAAATGACGGCACAGGTGACGTCACATGACCCTGCTGCCATGGTGACGGGTGTCAAATGACACTGTGGGGTCATGTGACATTATGTCACATGGCCAGCGTTGTCATTTGATGTCACGTTGCCATGGCGACGTGGCACAACAAGGCTTCTGAATCCCGTTAAGAAGGTTACAGAAGCCTCACGCGATCCCCCTGCATTTTATTTAAATGCCTTGGGGAAGAGCGCAGGGCCTCTGCAACCGCTGCGCCCCCCCCAAAAAATCCCGCCCCCAGTTTGCGCACCGCTGCTCTAGAGGGAATATGGGGCAATATTGAAATAAAGTTAAAGTGTCTGCTCATTGTGGGATGGAGAATGTCTCAGGATGGAGTATAGTCCAGCTGCTCAGCTGATCCCATTTAGGTTTGCGGGTGTGGATGTTAGGGCGTTAGCATAGAGTTTGGTCTAGCCGCACAGCAGGTATCAATCGGGTTATAGGGTGGGTATGCCAGACAGGCTTCCCTGAAAAGGTGAGTTTTCAGGAAGTTTTTTTAAATGTCCGAAAGCTGGTGGAGATTAATGGTGCGTGGTAGGGAATTCCAGAGAGCGAGGGCAGCACAGGAGAGGTGTTGCAGGCGGGAGTGAGAGGAGGTAATAAGGCAGGAGGAAAAGAAAATGTCATGGGTAGAACATAGAGGGTGTATACGGGCAAAGATGTAAAGGGGGGCAGCATTGCAAAATGTAATACTATGATGCAGGATTACATTTTCTATTTAAAACAAACAAAACATCTTAAAAAAATTATTTGTGAAGTCTCAAAATGCTCAGTTGTTAACTACATTTATAAGGAACTCTCATGTTGGTATTTTAAAAGATATTACTACATAGAAAAGAACTACACATTGCTGATGAACATGCAAAAAAAGCAGCAATACCACTTTCTGATATGTGACTAAGTATGTGAATCTTAAAGCTCCAGGACAGTTCCACTTCGCAACATATTTTGAATCTGCAGTAAATTCTTGCTTATGTTTTGTTTCATGGGGTTTATTATAGATTTCACATGAATTCAACAGTAGGGCCAAAAGTCTGCCCCTGAAAGCACAACATTGGTGACCATACATCCTGGGTTAACCGGGACAGTCCCGGATTCTCATGAAATTTCCTGGTTCCTGACAATTTCATGAAAACCGTGCAAATGTCCTGGTTTTTACCCTTTGGTGGCTGGGGCAGCAGAGGGGGATGAGAAGGACGGCTTCGGCAGAGGGGCATGGCAGAGGACAGCATCAGCAGAGGGGGACAGTGGCAGTACGGCGGCTGATCAGCAGCAGAGGGGTATGGTGGCTGGGTGGCCACCGAGGGGGGGGGGGCAGAGCCCGCCCCAGCAGTCCGACCTGTACTGTAAGTCTCTGAACTTCCAGTGTCTGCCTCCAGGACGAAACCGGCCTGCACTACATAATACAGCACAGGTAGGGACTTAACAGATTGGGGGAGGGAGAAAGAGAGAGACTGGGGGGAGGGAAAGAGACTGGGGGGAGGGAGAGATAGAGAGAGCGATAGAGAGACCACAATAATATTTATTTTTAAGTGATGTAATATCTTTCTCTCTCGCTATACATACACTCATACATACACACACACACATATACATATCCCTCAAATTCTTACAGTGTCTCACTGCCTAAAAGTGACAGAATGGTGACAATGGGTGTTCAAGAAGATTTGTAGTGGCACCTGTGCTGGCAGGTTTAACCATGAAAGCATGAACAATATACCCGGCTAAAGTGGAAAGGTATTTTCCAACATGCAAATGAGGTTCCCTCATTCTTTGAAGGCTGGATTGTCACTGGGCTTGACAGCATTCAGGAAGAAGGCATGAATGCAGAGGGCACTAAGAATCTCAAGGGAGTAAACAAAAGCTGCAATTTAAACCTAAATATGGGTACCGACAACTGCTGGACTCTCTCCGGTAAAGCAGCACTGCAAGAAATGGAAGAAGAACTTGAAAAATGGGATATTGTTGGCCTTGGTAAGAAGAAAAGACGAAGGCCTCCTTAAGTTCCTAAGTGGACACCACCTATATTACATAGGTACAGAAAAGGTAAGAATCAGCTGAGTAGGCGCGATCAGTGAAAAGAGATGGAGAAACAACATAATGGAGTATGAAATGTCATCGGAAAGAGCAGCCAGAATTATCATATAGTTGACGAAGAGATACAAGGTTCAAATCCTCCATGTGTACGACCCAACATCAAGTCAAACTTTGACCATGAAATAAACCAACTGAACAAAGTAAATTCTTACCTCACTGTAATGAGTGCTCACCACAAACAAGGCGGAACTGCGAGGCTGAAGAGGGGATGTTGGTAGCCACCGACTTACAACCGAGCAGCCACGAGTGCAGAGTGGTAGTCATGTAGCTGGATCAGGGTAGGAGAAGTCAGATTGGTGGAGGTACTTGCCGTGGTCTAGGAGTGGAGAGATTGGATTGTCGTTGTGTGGTGCCGGGGTCCAGAGGTATAGAATGTAGAATATTTGCGTCCGTAGCCATGGTCCAGGGGTCAGAGAAAGCAGGAGTCCAGGTGCACAGTGAGGTCAAAATATAGGGAGCACGACAAGGCAAAGGCAGGACAACAAGAAGCTAGAGGTAAGCACAAGTCACAAGAACAGCGTTTATGCTCATCCAGTTTGTAGGAGGGCTTGCAGTGTATTTAAAGGGCAGCCAGCCAAAGGAAAGGCAGCACACAGGTGCAACGTAACGAAAGCAGGACAGCCCACAGCTGCAGGGAAATGAGCAATCAGACATAGGCTGTCCACTGATAGGCAGGGGCGGAGTGCATAGCAGCTGAGGAATAATTGAGAGAATTAACCCCTTGTTTGCTTGTGTCCACGTGGCATCTGGGCATAGCTAGCGTTCACCGTAGGTTGCCCATGTCGTCACAGAGGCAGAGCCTGGAGATGGTTCCTGCGGTGGTTTACTTCCCAGCAGTGCACCGCCTGCGCCCATATTGTGGCTGATGCGCGTCAGTCATGATGTTGCGAGATGTGTCATGGGGGCGGGGCCTAAGCCCGATCTTGACACACTAGATAAAAGGGATGGAGCACTAAAAGCCTCTGTCCTCTACAGTGATCTGGCTGTTATAGAGGCATTCCCAAGGCGGTATAGTGTGTTTAAGGGGTAAAGAAAAAGAATGCACACAAGCGCATAGTGTGTTTAAGGGGTATGTAAACTTGGGTTCCCCCAAATACTGTTCTCTGTCTTTGGGATAACGGAGGTCCTGGAGAGCTTCATTTTACTCCTAACCAGGGTCTGATCGGGGCACATCTCGTGGTCAGCTCCTTGTAGAGTGCTGAGAGTCAGGAGCACTACTTTCTTCCTTCTATCCGGGGTGTGATTGGGGCATGGATTCTGTGTGACGTCAGATACAGAGGCAGGGAGCAAGGGAGAGCACCGAGCTGAGAGAGGAGGATGCAGGTTTGCGGCGGACGCAGATCCCCGGATCGCGGCCATTTTTTTTTCGTGATCCGGTTATAACGCAGTCGCATTGGATGGACCCCGAGCACTGCGTTATAACGGGGTTCAGCTGTATATATTATCAGAGAGTACATGTTCATTCAATTGTAACAGCACAAACAAGCCAATAATGGATGTAAAAAGCTTCAATCACTTATTTCCCAATATGGGTTAATTATAAAATACACTAACATTATATAACATACAGTGCATGTAAGGGAGATAGCAAGACAAATTATGTATTGCACAAGTATGTACAATTAATAAATACATACATTTGTCATTGCGATAATGAATACTATATCAACATCACCATTATATGTGTTATGCTAATTGATAATACAGCTTAAGGAGACATGATGTATTGTGTTACAGAATTAATGTTAACACAATATGTGTACATATAGAATGTAACAGTACATGTAAAAATGAAATTGTTGTTATTTTATCAAACAACATAATACAAGTATTGGAAAATTTTGAACATGTATACAGTGGCACTTCAAAGAAAAAATAATAATAATATATATATATATATATATATACACGGTCATGTGAAAAAGAAAGTACACCCTCTTTGAATTCCATGGTTTTACATATCAGGACTTAATAACAATCATCTGTTCCTTAGCAGATCTAAAAATTAGGTAAATACAACCTCAGATGAACAATAACATATGACATATTTATTTATTTATAAAATATTTTACCAGGAAGTAATACATTGAGAGTTACCTCTCGTTTTCAAGTATTTCCTGGGCACAGAGTAAAACAAATAATACATGGTTACAAATACAGTTACATAAATGAACAGGGTATACATTATATACAAGACATTGCGTGCATAGTTAAAGAAAATATATATTATGGGCGTATGAAACAGTTACAGACCAGATTAAAGTGTGAGACAGCCTTAGATTTGAAAGAACTTAAACTGGTGGTGGATGTGAGAGTCTCTGGTAGGTTGTTCCAGTTTTGGGGTGCATGGTAGGAGAAGGAGGAACGTCCGGATACTTTGTTGAGCCTTGGGACCATGAACAGTCTTTTGGAGTCTGATCTCAGGTGATAAGTGCTGCAAGTGGTAGGGGTGAGGAGCTTGTTCAGATAGCTGGGTAGCTTGCCCATGAAGAATTTAAAGGTAAGACAGGAAAGGTGAACTTTGCGCCTAGACTCTAGTGATGACCAATCTAGTTCTTTGAGCATATCGCAGTGATGTGTGTTGTAGTTGCATTGGAGAACAAAACGACAAATTGAATTGTAGAGGGTGTCAAGTTTGCCAAGGTGGGTTTGAGGTGCTGAGCCATATACTATGTCTCCATAGTCAATAATTGGCATTAACATCTGCTGTGCGATACGCTTTCTGACCAGGAGACTTAGGGAGGATTTGTTCCTGTAAAGTACCCCTAGTTTGGCATAGGTCTTGGTTGTCAGGGTATCAATGTGCATCCCGAATGTTAAGTGGGAGTCAAACCATAAGCCCAGGTATTTAAAACTAGTGACAGGGGTTAGGGTGGTGTTAGCGTTGGTTCTAATCAGGAGCTCAGTCACTGGAAGCTTTAAGAATGTAGTCTTGGTCCCAAACACCATTTTTACAGTCTTGTCAGTGTTTAAAAACAGTTTGTTTTGGGAAATCCAGTTTACGAGTCTCAAAAAGTCAGACTGAAGTATGTGTTGAAGGTCAGAGAGGCTATGGCTGTGTGTATATAGGATTGTGTCATCTGCATACATGTGTATTGAGGCTTCCTTACAAGCTGTGGGAAGATCATTAATGAACACTGAGAAGAGTAGGGGCCCCAGAACAGAGCCTTGCGGGACACCACAGGTGATATCCAGGGGGTTGGAGTTAGAGCCTGAGATGGACACATGTTGGGATCTTCCTGATAGGTAGGACTGAAACCAGTTTAAAGCATGCTTCCCTATTCCAGAGCTCTGGAGTTTGTTAAGCAGGATAGCATGATCAACTGTGTCAAAAGCCTTTGCAAAATCTAGGAATACTGCACCAGTGAG
The DNA here is from genome assembly GCF_040206685.1 of Ascaphus truei. Classification (NCBI taxonomy): domain Eukaryota; kingdom Metazoa; phylum Chordata; class Amphibia; order Anura; family Ascaphidae; genus Ascaphus; species Ascaphus truei. Next base: position 85,835,347 of record NC_134489.1, on the reverse strand, counting down.
TTGTCCCCGTTCCATTCCACACTGGATTTCATTGCAAACTTTTAGCAGGGTAGTTACGGTGGAGTGTTTGGGACGAAACCCAGATTGGAATTGGCTATGGAAATTTGTTTTGGTATAGAAATCGCTTAATTGGGAGTGGACACATTTTTCCATGACTTTGGAATAGAATTGGGAGAAGTGAGATTGGCCTGTAGTTTGAGACAGTGTTTTTGTCCCCACTTTGAAGATTGGGACAATTCTGGCAGTTTTCCAGGTCTTAGGGATATGGCCTGCAGACAGGATAGAGTTGACTATGGACGCAATTGGTTTGGCAATGGCTGGGGCACCAAGTCGTAGGAACCTAGATTGTAGTAAGTCAGGTCCACATTGGCTGCTTAGTTTTAGTTTGAGGAGCGCTTGTATAATCTATTCTTCAGATACTGGGCCAAATTGAAAATTGTGGGCAGTGTTGGGAGGGGGTGGGACTATAGGGGTACTCCCAGGATGAGATTCAGGTTTGTGGTTTGGGCTGCGTTTTGCTAATAAGTTAGTGGCACACCCCACAAAGTAATCATTGAATGCATTTGCAATGTCAGTAGGGTTTGTCAGAGTACATCGTGTCATGATTTATTTAACAAAAATAAAGCCAAAATGGAAAAACTAAGTACACCCTTACTGCTTCCATAGGAATTAAGATACTAAGTAGCAAGGAGGTGCTGCTAATCAAATGCCCTTGATTAATTGATCATCAGCAAGTGTTACCATCTCTATAAAAGCCAAAGTTTTAGCAGTTTGCTGGTCTGGAGCATTGAGGTGTGTGTTAACACAATGCCAAGGAGGAAAGACATCAGCAATGATCTTAGAGAAGCAATTGTTGCTGCCCATCAATCTGGGAAGGGTTATAAGGCCCTTTCCAAACAATTTAAAGTCCATCATTCTACAGTGAGAAAGATTATTCAAAAGTGGAAACCATTCAAGCCAGTTGCCAATCTTCCCAGGAGTGGACATCCCAGCAAATTCACCCCAAGGTCAGACCGTGCAATGCTCAGAGAAATTGCAAAAAACCCAAGCGGTACATCTCAGACTCTACAGGCCTCAGTTAGCATGTTAAATGTAAAAGTTCATGACAGTACAATTAAAAAAAGACTGAACAAGTATGGTTTGTTTGAATGGGTTGCCAGGAGAAAGCCTCTTCTCTCTAAAAAGAACATGGCAGCACGGCTTAGGTTTGCAAAGTTGCATCTGAACAAACCACAAGACTTCTGGAACAATGTCCTTTGGACAGACGAGACCAAAGTGGAGATGTTTGGCCATAATGCACAGCACCACGTTTGGTGAAAACCAAACACAGCAAAACAGCACAAACACCTCATACCAACTGTCAAGCACGGTGGTGGAGGGGTGATGATTTGGACTTGTTTTGCAGCCACAGGACCTGGGAACCTTGCAGTCATTGAGTCGACCATATACTCCTCTGTATACCAAAGTATTCTAGAGTCAAATGTGAGGCCATCTGTCCGACAACTAAAGCTTGGCCAAAATTGGGTCATGCAACAGGACAATGATCCCAAGCACACCAGAAAATCTACAACAGAATGGCTGAAAAAGAAAAGAATCAAGGTGTTGCAATGGCCCAGTCAAAGTCCAGACCTCAGCCCGATTGAAAAGCTGTGGCAGGACCTTAAGAGAGCTGTGCATACACAAACCTCAATGAACTGAAGCAACGTTGTAAAGAAGAGTGGGCCAAAATTCCTCCACAATGATGTGAGAGACTGATAAAGTCATACAGAAAACGATTACTTCAAGTTATTGCTGCGAAAGGTGGTTCTACAAGCTATTGAATCATAAGGTATACTTAGTTTTTCATACATGGCTTCTCCATTTTGGCTTTATTTTTGTTAAGCAAGTTCACAATATATAACTTGTGTCTGTAGATTGTGAGATATGCACTTACATTTCAGTGCCTGTTCTCAGGCATGTAAAGGTATCTTTTAGGCGTCTTCACCACCATGAAGTCATCACAAGATTCAAAGGAAACTTATTTTTTCCAAGGTTCAGCTTTATATAAAAAATCAGGAATGTGATTTACACAAAACAAAGTTAGAATATGGGCACAGACCAGTTCATAGTACTCCGCAACCTTCTCCGGTGTCCGCGACAGTCACCTCCCGAACTAGCCGGCGTTCTATGTCACGAAGAAGAACCGCCTTTGAAACGCGTAGGGTTGCCGGGAGGACCAGTTTCATTGAAGCACCAGGAACAAGAAGTGACATAGAACGCCGACTAGTTCGGGAGGTGACTGTTGCGGACACCGGAGAAGGTTGCGAAGTACTATGAACTGGTCTGTGCCCATATTCTAACATTGCTTTGTGTAAATCACATTCCTGATTTTTTATATAAAGCTGAACCTTGGAAAAAAGAAGTTTCCTTTGAATCTTGTGATGACTTCATGGTGGTGAAGACGCCTAAAAGAAAACTTTACATGTCTGAGAACAGGCACTGAAATGTAAGTGAATATCTCACCATCTACAGACACAAGTTATACACTGGCGACACACTTTATTCGAGCTCGGCTAGTCCCACGAATTCGGGTATACTCGGGTGTATTGAGGTTTGTGACTGTTTTCTGCCCGAGTGCATTGCGTTATTTTCCAGGCAGGGATTGAAGCATTTTATTCCCGCTGGCTGCAATACTGCACAGTATATATATATATACTGCATTACAATTCATGAATTTATGCCATCTGGTAGACACGCGAAGCATTGCAGCCTATTAAATCCTAATCATTATCATTTAACAGATCAGCCGCCCGTCAGCCAGGCATGAACCCAGGCTGGGAAGGCAAACGCAACGGGGCTTGTCTGAGGTGAGGAGTGGCGCATTCCAGGTATCTGACAGGTACATACTGGGTATTTGCTCGAATAAAGTGTGTCGCAGCAGTACCTTGTGCTCTTTTTCTTCTTCTTTCTTTTTCTTCCTATGAAACGAGGTGCGCTGATTATTTTGGATATTTATTGCTGCTGGGAATTGGCAACAATTCGACTCTTCATGCTGCACCACATCAATACTATTCAAGTTTGGACTTTGATATAGTTAGAGCGCTTCCTTTTTTTGCTATATGTTTTTATTTTTGTTAAATAAATCATGACACGGTGTAATATGTCATGTGTTGTTGTTCATCTGAGGTTGTATTTACCTAATTTTAAGACCTGCTAAGAGACAGATGATTGTTATTATGTCCTGATATGTAAAGCCATAGAATTCAAAGAGGGTGTACTTTCTTTTTCACACCACTGTGTATCATTTTAAATACCCAGATCTCTGGGTAAGTATTTATGTGCGAAATGCAATTTATTTAATTGCATGCCGCATAGCTTAGCATAGCCGGAACCAAATCGCAACCTGAATTGCCGTTTTCGCAAACGCTATTTTCACAATTTAATGAAAAGGCCCTTATGTCTTTGTTAAAGCAACTCTGAAAGGAGATTTATCAGGAGGCAGCTGTTGAAACTATAGCAGCATTAAACTCAGGAGCAAATGAAGCAACTCTTGAAGGTCAAGCAGGGAGCCTTGAGGGAGTTGATCTAAACTGAAGGAGGAATGTAGAAGAGAAGCTGCAATAGCAATTCCAGGACATTAAGAATAACAATGAAGAAATGTTAGGTATGAGGTCTAGTGGTCTAGGTTTTCAAAAGTGCTAGGACAGATGACCCCTTAAATGTACTACTCAAGAACAAGAAATGTAATTAAGCAATCCTGCGGCTTAACTTAGTTTGATCTGTAGGATACTGGCAGGAGATCATTGTGCAAATAAGTAGCTGACAAAGTGATTGACAATATTCTATTTTGAAAAGGAGTTTGCTTTTGTTTATTTTCTTGAATGTTTACCATCGCCCCATAACACCCACAAACACACTGGACACCTGAATGGGGTTAAATGGCCCCAGCTTTTATTGATGAAAGTACACGTAACTAGCAATGCCATATTGCACAAAACCTGAGGTTAACCACTTCCACCACAACTGATGATAACCACGAAACCCAATGACCTCACAGGAAATATGCCATAGCCGCTGCTTTGGTAACACCTACCCTATTTTATTTCCAATTTAGAAACTGATCCATGCGTCCATGTACAATCTGTCCACTACCCCCACCACCACTGGCCAGACAATTGTAACCCTAAAATTCACCTCAGCAACCTACAAAAAAGAGAGCTTGCTCCAAGCCATCCTGAAGACCCATATTAAAGATGTCCAGAGCTATATTCAGAAGCTGTATGCCATCTTCTTCGTACATACTGGATCCATCACCTTCTAAATTCCTAAGCCTTAGAGTTACACCACACAAATGCTCAACAAATGTAGCAACCCCTTTGTTTAACTTTCTGCAACCCCTCTCTACCGCTCTAACATTTCTTGCACCTTGACATACTTGCTTTTGGACAATTACAGACCATAACAAGACTATAGAACTAAAAACAACATGCATTTTTCCCACTCCCTTCTCTTCACAAAAAACAAATCGACTATCTTAACTTTCACAAGATCGTTCCCCCTTACGCAAATCAGGAGAATAGTCGGCTGTGCTAATGACCACATCACCTGCAACAACTTTGGAGGCCCACCATGAGAACTCCACCAGGTCAATCCTCAATCCCAGTCAGAGTGAATTAAACTTTTGAAATGCTGTGAGTCCCACTTCCCAGTTTTCCGGATTATATCCTCCTTCACATACGCTAACTATGTTGATGAGGCCAAGGACTCCCCAACCAACAACATCACTCTTGCATTTCCGGGCTCCAAAAGTGATCTGGACTAATATAGCCAACCACATCCACCTCTGAGCCTAGGTGCTTGAATACCTCTACCTCTAGAATGAGACAGCAAATCAGCTATAGTATTCACCACCCAAGGAACATGCCAAGCTCTAAACTGAATGTTACCCATTAAGCAAATTATAATCAGCCTCTTTAGCAACCAAACCACTGATGGAGTGTTGGCTGTCAGAACGTCGACTGCCGGAACAATAGTGATATAGTCCAGTCAAAATAGCACCCTTTTGCTACTGAGGTGAATGCCCCAGAGCTCCACAACCACCACCATCACTGCTAGAAAGAGCTCCAAAAATGTTGCATTCCAGATCAGGCCTACATCCACCCATACTTGTGTCCACTGCTCAACACACTAACGCCCTTAAAAAGTGAACTAAAGCCCCAGAACTCAAACACATTTGTAAACAGTTCTGGCTCAACCATAGCGTTCTACTATTATAAGGTGCAACAAATACCTACCAAACTCCCAAGTCAACCTTCATAGCCTTTGTAACACTGACAAAATGAGGCAGCTTCTTAACCCCTGAGAAAGCCAACGTCAACCTACAATTAAGCTGAGAGGACGGAGTACAGATTCCAAACCCATAGAGCAGGGGAGAAAAGACGAACAGGAAAGGACATCACAGAAACACTGTAAGAGATCAAGTCAGCATTCGGTATCTGCCCCAGCGGTGGTGAGAGTGCTTCTGAGCTCCCACTTCAACTTGTCCTGAATAACCCTTGCAATCTTATGATTCCCTGATGGCTAGTGTGGATAGGACAAGTGATGGATGAGCTGATATGAGCCAGGCTCCTTTTTGACAACCACTCTCAACGAGGACACCCTTAAGTTAGCAAATGGAGGGGCAACAAACATCTCCACCATTCGCTCGAGGAACACCTCATTGACCATTACTTCAAATTCTCTCACCTCAGACCTGTAACAGGGTGGCTTCCTGCTCACATAGTAAGACAGGTAAATTCTGTTCACACAGCCTGATACAGCACTGAGGAGGTTAATCCCAAAGCAGGCAGGCAGGCAGGCTTGATTAAGACTCACTACAGGGAGCTCTCTGGCCAGGAATGGACTGAACCCTGGACCACTGAGGAGACAAACTCTGCATAAGGACTTACAGAACCCTAACCCAGCCGAAGGTAACTGACCTCGATTCTATTGGCTAGCTTTGTTGTTGGTAAGGAGCCTAGCCTCCTAACCCATAGATAGGAGTGTTAACTACATATCTCCATACATCCTAACAAAAGTTAGGCTGTTTGTTTTGTTTTCCTGTTAACCCTGTTTTTGCTGGTAATAAGCCGTTTATGTTTTGAAAGTTGTGGTGAATAAAAAGTCTCTTTTATTTTCTCTGAAAACGTTTCCTGGTCTAAAAACCTCTGCACACATCTCCTACAGAATCCAAAAAATGTAATCTAGAATACCTTAGTAAAAACCTCAGGGACCACACTGGCTCCATAATGGGGTCCCTGTCGAGTCACTCTTCCATAACAATGACACTCACTTGCATTGTCAGCCTTGTTCAGAGCCTTCTTACCTGCTCACACTCCAACACCCTTGCATTTCCTAAAGCACTTCTAGGCTGAATGGCTATCCCAGAACCTCAGCAAACATGCCTGTAATAGTTTGCAACTCACCACTTACAACTGCCCTCAGTGAACATTCAGCACACCCCTTGTGTGTAGGCGGTTGCAGTGTCATGAACTGTGCCATGGACAGTGTCTGTCATGAACCAGAGATCCATATCCTTTGTGCGCTGAGATCTTCTGGCTGAACTTTGCATCATACCTCAACAAGGTCTAAAAACCTCTATCGAGATACATAAACAGGTTTGGGTATAACTGATGGCACTTCTCCCCCAACAAAGGAACGTGAAAGCCTGTAGCCAGTTACTGATGGTCCTTGGTACCTTATTCTCAATCTGGCCTTTTTTTCTCCACCTTGACCAGCAAATCCTTGTAAACTGGGAGGAGTGTCCATATGTCCACATACTAGTCCAAACCTTCTCCTTTGTGGTCACAGGCAAGTGCATTTCCAACACAGATAAGCCTCTCCAAAGTTCGTATCCGGAAGCTCCAGTGCTGCGTTGACAGTCTTGGCTGCTGACGCACCCTGCAAACCTGGCAGAATGCCAATGCTCGCCCTCACATGCACCATTGCACCTGCACTAGCCACATCCACTTGTGTCAGTAAGACCTTGTGTACTCATGCCTGTACTGCACCTGACCCCCAGCACTCGCAGAAGTTGACCCTACCCCTTGAGAACCTCCTGCCCCCAAACTCCCCCCTCACCTTCTGCTTCCCTACGACCCCCCCAATCTTCCACCGTACCTCTCACAGGTCAATTAACTTGACCAGTTACCACCTCTAAAGGATGGGCGGACTGGTACTGCCAAAGTCCTGCAGCTCATGAACTTGCTGGCAACCTTACTGAATGGGTAACTCCCCCAATACTTTGACTGATGGATAAGAGCTTGGATGGCACAGCCAAACCAGCATTTAATATTCTCTCCTCTCCCAACAGCATACAATACCCCAACCCCCTCACCCAAAGGCTCAGCACACCTCCTCCCCCCAGAATGGAACTCCCTGCCACATCAGGACTCCCAGAGCCCCCTCCCTCCCTGTATTGGAATAACCATCAGCCCTACAAATTTGCCCGGTCTACCTTCCCCTGCCTTCTCCAACCCCGCCATCACCTTGTGGAAAAAGAAACTCTGCTTTTCAATTGCTCCTCCGGCCACTCCTCCTCCTGCTGCTTTTCTTGCTAGCTCACTTGTCCCAAAGACAGCCTCTTGTGAGGCTGTGCCCATCTCCTGCTCAATCGCTTGAAGATCCATCCTCTTTCTGGCCCAGCATTCAATAGATGCTAGAAAGGGGAGGAAGGTGCCCACTCTGATGTTGTGTGCCTGTTCAGTGGTGCACCTCAATGCCCCACCGCCTCCACTTTGCCATTCAGCAGGGGGGAGTCAATAGTAGACCTCAGCCAATCAGACCCGACGCTCTCAGCTCCCTTGCGGATTGTCGCAAGCAGCTCATCACCTGAGAGTGGCCAAAACCATTCACCCTCCTGGATGAACTGCACCAACTCCTTGCTGCAGAGCGTTTACTCGGCATTGCTTGGTGGGACCAAACCTCGTGTTTGTAGGAAGCCAAGAGGGCAAGTCCTTTTTGCCCTGGCTTAATATACCACCTAGTAGATGCCCACACTCAACTGACTGCCCCCAAATATTACCTTTAACCTGCCATCACTTTGGTTGAGGCCACAAATCATGCCCTTCCTGATTACTGCAGGGTGTTCCTTTCTCCTGTGCCATGCTAATGAAATATATTGTGTAAAGAGTGGCTTTTTAGCATTTGAATATATCCTGTTCCCTATTACACATCAATCTACAATAAATGGATGAAAGGATATACATTGTGTTAGGAGTCTGGAATTTAAATCCCTTAGTGTATGTATGGAACACACTTACACATTTTCTATAAATCCAAATTTCTAACTGAGCCCAGATAAAAATTATTTAATTAATTTTCATGAATGTACAGTTTTTTTTACATTTTTAATTGAGATAATAATGTAAGACATATGGAAACATAAAACTTCTTAAAAGGTAAAAAAAACAAAACAATGCAGAGGAAACTGAATATATTACACATGCTGTGCGACAATTGCTGTATTATACCAGTTGATGCTGACCTAATAAATAACCCAGAATATTTTTACAGGGAATTGATTTCATTGAAGCTTTTGTTAGTCGCTGTAAATGTGCTTGGTTTATGCCACAATACCCAGGAAGTTATAAATGGGTTCAGAATATTGTTCAGGCACCAGAAAATAAACCTTCAAGCTATTTACTACCTCTATGATATATAAAGTTTGCAGTTTTGATTTTGTGTGATTATGTTCAGCAATGGTGACCTTTAGAGGCAACAATATTGAAGTGTAATGAGGAGATGTTTGATCACTGGTGTACTACAGTCCATGTGACTTTCTTTTTCCCTTCCTGGAATTGGTGAAAATCAACTGACAAGCTTTAACCTTTGGAATGCTAAAGTTATACAATGTGTGGGGATTTACCTTGTTGAATCACCCAATCAAAATAGCAAAGTTTTCATGAGGTCTTCCTTAACTGGTAACTATGGGGGAAAAAAAGGGGGGTGGGTGTGTGTGTGCGCCGAGCACGCGTATTTTAAGTGAAACTTCTTTGTCTTTTGTCAGTGAAATTGTGCTTTGATTTTTATGATTTTAATTGAATGAAAGACATTTGAGTATAATTATTATTTTTTTTCAGCAGAAATGTCCATAGAATCAGTTGGAATAGATCAGGCCTGCACAACTCCAGTCCTTGAGGGCCACAAACAGGCCAGGTTTTCAGGATATCCCTACTTCAGCACAGCTGGCTCAATTAGTGTCTAAGTCATACTGAGCCACTAATTGAGCCAGCTGTGCTGAAGTAGGGATATCCTGAAAACCTGGCCTGTTTGTGGCCCTCGAGAACGGGACTTGTGCAGGCCTGGAATAGATGATACAATTGACAAATGATAACTAAAGTAAGATACATATATTTTGGATTTTAAACTATCTAAATGCCGTTACTTTAAAAAGTCTTTCATGTGTATATATATGTGTGTGTGTCTATATGTTTGTGTGTGTGTGTATATATATACAGCTGAACCCCGTTAAAACGCGGTGCTCGGGGTCCACATAATGAGACCTCGTTATAACCGGGATCGCAGGGGGGAAAATGGCCACCGCGTCCGCCGGAGGGGGAGAGCTGGAATCACTCTCCCAGCATTTCCAGACCCGGCGGCGCAGCGGCAACCCCACACAGGATTTACCCACCTGGCATCTGGCAGCTCTCTCGTCCTCCGCTTGGCATCTGGCAGCTACCAGCTCTCTGTTTCTCCGCTTCAGCTGTCAGCATCCAGCTGACAGTTCAGTGCGAGAGCCATCTCCCTTAAAGGGACAGTGTGTGTGTGTGTGTACCTGGTTCTTGTGACATTACAGATATCTGGCACTAATTGTTTTGACTATGCAGTCAGCCATATTTAAATATGTCAGTACAGATAACGCCAGGCGCAGGGGGCAATATACCACATCATGGTTTAGTGAATGCCGGCTTAAAAGCCTCACCTGCATAAACAAATATCGCTGAATATATAAAACATGCTGCTGTCGTCTTGGGTTAATAAGGGCTAAATTATATCATGCATGGCACTGTGTATAATAACAGTGTCTCGTGAATACATGCTATTATCATAGTCTATCTTTTTCGTCTGCTTCTAGAAATTCATCTAGTTCGCCCAATACATTTAGCGTGATGTCGTTGCCCTGTTTGGTCATTTTATCATTTGTACACAGTATGTTGAGCGATAGAGTGGTATCTACACTGATAAAAAGGTACCTCATACAGAGAATTTCTGGATTCTTCATGGTATGTGTGTGTGATGTCACAGGGCTGTGATGTCAGAGGTAGCTGCAGGAGGAGGCAGGGGCGGTGGTGTGTGCAGCTGGGGCAGGGAGTGTGGCACCACAAGTATCCCCAGCCGTGGTGGTCTCAGCCGCCTGCGGACCGGCCCGGGGAGCAGAAAGCCCGGCCGGGGGAGGAGTGGGGCTGCACCGCTAAGGATCGCTGCCAAGAAAGGGCAGCTGTGCTCAGCTCCCCGGGCAAAGAAACTGGAGAAACTCAGAGTGTACTCTGCATGCAAGGCAATGAGAGAAGCAGGAGCAGCCAGGCAAATCCTGAAAGTTTGACCCCCCCCCAAAAAAACAGGAGCCATGCTCACACCACAATATGCGGATCCGTGTTGTAGCGGATCGCCCTATAATGGGGTTGAGCTGTATGTGTGTGTGTGTATACATAATATATATATATATATATATATATATATATATATATATATATATATATATATATGTATACATATATATATATATGTATATATATATATATATATATATAACACAAGAGAAAGAAATCAGCGCAAGGACTAACACAAATGAAATATTATAAGTGAATGAATGGGTGACTAATAAATGCACTGACCCAGGTGAAATCAGCTAGCAGGATGCAGCCCTAATGAGGATATGCCTATCTTGATTAAATGGAAGAAAGAAAAAAGGCGCAATCCTGTGTAGCAATAAAAAACAGGAACATTTATTAATTAAGCAAGGAAGGCTAGGTGACTGAACAGATTAAAACAAACACAATGATGTCAATAAACACAATGAACACAATATATGACAATAAAAAAACAAGAGTACTCTTGAAAATAAAAAAGAAGGGAAATGTGACCAATAAAATGTCCAATAGCGCAAATGTAGGAGGCAGTGAGATGTGGGAGGAATTGTCACTCGATAGGTAGCAAATGACTAGAGCAACAAATGGGGAGAGGTAATTGACCTGTCAGATGATAGATTGCGGATGCAAACGTGGAAAAATCAGGCTGATAAGGACCTCTATAGATGGAGATGGGGGGTAGGCAAATAGCATAGGCAAGGGATTAAGGAATGGTCTCACCAAAGGATGTAACCGCAATGACCACAGGGGTCTCCGCGTCCCTCCGTCAGCACACCAACTAAATCACGCTGGAGATGAACATGTGATGCTGATCCGGGTAACACTGGAGACGCTGTTCCACTTTCACTTCCTGGATTACCCCCACACACAAGACAGCTGTATTTATTCAAGTTGAATATTCACTTGTGTCTCTGCTTGATGTCAGATTAAGACTCAGCAAGATAGACAGACAGACAAATGCAGCCTTCCACTTTGTTCCGCCAATATAACTGAAATGGTTGCTCTCAATCCTCACATGCGATTTGGCACTCCTCTCACAGTCGCTGTCGGACATTGATGACGCGAACCTATGCGTTTCGTCAGCTGTTGTGCCGATATTCTTCAATATATATATATGTGTGTGTGTGTGTATGTATATATATATATATATATATATATACAGTGGTTGACAAATCACCAAAAAATCTACTCGCCACCTAGTACCAAACGTGTGCTGCTTGGGCCAATATTTACTCGCCCGGGGGTTAAATCCACTCGCCTGGGGTGAGCAAATGTATAGGTTTGTCGAACACTGTATATATATATTTATATATATATATATATATATATATATATATATATATATATATATGTGTGTGTATATATATGTGTGCATATGTGTGTCTGTGTGTGTGTGGCCACAGCTCTCAGATCCCAGTACCTTCCCGGGTCCTCGCTCTTTCTCTTCCTCCCCCACCGGCTTTCTGTTTCTTTTTTGCCTCGGCCGAGTCTGCGCATGTGCAATGGACGACGGCCACCTTTGCGCATGCGTTCTCGGTGATGCCCGCCTCTGCTGGTTTTTCACATGCGCACACGGAGAAGACTGTGACGGCCGAGTCTGCGAATGCGCAACCAATCCATCCGATTGCATCACTTCCATGATGAATTTTCGTCCCCATGAAGGAGATTTTACCCATCAAAATTCAGTAGGTGCCACCAAAGAAGTTCCACTTCAAAAAGTGTCTATTTAGTTTAGCAGTTGTTTAGCTTTAAAGCAAACCCATAAATTGATATTGTAGCGCTGTTTTTTTTTACTTCCCATTTTGCAGTGATTCATAAGAAGACTCATTTTCTTACGTAAAACACATTGTGTATATCTACATCAATATATTCCTTGGTGGGCAGGAGTCTTTATTGATGACTGAAAGGTTGGAATTAAAGTTCTATTAAAGTTATTTTAACTTCTTTTCATCCACGCGGTCTGGCGTGTGCAGCTATCATCTTGGCCCTGATTCCTGTGCAGTAGCTGTGTGAGCCGAAAAGAGAGGGGATACTCTCAAATATATCCACCGCTTGCATACCATTTTTCGTCCGCACATCTCTACCGTCTGGAATCCAATTCGGTTTCTTCCTGTTGGTGAATATATCCTTTACCTGCCGGCGCCTTTTTAACACTGCTCCACTTATGTTGCATAGGCCCAGAAGTGAGGTCATACATCCAGAGACCAACTTTCTTGACACAAGTGAAAGTTCTATTTTAGAGGAAAATCATGACTATCTCTTTCTCTTTCATTCACTCCCATTGGAATTAGGAGTCTCCGTGATAGATGGAGACAGTTGGCCAGTAGTTTTACAATATTGTCTTCCTAAAATGTGATTCATTTAAGAAAACATTCACATTTAGGGGACCTACGTACTGAGCATTTCAACTGGCTTTTTTGGCCCATAATTGACATATATAAATCTCATATTAAATGGCACTTGTGTGTGCCTACAGTATCTACTAACCTGAATGTTTATTTTGGTGGGCGTACAGAAGTTAATGGCATGTGCTAAAAAATTATGTTTATGTGCACAAAAAATCCAGAAAGTGCATTAAAATTGTCCGCCAAGTTCAACTTGGTGTAAATTCCAATAAGTCTGTTAATACTTTTTTTGAGTAAAATGACCTTGCTTTGTATGAACGAAAAATATATTTAGGGAGTCACAGATGTTTCATCATATACAATAGGTTAACAAAATGTATTATTTTCACAGTATGGCTATTATAAATAATATTACACTAATACTATTTACTAATACTAGTTGTAAGTAAAAGAAATACATATATCTGTTTTAATTTACATTGCACCAATCAGGTATTCAACATGACGTAATGTATCAAAATGATTTCAAACAACAAATTATGTGACGTGTATAAAGCCTGCATACGTAACGTGCAAGATTTGCACTACTTTTTAGAATGAGAATTTTGATGCACAGTTTTTTTTTAATATGAACTTAGTACTATACATACAGTACGCCTGCGCATCTATGCAGCACAGCAACAAATACACACAAATATACAATAATTGTAATAGCTTACAGTACAATGCTTGCAATAGTTCCATAGCTGCAGTGATATATATATATATATATATATATATATATATATATATATATATATACAGTGTTCGACAAACCTATACATTTGCTCGCCCCGGGCGAGTGAATTTAACCCCCAGGCGAGTAAATATTGGCCCAAGCAGCACACGTTTGGTACTAGGTGGCGAGTAGATTTTTTTGTGTGGCGAGTAGATTTTTTGGTGATTTGTCAACCACTATATATATATATATATATATATATATATATATATATATATATATATATATATATATATATATATGCAACAAAAAAGAATACCTTGCGGAGCACACAGGTGTGACAGAATATGTATAACAAAGTTTATTGATATTAATAAAAACAGGGGAGAAAATATAAAAAGTGGTGGGGGACTCCTCAAAACTGCCTCAGAAGACAACAATAAAAGTGCATAAATAATCACAAATATGACTGGGATACTGACCAACTCAAACAAAAAGATATGATAAGAGTGGTTAATAAACACATACACCTAACAGTTGGATTGGTGTCATAATGTCTCATACTGTGTAGAAAAAATTGTTGTATTCGAGCTAAACACACAGGTAAGTGGGCCCACAAAACACTGTGTGAAAAGACACAAATATGAAATGTAAGTATGCAAATAGATATAACATAACATGCTAAAGTATATAATTCAGGAACAGTCCAGATGGCAAATCAAAGGGAAGCTGAATAGTTACAAGATATAAGCTGTCCATTGGTAAAGCATGTTAATGTCCAAAAAAAAAATTCCAGATACATCACCAGATGGTGACGTGTGCACTTGGTCCTAGTTACTGAGGATGAGGAGAGAACATGTTACCATACTCCCACTCCTACGCGTTTCGACAGAAGGTCTTCTACTGGGAGTGGTGGCAAACTGGAGCAGTCAGAATCTATTTATACTAGAGTTTCCTGGTTGATTTATTTGCGCCAAAATCGCATTAAATAAGAGCAGCTGTTTAATTTCATCATGTTCAAGTCCTTATTGGATTGTCAGAATCAGGTGATCGCATAGTTGCACCTTCTGGAGTTACGTGGTGCGTCGTTTCCATGGTGACCAGACGCCTAACAGATTCTGCCAATCGATGGTTTGCACTGCGTCACCGAAACCCGTGATTGGCCAGGCATGCCGCTGGAGTCATATATAATATATTCACTTCAGTCAGACGGGTCGCTCGCGCGTTATTACCATAGATGCTTTATTTTAACTGTTTCTAGGATGGTATAGAATCACCGCTTCATGCTGTGATTGTCACAGATACTGAGTATTGACATAAAACATTTGCTGGATGGCTTCAGTGGTCTAAGTGCTTGCGTCTGATGTAATTTATAAAGGGTCCCAGTGGTGCAATTCATCAGGGTTGGAGCCAATCTGGGAATACAGATACTGAACATCCATAGTGGAGACATCTCATACGAGTACCTCTAAAAATATAAATAAAACAAGCATCAGGGGAGGAGATGGATAGAGGGTGGTTTGACAAAATAGACATGATGGAATTAAAGAAACATGGCAAAGCCTAAATAGTCATTGGGCCCAGACGGAATCATGGTATCTAACTGCACTATCCACCTGCACTCGCACCTCAACAGGGCCCTTTCCAGATCACCCCCACAGATGCCAAGAGAAACCCTATTGAACGCGAATGCAGATAGGACAGCTGGCCCAGAACCATGATGATGCAAAAAGTGTCTAGCCACTTGAGTAATTTTTTTGAAACAATCTAAATCACGCCGGACATTTTTGATGTTTTGATATTATATATATATAATGCTGTAATCATTCTATGGTTGCAGTGATCAGACATAGATTGGTACTGGTATCTAACTAGTTCTGGAGAATGTCAGTTTGTAATAATAATACAAATAATACTACTTATATATATATATATATATATATATAAATGTACAATGGTTTAGACAAATTCACAGCCTTCAGATCATTTTACGTTTGGAAAGGATATTGGCATGTACTATCTGTTAACAACACAAGAAGAAAGGCAACATTAAAAACAGAAGCAGTCCCTGTCAAGCTCTTCCTCTTGAAAGATTCTTAATAAAACCTTTATGTCAAATTCTATGAAACATCTGCCAAAATTACCGGTCTGAAGTAGCAAACAAAGTATTAATCAAGGCAGTCCACTGTGGCTTTATAATCTCAATTAAAGGCTCTTCTTGACAATTAAGGAACCTCTGACGAGACACTCATCAAACACCACTGTGTTAATATCCAACTGCTGATTTGGTCGAGAACAACAGGGTGCATACCAGTCCTACAAACCCTTTTTTTAAATCACATTTACTCAAGCAACATATCTGCATTGTAAATTTTTAATGAAGCCAGGAACGTGTTAAGTGAAATCAGGATAATTTGTTTAATTTCCAGTGATCACTCTCAGGGCAGTAGGATGTTAATTCACTTAATTTGTAATAATAATTCATAATAACATAGAAAGAGAGGTAGGAATAATGAAAGTCTATGGAAAGAAACGGCGTTCCAAAAATAAGCTTTTCTAAAACAGAACATGTCTTAAAATGGTTTAGTATTTAGAGGTTTAATTAGTGTATTGGGTCATTATGACATCTAGTTCATTTCACTACTCTTCAAACGTATTCTTAGTTGGCAGTTAAATATTGTCTGCTGGGACCTAAGAGTTTTTCTTCTTGTCTTTCTGGCCATATCTATTGCCTAGGCAGACAGCTTACCTGTAGTGAGGAAGAAATGGAACACCAATTAGAAAGCATTCAGCCCAGCACCCATGGAAAAGCCAAAAGCCTATAAAGGTCAGCGTGAAATTTGAATGACAGGGCTAAAGTCTTTTACTCATAATTTTGTGTTTGCAATAGAATTCAGAGCAATTCACAGCCTTAAAGGCCTTAAGTGAGAACAGCAATTAATTGTAATGAATAATCTGACAAATCTGGTTGACATATGGCTGCTAATGCCCTCCTTTCTAGTGGGAGCAGTGGAGGGATTAGATTAACTCAAATGAAATCTGGGACTGCCATGCCATCTGCATGTTCAGTAAGAAATGGTACACGTTAAATGGTGAGTGGGTAGATATCTATCTTGTACTCATCTCTCTCTGAGCCCTTGGCAGATATGGGAATAGAAGTTTTATTATTGCACCAGCTGCCTGTCATTCTGACAACACAGAGAAGCCATATACTACAACCTAAAAAGCTAATATAGTAGCATGCTGTTAAAATTAATCTGATAAAATTAACATATTGTTTTGCTTCCAAAAAATTAGAAACATGCATTTTTTTCCCCACCTGATATGTTTATGGAGAATTTTATGCAATGTTTTATAGTTTCACAAGATAAACATTTTTTTATTTAAATTGAAATGTCACATATGGGATGTATGGTATATTGTAGCTAAAATTTGTATTGTCGAAAGCCAGGTTTCATTTTAAATGCAGGTGAAAAAAAGAGAAAATGCTTAAAGGGGGGAGAAAATGATACTTCTCTTTGCATCAAATTTGCTCCAATATAGCCTTTAAAATGTAGCCCCCTGGGCCCTGAATGTCTGTTACATGCTTCCTAATAATATAATATATATTTCTTTAACTGTGCATGCAATGTCTTGTATATAATGTATACCCTGTTCATTTATGTAACTGTATTTGTAACCATGTATTATTTGTCTTAACTCTGTGCCCAGGACATACTTGAAAACGTGAGGTAACTCTCAATGTATTACTTCCTGGCAAAACATTTTATAAATAAATAAATAAATACAATAATAAGAGTTTTTAAAAACAGTACGAATGGAATAATGAATATCTGTGCATATTGCTTTTCTGTGTTTCTGTCAAACCTTATTTGCACCTTTATTTATAGAAACAGAACTTTAAATGTATAATTCAGAAACATAAATATCCACATCCACTAAACATCATACAGTATATGATAGTACTCAATAGAGTTATGATTTGACTCCTCTAAGTAACATTACATTATTGCAGAAGACATAGAACATGTGTAGCAGGTGGAATACTAGGAGAATCCTTATGAATTAGGACAAATTGGATCAGATTTCAGCTTCTAACAGGAATATTAAACAATTTATTGAAATCTGTGTCTTGATGTTGTGCTTAGGGACTATTCTGTTCTATATGGACAATGGCATATTCCCTGCTACATACTAAGAGTAATTGTGATATTTTAGTCTGTGAATTCCAAGAAATTCAACATACCAAAACACCAGTCCCACTCTTATTCTCACAAACAGATGTGCGAACCATGGGAAATTTGTGGTTTTTGAGGAAGGCTAAATCAGAGTTTGCAAGCTGTTCACCAAGCATTAAGTCAATATGTATTGGAATTTCATTTAATATACTATTTATGAAGTTCTCTGAAAAAGCTAGATTGGCTTAATGCTCAGACTATAAATGGGGAACACACACCATGTTTTTCTCACTCTCTGGCAATAGTTTGATGAAAGTTTACTAATGTTGGTGACATTATTATGTTTTTGAGGATTAGTAAAACATTTCACTGGGTAACGATTTTGGGGAGGAAAAAATGCTTACGATTTTTTGAATGCCATTAGACTATTTCACACCAAGAAATGTGCCCACAACACTGATAAACTCTGTCTATCTAAACCCTCTTTCTACTCCTTCCCGCTGCTGGGGATCCCCCCTAAGCCTGAAGCCAGACATACACACCTGATCTCACTCATGCCTCCCTGCCATCTCTTCCCCTGTAAATGGTGTTAACCGTTTCATTTAACACTGACCTACCTTAAATCTCACCCCACAAATCAAGCATCCCAATAGCCTGCACTCATGGCTATTGTCTCTCACTCAGTCACTCCAACCACCCATTGTGACCAAGCACTGCCATCTACAGCATTTACTCCCTCACCTACTGTCTCTGTAAGTTTCCCATTAAACCTCTTAGTTCTCGGCCATGGTGCCTCAGGCCGCGCTGAGCCGTGCTCCTGCTCTGCCTCGCCTGCTCCATCTGGGGCTTTTTTGTGTCCTGCTAGGCGAGGCAGTGAGCGCGCTTTGGGGACGGGTCAGAGGCGGGGCGAAGGCATGACAGAGGCGGAGCGGAGGCGTGGCGTGAGGCGGGGCTATTCCCTCGCTCCCATTGGATGTTTGCGATCACGTGACCGCTCCTCCGCTCCCCTCAGCGCGAAAATGTAAACCTGCCTATCTGCTGAAATTTTCTGAGCCTCCGCACGCATGTGGAAGCGGCTCCTAAAGCCGCGCTGATTGCAGGGGGTAAGTGCATCTGCTCAGCGCGGCTCAGCGGGGTCTGCTTTACCATGTCCCAGGCCTTAGATTGTCAGGGGCAGGGATTTCCTTTCCTATTGTCTGATTTTGCTGCACTTATTGTATAATTATAATTCCCTGTACTGTATTCTTTGTGAAGCGCTGAGTAAACTTTTGGCGCTATATAAATAAAGACATACAATGCAGTACAAGTCTAACTAGTAATGCTCAAGATATGACACCTATATCATTATGGAACCTTGTAATTCTCAGTTCAGAACAATTGTTGTAGTTCTTCCAAAGAGGGGGGTGTGCAGTAATTAGGAGCTCCAGGTGGGCTCTCTATCAAATCATAGTGGCATAAGCGTATGCAATTACATTTTTATCAAGCTACTGCGTGTATCTTGCTTTGCTACTCTCCAGAATCTCCATAAAACAACCCAAACAGAACACCACTGCAAGATGTATATGCTGTGGTTGCATGTATTGCTCTTCATGTTATTTGTATCTTGCCTACAAGAATGATAATCCAATGAAGCATTTTTCAAACCATTGTTTTAAATATATTTTCTAATTTGGTATGTAAAATATTATTTAGTGTTATTATCCTGGTGTGTCATAATAACGTGCCCAGTTGTTGGCTATACATGGGAAGGGAGTAGGGACATATTCCTATAAACAGAGAAAACTGAATATACATTTTGGGCTGTAAGTGTCTTGATATGTTATTTTAAATGGGACTGCACTCAGTTGCGCAAACATAACGGGGTCGTTTGTCCTGACTGCAAAACTGCTGCAAACATAATGTACCACATCTGTCAAAATCCCATTAGGTTCAATTGAAATGTTCATCTTTGATTAATCTGGTGCTGTTTTTCGCCCCAATTTTACAGTCAGGAGAGTTTGATAAATAATCCTTGCAGCACTTTTACTAGTTGAGGAAAGAAGGTTTCCCAATGCGCACAGTCTCATCAAGGTGTATATCAAAAAAGAATGAAAGGTACACAATAGTGTGATATTGTATAATATGCTTTGAGCAAGAAGAAGTATTGCACTCACATTTTGTGAAGTCAATCGGGCATTTCGGTTACTAAGTTTAACCACACTGATATTCGCAGGGTCTCCGTGAGCAGGACACCTCCGACAGTGTACACCGTCTCCAACAACAGGGCTCGCAATGTTGTACAGGGTCACCGGTACCAGGATACTCTCGATGTAACAGATATAAACCACAAATAGTGTAATACTATACAGATAGATAATTGATGGATGAATAAAGCGAAATATGCACTCACATTTTATGTAGAAATAAAAGGCTTATGGTTGTCAAAGTAACCAACTTATAGGAATAGCAGGGTATGCACAAAAAAAGGAAGGAAAAGGACGCAGGAAAAAAAAATGAAAAAATCTTTATAACATAAAAATAAATATAAACAGTATGGCAATCAGATATCAAAGGGAGCTAACACCAAAGACACTAAATCCCAACTCCCAATATACCCCAGCAATGGCCATAAACCAGGGAATATAGCTAGGAGGAGGTAGCAATGCCCCAAATGGACTCCCAAAGGTCTATTGCAATCTGTAGGTAGGTAAAGACTGTCCCAACGCGTTTCGTCTCAACAGACTTTTTCCAGGGGAAATGCATTGGGACAGTCTTTACCTACCTACAGATTGCAATAGACCTTTGGGAGTCCATTTAGGGCATTGCTACCTCCTCCTAGCTATGTTCCCTGGTGTATGGCCATTGCTGGGGTATATTGGGAGTTGGGATTTAGTGTCTTTGGTGTTAGCTCCCTTTGATATCTGATTGCCATACTGTTTATATTTATTTTTATGTGTAACGGGTATTCCCCCACCCAAGAGCATATGGTATATGTGTGCGGGGAACCTAATGTTACCAGGTGTGGTGCTATACCTGTTAGGCTCACAGGGGGCCTAAGCCTCCGCTACGGGGAGCCGGGGGCACATATAATAGTAATAGGAGTAACCTCGTACTCGGTGCAGCGCCTCCACCTGCGATGGCTCCCACCAGAGGGGGAGTGATCCTCGCAGGACAATATATATATCACACAACAGCATGTAAAACAACCAATAACTTTACTTGTGAGCATAGGAAACGTACTTTGGCATATAACATCAACAGGTGTCCCTCCTTAGAAAAGACACTAACTAATGCGTCTCGCAGGACGCTATCCCCCTTTCACCGGGTGATCCCACCCCGTGTCCAGTAACCCCACACAATATGTCCTCCACCCGCAAGTGAGATAAATATGTGTGACTGCGCAGCCACTATGTCTTATATGAATAATATAGGATCGTTGGTGCACATGATGATGGCTACCTGCCGAGCACTCCAGTGCCCGGGTCTGCCAAGGAGCTTCACAAAGGATCCGTAGGCTGACGAATACAGGAACTACCGTCCGGGACGATCCCATCCGGATGGCTGCTGCAGCCGCAGCGGAGGTCTGAGCCCAAACCTCTGGATGGAAACGCAGCATCCGCTGTGTCCCTAACTGACTCTGGATAATAATAATGGGGCCGGGTCCCTAACCTGGGACGTGTCCCTACAACACTCAGCTACTGGTGACTCAGGGCTATCTGGGGCCTCGGGGGCTGCTGGCCTAGTGCAGGGAGTCACTGACTCCTGCACCCTACCTCCTTCCCCTAGCTGCTCCGGTAACCAACTGCCTAACTTGCTCCAAGCCTGCGAAATGTATCCAATCTCCCCTGCAGGGAGATGCTGTCGCCCTATTGGCTCCCTGGGGTCATGTGGGCGCTCCTAGGCTCATGGGATATGTAGTCCCTTCCAAGAGCCCTCTTTCTATTGATCCGGGTTGCCGCGCTATTACTGCGCATGCGCGACCTGTCTGTGGGCCTCCCGGCGCTTCTGGCCCCGGCGCATGCGCAACGCACCTTGCAATGGCGGCGCCCTGCACCGCGAGCCGCCGGGACCTCAGCAACGCGACCATGGCCCTAGCAACGGGCCGCGCGCGTCCCCAGCAACCGGCCGCATCCGTAGGAGAGGCGCGCTTTGCTAGCACACGCCCCCGCACTTCACCCCGAGCGGCTGCCGTGAGTAACCTGAGGGGGGGTTTTTGCGCATTGACAGGGGACCTGGCTACATCCTCCCCCTGGTAAAAACCCCAATGTCCTCGCTTGGGACACAACTCAACCATGTACAGAAATTATATAATAAAAATGCAGTTCAAAATATAACTTAGCACATTCGCATTGACTTTATACGATGTTGCATAATTCTGTGAGCATCACAATCACAGATTGGATTTTGCTCCGAGACCACTGCTGAGCCTCATAATGGGGTGCCCCAATTTGATCATAGGTTACCCGAGTTGGAGGGTACCTGACTCTTTGGCTCCTTCGGAGCTGTTCTTCTGCAACTCCCTCGGGGGAGTAATAAACACAGTCCTGGGGCTCAGCCTCTTCTCTTGAGGGGAGAAATGTCTCTGAACAGTCTCTGTTAGGCACAAAGAACGGGCTCTGTGGATCCAAAGGCTGGCCTATTGGTGCCACCTTACTAGGCATTGGCCTACGGGGCCCTTTACCCGTAGCTCCTCCGGGAGATGCCCCTTCTGTGGAGTAGTCCCTTTGAGAGGGTCCTTCCATGAGATCTTCAGGAGTTTCAGAGTGGGTTTCGTTATTGACAGTCTCTTGACCCATCTCTGATAAGTCGGACTCACCGTTGAGCGGTGTGGCCAGTATTTCCGTTTCCTCATCTCCCACTTGTGGAATGGGGAGAAGGTGGTTACGGTGCCATACCTTTACCCGGCCTTCAGTGTCTTTGATGCGATAGACCGGGAGGCCAGGCATCTGAGATTCTATTTCATATAGCCCGTCTCTCCATCGGTCGGCCAATTTGTGTTTTCCCGGGACTCCCAGATTGCGAAGCAACACAGCGTCCCCTGGACGAAGCTCCCGATATTTGACCTTATGATCATATCGCCTTTTATTGCCAGCGTTCAGCTTAGCTGTAGACTTCTCAGCCTGTTGATAGGCCTGCTGTAAACTGTCTTTAAGTCTTTGCACGTATTTTAAATGGGTAGCATTGTGTATCCCATCCGTCGAGACTCTAAGACGTACATCCACTGGCAGTCTCGCTTCTCGCCCAAACATGAGGAAGTATGGGGAGAATCCAGTTGACTCGTGTCGGGTACAATTGTACGCATGCGCCAGGGCCTCCACGTGTCGACTCCATTCAGTTTTCTGAGCATTCTGTAGAGTTCCGAGCATGTCCAGTAAGGTTCGTTTAAATCGTTCTGGCAGTGCATCTCCTTCGGGGTGATCCGGGTCGTTCGTGATTTGGCGATGTTCAGCATTTTGAGCAGTTCTCGGATCAACGTGCTCTCGAAGTCCCGACCTTGGTCTGAGTGAAGGCGGTTGGGAAGACCGTAGTGCACGAAGTACTTCACCCATAATATTTTTGCCACTGTGATGGCTTTCTGATCTTTCGTGGGGAAGGCCTGGGCATACCGGGTATAATGGTCCGTGATGACCAGCACGTTGCATATTCCCTGGCTATCGGGCTCAATGCACAGAAAGTCCATACACACAAGGTCCATTGGGCCAGAACTCTTCAGATGGCCCATGGGTGCTGCTCTGGTAGGCAGGGTCTTGCGCTGTATACACCTAGTACAACGGCGACAGTGGCGTTCTACGGACTCTCGCATCTTGGGCCAGAAAAGGCGGTCTCTGACCAACCCAAAGGTCTTCTCTACACCGAGATGTCCATGCTCATCATGTAGGGACTTCAACACCATGTATTGCAAGTTCTTAGGGAGGACTAGTTGTCGTCTATCCGGGTGGTTGTGGTATTGCACCACCCGATAGAGTAAGCAGTTGTCTATTTCGAATTTGTCCACTTCCCACATGAGCGAGGCCACCAAGTCATTGGGAGCACGCTTCAGAAGGGCTGGGTTCTTCTTTTCAACGGCTTGCCTAATGATACTAATGACAGGATCTCGTATTTGGTAGTCTACCAGATCTTTCCACCGTAGCACTTTGTCATATGTTATGTTCATCCCTTTTGGATCGCAGTAGGCAGCTGGGACAGCCTGCGACTGGCATCCCAAGGAATCTGCAACCCTTAATTCTGAGAAGGCCACTTGATCGTTGATGATGGCGGTGGTGCTACACATAGCTCGCACCCCTGGTCCTGGAAGTTCTTCCCATTCCTCATCATCTTGAGTAGCACGTAGCCCTGGCCATCGGGAGAGGGCGTCAGCCCCGACATTCAAGGGTCCCGGCTTATACTTCAGGGAGAATCGGTAATTGTTCAGAGCTGCCAGCCATCGGTGTCCTGCTGCATCCAATTTGGCTGAGGTATTGATGTACGTGATGGGATTGTTATCCGTCCTTACCTCAAACGTAACCCCGTAAAGGTAATCGTGGAGCTTCTCGGTGATCGCCCACTTGAGAGCCAGGAACTCCAACTTGTGGACGGGGTATCTCTGTTCACTGGGTGTCAGACTGGGGCTGATGTAGGCTACAGGCCGAAGGCCCTCGGGGTGCTTCTGATGCAGGACGGCACCCAGTCCATTGAGACTGGCTTCCACATGCAGAACGTATGGTTGTTCGGGATCAGCATACGCAAGCACCGGCGCTTCGGTCAGGCATTTCTTCAATTTTAGGAAGGCCTGTTCACACAGACGGCCATTTATCACCAAACAGTTGGCGGGCTGATACGGCCTTCCTTCCGGTATCTTCGGGGTATATCTTCAACAGATTGTTCAGGGGTTTAGCTCTACTAGAGTACCCTTCCACGAAGCGACGGTAATACCCACAGAACCCGAGGAAGGATCGTAGTTCTGTGACATTCTCAGGACGCGGCCAGTTCACGGGTCGGTGGCGATCCCTTGAGCAGACACGATGTGCCCCACGTAGGTCACCGAGGTGTGACAAAACCGGCACTTATCTAGGAACAATTTCAACCCTTCCTTCCCAAGACAGTCTATCACTTTATGCAGCCTTTCTTCATGCTCTTCCAGAGTTCTTCCGAAGACAATGATGTCGTCCAGGTAGACGAGACACTCCCGAGTGTTCATGTCCCCGATAGTCTTCTCCATCAGTCGTTGGAAGGTAGCAGGGGCCCCACATATACCTTGGGGTATATGTGTAAATTGGTAGAACCCCAGGGGACAGACGAAGGCTGTTTTCTCCTGATTCTCTGCATTCATAGGTACCTGATAGTACCCGGATCGTAGATCGAGCACGCTGAACCATTGGCTTCCGTTCAGAGCATTCAGGATCTCTTCAATGCGAGGAAGGTTGTACTGGTCCGGTATCGTACTATTGTTCAGGGTTAGATAGTCGACACACAGTCGTACGGATCCGTTCTTTTTCCTCACCACCACTATGGGTGACGCGTAGGGGCTCCGAGACTCCGTCAAAATCCCAGTGGTCTCCATTTCCTGCAAGACGTTCCTCACATCGTCCAAATCCCTCGGGGTGATACGACGGGAGCGTTCCCGGAATGGGATGGCATCACTCAGTCTAATGGCATGTTGAGCGCTGCGACTGCACCCCACATCCATCTCACTCGTGGAGAACACAGTCCATCGTTTATTTAACTGGGTTATCAGCCGCTCTTTCCACTCAGTGGGCAATGTCGAGTCGCCGAAGTTGAAGTCCAGATCGACTAACCGCTCATTCGCTGCCGCCACATTCACCTGGGGCGTTGTTTCCACAGGGCTGACCAGATATATGCAACCCAGACTCTGTCCGGCATCAAGTTCCATCGGGAAGGGGGAGATGTTCTGCACATATACGTAGGTTCGTAGAGGGATTTTAGTCGTCCACTCCCTCACCTCGGGTAGTACCCTATACCCTCACTGAACTTCTTCCTCAGGGGTACTTTCCAGAGAGAAAAGCTGATCACTCTCATCTCGCTCGGGATAACAGCACTAGACGGCCATTCGTTGCACTCCCCCTGGTAATATGGTCGTCAGTCCGCGTTGACGATTGTAGAGATCCCCGTGACGCTCCAGGGCATATACCCGGTTGCACTCTTCTCGTAGAACGGGATCTAGGAGCGAATTGGCCAGTGGCAACTCGTTGGTCTCTTTCAGGTACGCTCTGATTACAGCTTGTACTATATCAGTGTTGGTTCCTAAGATGATCGGATACTTGCACTGGTCTTGGGGCTCCGGGCATACCATTGCCGCTACATGCATGGGGTGTTTCTTGCCGGTGTTCAGTTGGAGTATTTCCAGTTGAACCCTTACAATCCCATCGATGGGGTAGTCTTCATTACTTAACCCCCTAACTTTCATATGGTCGGCCGCCCTCAGGGGGCAGTGTCTAAGATGCTGGTCATAGAACTTGCGGTATATGATGGTCACTTGTGATCCCGTGTCCAGTAGAGCCGATGCATAGAACCCTTCCAGCACAACAGGCACGATGGCCGCAGGGCCTACTTGACTGTAAGCTTCCCTTGGTGAGGCGTCATCACCGGGGCTGTCTGGGGCCTGACCCTTCTTGGCAGGCAACTTGTGAGTCACTTCCTCCTCCTGGGTGGAACATTTCTTACCCTTTGGGGCGGAGGGAACAGAGGTGTCACCCTTGATGGTATCCTTGGTCTTTTTTGATTCATGAAAATGTCGCTGCACCTCATGTCCTCGGATATGACGCAATAATTCCATGTAGCTGGGTGGTACCGCAGCAATCGGGGCGGCCCGCATAATTATAGCTATGTTGTGATCTGGCAATGACCCTTTTAGTAGCTGTTTAAATCGGTATCGGTCCACTTCGGCGGCCGAAATGATATTTTTGGACAGGAGGGTCCCCAGTGACAGCTGTAGTTTGCGAGCGAAGGCAGATAAATCCTCTCCTTCTTTTTGGCGAAGAGCTTTGAACTGGGCCATCAGCTCATCCTCGTCATCTTCTCGGGTATAGGACTGAGTGAGCATTTCCACCAGTTCCTGTACCGTAACTTCTCCTTCCACTTCACGATGCGTCCGTACCAGCTGGGAGGCTGGGCCTCGGAGGCACTCAACCAGCCTCTGCCTTTTGCTGGCTTCGGAGCACGACCACTCCGCTATTGCTTGGAGCGTATGGTCCCTCCATGTCTCGATCCCTTCTTCTCCTGCAGGCGTCGGCAGAATCCCAGAAAAGGCCTTTAGTTTCCTGTAGCTCTGTGCTTGGCTCGAGATGGTTACAGCTTCTGCCAGTTGGGAGGCTATCGCATTCAAGGAAAGATCTCCACTAAAGGGCTGACTACTGGTTCCAGCTCCTACGCTAGGCATGGTTGGGAGGCCGTCTGGTCGTCTATCAGGAGTAGGCGAGGTGGGTGGGCTCCCCGCCCAGCTGCTGACTCCCCCGAAGCCGCTCGGGGTGAAGGAGACCTTGGGGGGGCCTACCCCGTGGGGTGTACTGGTCATCCGGGGGGTTGTGGTTGGCGCAGCACTGGCGGACGGTTCTTCGGGAGCCTGTGGGACAGTCCTCTGTGGATGGTTCTGGTAGGTTTAATACCTGGGGAACAGTCTCTGGGCATATGTCACATTAAGTGGCCAGGAGGTAGGTGGCTCCCCGGCCATCAACATCAAGTTTATAGTCTATCACCCGGGCAGTGGCCAGTCCAGGACAACTTCTTACTTGTGTGCATAACGTATAGAAGCCCGTATCATTGGATACTCCCGCCACTGCAACCACGCGCCTTGGGGACACGCTCTGCGCCAAGGCCCAGTCGAGAACCTCTTGCTTTGATGGCACGGACACGATGGAGTTCAATTTGGACAATTTGATAAGGAATAGGGCACCCCAGGTAGAATCTCAGCAGCGCCTCCAAATGTAACGGGTATTCCCCCACCCAAGAGCATATGGTATATGTGTGCGGGGAACCTAATGTTACCAGGTGTGGTGCTTTACCTGTTAGGCTCACAGGGGGCCTAAGCCTCCACCACGGGGAGCCGGGGCACGTATAATAATAATAGGAGTAACCTCGTACTTGGTGCTGCGCCTCCACCTGCGATGGCTCCCACCAGAGGAGGAGTGATCCTCGCAGGACAATATATATATATCACACAACAGCATGTAAAACAACCAATAACTTTACTTGTGAGCATAGGAAACGTACTTTGGCATATAACATCAACAGGTGTCCCTCCCTAGAGGAGACACTAACTACTGCGTCTCGCAGGACGCTGTCCCCCTTTCACCGGGTGATCCCACCCCGTGTCCAGTAACCCCACACAATATATCCTCCACCCGCAAGTGAGATAAATATGTGTGACTGCGCAGCCACTATGTCTTATATGAATAATATAGGATCGTTGGTGCACTTGATGATGGTTACCTGCCGAGCACTCCAGTGCCCGGGCCTGCCAAGGAGCTTCACAAAGGATCCGGAGGCTGACGAATACAGGAACTACCGTCCGGGGCGATCCCACCCGGATGGCTGTTGCAGCCGCAGCGGAGGTCTGAGCCCAAACCTCTGGATGGAAACGCAGCATCCGCTGTGTCCCTAACTGACTCTGGATAATAATAATGGGGCCGGGTCCCTAACCTGGGGCCTGTCCCTACAACACTCAGCTACTGGTGACTCAGGGCTATCTGGGGCCACGGGGGCTGCTGGCCTAGTGCAGGGAGTCACTAACTCCTGCATCCTACCTCCTTCCCCTAGCTGCTCCGGTTACCAACTGCCTAACGTGCTCCAAGCCCGCATAATGTATCCAATCTCCCCTGCAGGGAGATGCTGTCGCCCTATTGGCTCCCTGGGGTCATGTGAGCGCTCCTAGGCTCATGGGATATGTAGTCCCTTCCAAGAGCCCTCTTTCTATTGGTCCGGGTTGCCGCACTATTACTACGCATGCGCGACCTGTCTGTGGGCCTCCCGGCGCTTCTGGCCCCTGCGCATGCGCAACGCACCTTGCAATGGCGGCGTCCTGCACCGCAAGCCACCGGGACCTCAGCAACGCGACCGAGGCCCTAGTAACGGGCCGCACGCGTCCCCAGCAACCGGCCGCATCCATAGGAGAGGCGCGCTATGCTAGCGCACGCCCCCGCACTTCACCCCGAGCGGCTGCCGTGAGTAAGCGGAGGAGGGGAGGGGGTTTGCGCACTGACAGGGGACCTGGCTACATATGTTATAAAGATTTTTTCATTTTTTTTCCCTACGTCCTTTTCCTTCCTTTTTTTGGGAATACCCTGCTACTCCTATAAGTTGGTTACTTTGACAACCATAAGCCTTTTATTTCTACATAAAATGTGAGTGAATATTTTGCTTTATTCATCCATCAATTATCTATCTGTACAGTATTACACTATTTGTGGTTTATATCTGTTACATCGAGAGTATCTTGGTACCGGTGACCCTGTACAACATTGCGAGTCCTATTGTTGGAGACGGTGTACACTGTCGGAGGTGTCCTGCTCACGGAAAACCTGCGAATATCAGTGTGGTTAAACTTAGTAACCGAAATTGTATTGTATTGTATTGTATTGTAATGCCCGATTGACTTCATAAAATGTGAGTGCAATACCTCTTCTTGCTCAAAGCATATTATACAATATCACACTATTGTGTACCTTTCTTTCTTTTTTGATATACACCTTGATGAGACTGTGCGCATTGGGAAACCCTCTTTACTAAACTACTCAAGTGGCCTAGAACGACCCATTTGCTATCCAGTGCGGCACCCATCAAAGAAACCATTATTTATGGACATTATCGTATCCTTTATATTCACAGTTTTTTTGCGCTTGTTCCTTTTTTCCCTTTGAGCACTTTTACTAGTTACATAAATAGCTTAAGATGTTGATACTAGTTTTCTGACTTAAAAGGTCCTTAGATTCACATTTCCATTGAAATTATAGCAAGTCAGGATGGGCATCAGTGTTTGCTGCTAAGTGTTCTTGAAAACTGCTCTTATCAGAAAGTGAATGGCACTCATTGCATGTGAATGCAATCTGATGTGTGCCCTGTGATAGTACTTTAATAGGTTTGCTTACCAAGGTTTTGTTCATGCGTTTCCAGTCAGGGCCCCACTGCATGGGCTTCACACAAAGTACTGCTATATTATTGCTGAAACAATGCAACTTTTTCTTACTGTACATTGACTCCTGTACAGCTCACAACTTAAGTGATAAAGACATTAAAAGTATGAATGTTCAGGCAATTTTCATGTCATTAAACACAGCGGTTGCCACAGACCATTTCTGTGATCAAATTTGAACCTACCAGAAAGCTGTGTAATTCAGAATCATTTAAACTAGTACTCTAACTTTCCACATCATCCAGCTATTTGATTTTAAAAAGTAATTGGTATGATTTTTTTTTTTGGTAACTCAATAATAATGGTTACAAGATATTTTTTTTTTTTTTCGTGAAGGTTTCATCAGGATCATTTAGAAAATCGAACAAGTACCATATTTTAATGAACACGGCATAGGTATTTCAGCATATCACACAAACATATTATGTTTGCTTGACAAGGATTACAATGCATTTGAACACTGGGACCATCAATCTATTAACAAAAATGCCACCTGTCTTAAAATTATTCATAATTTAGTACATCCAAACAATGCATTTATTTTTCAAAAATACATTTTCATTAGTGAGGCCACTGCATGTATTTTAAAACATCTTTTATTTCTATAAATTGCTAGCAATGAAAAAGAGCTAAATTCAGAATGTATTTTTCAAAGATCTAATTGCTAAGGACCTAGCCTTAATATTAACTAGGATAATTATTATGCAAAGCACACCCACCCAGAATGTTTGCATAGCTATCACAAGCGCTTTCATAAATGATGCTTTAATTAGTCTTAATTAGAATTTGTTTAAGTCAGCAGGGAATGCAGAGCCCGTGAAATGATGTATGTAATAAGCATCAGGCTCACTTTTTACTTGGGGAATAGAGCTGACAAAATCACATCACATTAAATTGATTCAGTCAGAATTAAAATTCTTATGGTATTAATTAAATGAGGGATCTCATTAGCAGACTGCAAGATGACGGAGCGACTCTTTGGCGACCAGATGTGAAGGAAACGGTATTAAGCAAGAGCACCATTAGACCAAAAAGTCCTTCTAACATAGCCACAAAACCAATGACATTGGGCCATGTGTAAATGTGGTATTACTTATGTATTAAAACATCAGCAATGCAATGCTCTTTACAGTTAGGTTAGCATCCCTTAATATAATGAAAATGTGGGATAATTAAAATGTTGGTGGTGACATTCACACTTTCCTGATATCTTTTATTAGAAAGTAGTGTGGATAATGAGTAAGTGGCAATTTTGATGATACAATATGAGCTACACAGCAATGCCAAAGGCTGCAGAGTTGCTATCTGCTATCGTAGCACAATTAAAGCAATCACTATTAAATTGTGAAAAACTTTTCTTCTTTTTTAGGTTACTTAGGGTAACAAAGTTCTTCTAACTTACATACTTCCTTAGTATGACTATGAATAGTTTAACAAAAACGAAGTTAGTTGTTTAGCAAGCACTATGCAAGCTAATACCTGCCATAACAATGCAAACTCAACCTATGATACATGTACAGAACAGTACTAACCTCCCATGAACTTCTACTGCCAATTATGTGGTGGCTAATGTCTATGCAAGTCTTGATTGTTATAACTGCAACTCTCCCTGAATTGGTGAACTAATCAAGGAGTGGGCCTAGGTTTACTTAGATTAAAGGACATCTTATTAATTGACTGGGTTACTTGACCCTCAACCCCATATCTTTTACAAAGTACATGTATGTCCACTGTCATTTTGTTAACTGACAGAGACCCATAAATGGTTGGAAGATCATCGCTTGCTCTTTTCTCTTTTGATCTTTTCATATTGAATTTAAAAGTAGGAGGGCACATTATGATCAATCTAAAATGTAGTTAAAGGGCAATATTTGTCTACAGTATGTGTGCCAGGTTACATAAATATTGGAACATCCTCCTTAACGGTTCCTAAATGATAGTCTAGGCTGCACTAGTCATGTTAATAGTTGACATATTGTTGCTCCACTTGGTTACTTCTGAAAGTCACTTGATTTTACAAAATGTCAAATAAAATTCAAACCTTGGCCTCTGCATTTTGTACCCCCCTGTATTTTTCAGGAGCAATAATTAAGTGTTACTATTTGGAACACAACGGTGAAATGCATAAGGATTTCAGAAGAGAAATAAACTAAAGCCTGAATTGGGACAGGTGCAATCCAATGGTGACAAATATTGTGGGGGAAAAAAACCGTTGGCATTTTTACCTTCTCTGTTATTGTCTGGTAGGTATTTTCTCTTCATATTTTTAGGAACAGTGCAAAGGTTACATATAACCTATTTTTTGGCAGTAGTGCCCAATTTAGATTCTGAAATGTTAGATCAGGAGTGGCCAACTTCAGTCCTCAAGAGCCTGCTGCAGCACAGGTGGCTCAACCAATGGCTCAGTCGAAGAGCCACTCTAAGGGATAAGAAGGTATAACTTCTCTAAGGGATAAGAGGGTATAACTTCAATGTTTAGTAATAGCAACATGTACAGTACTGTATCAGGGAGCATTTGTGTTTTCCACAGTAGGCAGTACTGCTTGAAGTGAACAGAACTTAACAGCTTCCTTGTCATGGAGAAGCAGATTCACAAAAAAATTAAATAAGGGAATTAATCTTCCCATGCCTTGTTCATAAAAAGTTACTTTGTAAGGTCCTTGATGTGTACACACGTTCACTCGTACACACGTACACACACACACGTGACAGCTTCTCTGTGTGTACTTTAAAGCAACTACCTCCTCTGTCCCCCAGCACCAGATTAAAAAAATAAAACCAGCAAGGGCAAGAAAAGATCTATTAAACTAATTAAAACCTAAAATTCAAACTAGAATTGCGATCGGCGCTGTCTGCTTCTATAATACTTGTTCTTTATCTCCATGAACTGTGTTAGAATATATTACTGCGTTTTTATAAGTAAATGCAACTACCACAGTCTGCCAGTGAGTCGAAATATCTTCTCGATGCATTTGTTTTGTCTATTTTACTTATTCTGGTAAGGGGTCTTTATATTTATATTACCTATTCATATTCAGTCTGAAAGGTCAGCTGTGGGATCTGCGTAAACTTAAACTTGCTATTCAGTTTCTGGCCTTAGGAATAAAATATTACATTTTATTAGCTGAATATCCATGAACAAACTCATCAGATGACTTATTCAGACATTACTTTTAATTTTGCATGGAATTATATTAGTGTTGTTAAGTATTAAATTAGTATGGGTAATTAATTGCTGCTTAATCAGAAGTTAACACTGAATAGTATAAATGGAGGCAGTTAATAAGTATGAATGAATAGATTCATCACTAATTATGTCACTCATTCTGTCAGGGAGAGAACTCATTATGACTAAATGCAACAATATTTGCCTTTTTACTAAAAGAACACAGACAGAACTAAAATAATTGATATTTTCAATCCTAAAAACATCATTTAAAAAAAGTTTTGTTTTTTTACCATGTAAAATAGTATATTTTAATATACCTAGAACATGCAAGATACAGCAGGTGTCAACTCTGGGAACCATGTCTGTATTAGTGATTCATGCATGTTTCACAGCCATTTACATTTTTAAATTCATTCACCAGGGGAGTAATCCCACATGATGCCTAAGGGAAGGTGCTTTGTGGAACAGGCTGATTAAATTGTGTTCCAGGCCTCTGTTCGCCTCCTCATCTATTAATTCCCAAACCCAAGAGTTAATTCTTCAAACTCATTTCAGTGCAGGGCAAGTGTAGAACTTTAACTCCTTCCCTTCTGGCAGAGAATGGGTTAAGAGATAAACCTGTGCTCCTGTATCACCATTTTATTTGGCAAAATATCTCTAGCGTTATATGAGGAGGGGGTTGTCTTATCATTTCACAGAGTGAGCTGATTAAACAAGTAAATTACATTGAAAGTCTTGTAGACCAATAAGAATAAATGGAACAAAATAAATAAAAAGGATGGAAATGATAAATTTGTACTAATATATAAATGCTGTTGCTATTGGATTATCTAAAAATATATGTAAAAGTATTTGATATTTGGCCTGAAGAACCATTTTGTGTGAGAGGAACCACTGGACATAAATAGAAACACCTGTTGTGTATAACAATGATGAGTGTCCATTTACAGTACAGCATGTGTGGCCCCTTTCAAACAGATCTGATGGTCCACATACCTTTCAATTGACTTTAAGGGGTCTCACGGTTTAGCCCCGCTTCAAAAATATGGCCCAATAAGTTTATTGTTGAAATGTAGGTTATACCGCATTTTTTAAAATCTAAATAGAAACTTAATTTCATAATATGTATTGCTTTCTGATTTTCTTTTCGATATAACATGTGCAAATCACCTCGATTTCTAGATTAAACACATCAAACATGAGTTTGCTGCTTGGTGTGACTGTACATTTGAAATATGTACAGATAAAGCCACCGTTGGTTTTAGATATGATCAGAAATCTTACATTTAAAATAAATTACTTAAGAACTGATATTCTCAAGGTGCATCAAGTGATGCTCAAACTTCCCATTTTCATGCATTTGCACACGTTTAACATGATATTTTTGGATTTAGTTTCCAGTGTATTCTTTTCTTTTTTCTAAATTTAAAAAATAAACTTATGCTATTTGGCCACGTTAAAGAATTTGAAAATGTAAGAATTAAAAAAAAAGCTGAAATCATATAATCTTTTCTATGTTGTATAGATGCCATTTTTAAGGTAAAAGTAAACCAGACACCTGATAAAATCCAGCAAATGTGACAAATTATTGTATCTGATTTTCAAAATACTTGTTCCAATATGTACTTCATAAATGGAACACATAAACATAATGTAATTTTACATGACTGTGCTATGATTCAATTTACATGCAGTCTCTCATAATTTGAGGTCAGAGGATACAATTTAATGGACTGGCACCAGCTGGCAATTGGGGTACCTTTAACCATGCTTGGGTGATTTATCCATCAACAACTCATGTACTGCCCCATAAAAAATTATATCTGTATTAAATATGTGTTAAAATAAAGTGTACATGCACAATAAGAGAGACTAATAATTTGCAGGAGCCAGTATGTACTTTAAAATGAACATATCACAGTATAAGGAATGAGAAATGTCAATGTTAATTTAATAATTAAAATTCATAACTCTACACATTCATTTGTTGGAGAAAAATGTATTATAGAAGATCATCACTCTTCTGTATGACTACATTTGGTAAAAACATTCCATCCAATCAAAGTCTTATCAAAGAAAAAAGAATCCAACTGAAAGCAACAAGATGTTTTCCTTTAAGAAATCCAGCGATTTGTTTGGCAGATTTTGACGCAGAACATAGCTGTAAATTTGCTGTATGCGGAATAAAAAAAATGTGTTGTATTAAAAAAGAATGTTATTTACTATTTTATTAATGGGTCATTGTAACCCCAGTATCATAATATTCTATCAGTTAAATCTGGAAAAAACAGGAACGTTGAGATTGCATTGGGGTAAGCCCCAAGGAGTGTAGCATGGCGCCTGGTGGACCAGTTTTTTTCACATTCCTAAAAAAAAACAATGGTACTCACGTTCAGTCCTCAAGTTTTGGGCTATCAACAGGCCAGGTTTACAGGGCAATAGATATCTAGGCAAATTGTCTTCGTGATGTCAAGCTAGGGTAAATGGTTGTGTATGTGTTAATCTTGAAACCCTGGCCTGTTGGTAGTTTTCATGGACTGGGTTTAGGCACTTTTGCAATAAAAGGATACCAACAGAAAGTGAATCCCTGTGCTTCTCCCATTGGGCTAACAATAAATGGGGAGATAAATATGCATAGTGAAACCTAAGTCTGTAACACAAAGGAGACTTTTGGTTGCATCTTTTGATCAAATAATGACAAGCCTGCTAACCAACTTCAGGATGGATCCCCTTTTCCACCATATCAAATACCCAATGTGTGTTCTGCAATGCTTTGCTAGTCTCTCTGGCAGTGAAGGGTTACGGGGGAATTTAAAATTAGTTATGAAATGTAAGTTATTACGTTTATGCGCTGGCTTGTCAATGCAGCAATAGCTCTAAAGCTTTATTGAAAGCATTTTAAGCAAATAGACGGTTCTGTGTTATTGAATATCCATGGGGATATTTCCATCAAGCAATTGCATTTAATTCATTTATTAATAACTACAAATGAGTCGATGTATTTGCATTTTAAAAAGGCTGCATTTTGCTTGTATGGTTAATGAAAGAAAGACAATACCAGCAGTTGTGTTAGTATACACTTGAGTGATTTGACTTTTGAGGATGTACAAATATCCATGATTTATTACTGCAATGCTTCATTTTCATTAGGATATCTGCCAAGTTTTTCAATGCCTTTTTACATTCGGAAGTTGGGTTACAATTGCATGGTCCCATAGGAAAGCTTCAATATTGTTTAAAGCAGAGATATTGTGATGATCTGCTTATAGTATTTCTATGTACTGCACTGCATACAGTACATTGTGAATACAGTTTAGAAATGCAGGCTTATCGCGAACTGTAAAGTAATAGTTTCTCGAATAATCAGGCATATAAAAAGTTGCTATGTTATCTGCTATCCATTGTTATTAAGACAAAAGTATGTCATAAATCACAAGCTCAGACATAATACCCTAAGCGAGAAAACATGACTGCATACCTGCAGACTAAACGGTCTTAGTCTGCAGTTGAAATAACAGTTTGTTTTGATGCACTATACCATTTTTGGCTTACAGTTGCATCAAATGGTAGCAAGACCTTTTTTTATATCTGATATAAATGTATTAGCCAGATCTATGTACTTCTCTCTCTCTCTCTCTCTCTCTCTCTCTCTCTCTCTCTCTCTCTCTCTCTCTCTCTCTCTCTCTCTCTCTCTCCTCTCTCCTCTCTCCTCTCTCCTCTCTCCTCTCTCCTCTCTCCTCTCTCCTCTCTCCTCTCTCCTCCCACCACCCCCATCCACTCTCCCCTCCCTCTACCCCCATCCTCTCTCTCCTCCCTCTACCCTTATATACTGTACACACAGACTCTACACCATATACACACAGACCGTATATACACATATACCACACGTGCAACATTAGTGTAATACACACACATACCATTAATAAATACACATTTATATTCAACATACGCAAACACTCTAAATATGCAGCATATTCCTGCATATAATGCATGAAACATACACATATGCATTACAAATGCACACTTACCAGCAAACACACTTACCAGCAAACACACACACTTACAAACACACACTTACCAACACAGGCATACACATGGAACCGAGAGATCTAGGGAGGAGCAGGTGTGGAGTGCTCTGTAGCCACCTAATGCCCAGAAGCTGCTGTGGATAAGCAGCCAGACAGCCCTGCTCTCCTCCCTCCTACCGGCTAGGTGTTGTAATCTGATCGGCCTGTGCTTTGCCGGTATTCTCCTGTGATCTCCTCCAATCTCCGCTCTCCTCCTACCTGCCCAAACCTGCAGGACATCGGGACAACTCATTAAAAACTGGGTCTGTCCCTGCTAAACCGGGACATCTGGTCACCGTAGCACTAGGGAAAAAATGGCTCAAATTAACTTGATACATTGAAACACAATAGAAATACACTGCCCTGTTACAGATACCCCATTACACACAACATTCTCCTCCTCACTTTTAAGGCTATACACTCTTCTACCGCTCCAAATTTCTCGCCATACAACATCCTGACTCTTGTGTTCTGCTCAAAGATGTCTTCTCTCTACCCCTTTTGTATCTAAAGCCCTCTCCCATCTTAAACCTTTCTCACTGACTGCCCCACACATCTGGAATGCACTTCCCCTCAAAATCTGTCTAGTACCCTTTCTTTCCACCTTTTAAGACCCACCTTAAAACACACCTCCTTAACGAAGCATGAGTAGCTCCGTTGGTGATACTATACACCTCATACATTGACCATGGCCCCTTGCAGACACACTTACCAGATCACCTTCCTACTGTTGCTCTACGTTCTTCCTACTTACCACTTAGATTGTAAGCTCTTCGGGGCAGGGACTTCTTTTCCTAATGTTAGTTTTATGTCTGAAGCACTTATTCCAGTTATGTGTTATATTACTACAATATGTCACTTGTTTTACTGCTGTGAAGCGCTATGTACATCAATGGCGTTGTATAAATAAAGATATACATACACCCATTGTTCTTTAATATTCTTGACCCTGCTCCTCTCCCTTGTTGCCACCACCTAATAAGGTCTTGCCTGAGGATACACCCCAATAGCACCCCTTGTAAACAAGCAGAGGAAGGGGGGCAGGACCACCTGGTCATGCTGCACCCGCCCTAGTGCAGGTGCTTTCCTCTTACTCTACATACTCATCTGGCTTTTCACCAACATTACAGAAGCTCTGAAGCACAATATTAGGGAGTAGAGTAGAAATATTCTGGATTCTCACAACCATCCAAAGTTAGCGCAGAACGGCCCATCCCAGCCTCATGCAGAATGTGTGTACATGTAATGGGGCATATGATGAAGGGTGATCATATAAACATACAAAACAAAAGTTGTTTGATGTGCACAGTTATTCACAACTAACAGTATAAAAATAAGTAGTTGGGAGTTGATGTCTAGCTGATGAACTGAGCATTGTGGTGATAATACAAGGCATGTTGTGACTGTGTCAAATCTTTATAGATTTGAACCAAATGTTTCATTATGAATGATACCCATTATTTGTGAACATTCATGATATAAACGACATCATTTTGTTGTATGTGATCTGTATACCATGTACAGTAGTGGTACTCTGTTGTAATATTGCAGGGCAGAATATTAAATGCACAGCTGAATGCAAATGTAGAGCAGAAGCAGAACTGGTGTTACGACTGACTCCCAGGGAAGCACTGCACTGCACTTAAGTGCCGTCGTTAGCAGTGGATTTCCTGCAGTTCCTATCACTCTTCTCTAAGAAACTATGTACTGTACAGTATCACCATGGTGTGACATCCCCGAGTAATCATTTGAAATACATTACTGTAGCCATATACAGTAGATATTCACACAGGTACAGCATGTGTATAGTTTGAACATAGACAGGTCTGCAGGAAGAAAAGTCCATTGTACCAAAAGCATATTGGCTAGACACTAAATACATGGCTGTCAATATCCAGTGAAAATCTTTAGAGAAACAAAATAGACATTGACAATATCAGTGTGGCTCAAGGAAACTACTTTAATGCCAAATAAGTCTCTGTGTGCAACAGTTTAAAGGAAACACCCTCATATCTTCTTAAATAAATTGATATAATACTGCACGTCATACCATTTATCGTTGAAAAATTCTGAGCATCAAACAGTTGTGTATTTAAATAAATTGTGCAGTCAAACCAAAACCATACATGTATAACTGAATGGAAATAAAGGGATGTTAAAGAAAGTGCCATAACTCTCATTATACTGTAAGTGCTCTGTCATTAGGGTCACTAAACCATATAGCATGTTATGTTACTGTTTGGAGCATGTCCCTTCCAAACACTGAGGAAGGGACTGCTTGCCTGAAACGTTACTATTGTTAGCTCTGATGCATCAATACATTTGAAATCATTTGATTCCACTACAATTTGTGTGCTTCTTCCTTTCTCCTATCTTCCTATCTGTTGATAAGTATTTCCAATCAGATCCAGTTATGAAACACATTTTGAGAGATCAACCCACTTTACATAAAATACGGCATAACATGTAACACTAAAACATATTGCCATTCAATCTTCCCCCACCCTAATTCTTTTGACCTAAAATAGTAAGAGCCCTTACAAATTGTAATTTCTTTTGACACATATATGTTTAAAGATTTTTTTAAAAATTGAATTTGTAATATTTATTTTCACTCCTGCATCAACTAATGTGGTTATATCCTCTTTAGGACAGAACTGTTATTATACAGTAGCTATAGTTTATCGGAAACATTTGGATTCTTAAATCTTGTGTGTTGGACTGGCATAGCTGTCATGTTTAAAGCTGTAAAACACAGTAAAATGTGGATGTGCTAAAATAAGTAGAAGGAATTCATATTTGAAATGGCAGAGCTAATGTACTTAAGCTGTATTGATTGAGGGATTATGAAACAGAACCTCAGCAAATTAACCTATCAATACTGTATGTGTTGCATTCTTCTTTGCATCAATTTTATAATTGGCAGTATTTGTTCCTATTTCTGCTAATTCCCATAAATTAGGTTCCGCAAGGCATAGCAGCAGGTTACCCTCAGCAGACAAGCAGGCAAACACACAACAAGAGACAATATATCATATATAATAAAGATACAATATGTATAAACACATTGTGGTTTCTTTCGGAAGGAACACTAAGTAAATAATCCACCAGAGAAAAGTAGTCACATTCATCCACACTACCCTGTGCAAAAGCAGTACTGTACCTGTGCCATCTGCATTTAATATTTGCAAAGAAACCACTTTGCAACTGCTATACAAATAGGGGCCACCATCAAGGTCACACAGAAGGGAATTTCAGGGCACTAAGAAGATGTTCAACTATATGACAGAAAGCAATAACAACATCCCTACACAAGTTATCCAGAGTCCCATGCTGCTGCTCCCCAGCCTGGAGCTCCACAGAGTCCATTGGGAAATGGGTATTATGCCTAGGTTAATTTACTGATTAATCTCTAGTCAGTGGTTTGTGCTTTCCCCAGACGACCAATTAAAATTTACAACTAGCAGAACAGTGCCCTGTTGGCAGGCTGCTGTGGGGCCAAAGCTAGAGGCAGTGACAGAAGGTATGGGCCTAGCTTATTTCTTTTCTAAAGCTATTGGCTTTAATCAGAGGTGAATGTAATCCAGGCTTGTGCATTAAGTGTGGGATATGTGGTGCAGTTTACAACTCTGCTGCTATTTACTCTCTAACACTCCCAGGACCGC
This sequence comes from Ascaphus truei, assembly GCF_040206685.1. Taxonomy (NCBI): domain Eukaryota; kingdom Metazoa; phylum Chordata; class Amphibia; order Anura; family Ascaphidae; genus Ascaphus; species Ascaphus truei. The sequence continues at coordinate 85,794,495 of NC_134489.1, read as the reverse complement.
TCCAGTATTCCAGGCATCAACGGTTTTACCAACAGCAAATATAGCTGACAAAATCAGCCAGGGGGCACAACTGATTTAACAGCTTCTGAAATGTAATAGCTTTTTTTCTGATTTGCAGTCCCTGTGGATTGATGGTCTAATATCATTCACTTCCACACAAATATATAAAACATTTACAGTTGTTTGCGTAAATCAAAACCAAAGTGCTGTGTGTGTGAAGCTGGTAAAAAGTACAGCTATGATATATATATAAAACATAGGATGTTTTTATTGCAATACTAAAAATATAGCAGAGTTTTGTTGTTTAGTGGATTGTATACGTTTCATTGGTTCACAGAACAATGCAGCAATAAAGCACTTCATTAAAGATGTATTCAGTGTATAATGCAGAAAAGTGAACACTGGGGGTTAGGTTAGGCATCTTTGCTGCTTAAATTTACTTCAAAAAAGCATTTTGCGCACGTGTCTCTAAGTAAACATATAAACATTGTGTTTCCTTATCTTGCAATGTTTGTATAATTGAAAGATTCAGGGAATTAATTTTTGGAGCAATAGGAGAAGGTAGCCAGGCGTTACATAATGTATATATCACAATGGGATGCATGCAACACGTACAATACATATGAAATGTTAAACTTATTCATAAGCTTTGCAGTATTTGGATATTTCCCAGGAATCACACTCAGGTATTTTACCAAGTATTATTTGTCTCACCACATGGCATATTGCTTAATACAGTGGTTCTCAATTCCAGTCTTCAAGACCCCACAACAGTCTTCAAGACCCCAGCTTCAGCATAGGTAGCTCGGTCTTCGACTGCACCATTTGTGCTGAAGCAGTTATATCCTTAAAACCTGACCTATTGGGGGTCTTGAGGACTGGAGTTGAGAACCACTTTAATATGTTTAGGGTGTTTAGGGTGCATAAGCAAATGGGCCTTAGGGAATAATTATATTGTGACATTCTGAGGAACGCCAATCCTCTCTAAAGTGTCTGAGATCAGATGCATTGTAAGAAACCCCAACCCTCTCTAATAGGGTGTCTGAGATCAGATGCATTGTAAGGAACTCCAACCCTCTCTAATAGGGTGTCTGAGATCGGATGCATTGTTAGGAACCCCAACCCTCTCTAATAGGGTGTCTCAGATCAGATGCATTGTTAGGAGAACCAATCCTCTCTAATAGCGCGTCTGAGATTAGATGCATTGTAAGGAGCCCAAACCTTTTCTAGTAGTGCGTCTGAGATCAGATACATTGTAAGGAACCACAACCCCAACCCTCTCTAATAGTGCATCTGAGATCAAATTCTTCTGTATTTGGCACAATTTTAAAATGACCTGAAGATTGACAGAACCCTATAAGTATACAACCAAAGACAGAAACGCCCAATGCTACATCCAATTTGACAAAATATATAGTAATTAGTATATAGATAAATACATCAATAATAATATTCTCATGAATAAGGGTCATTAAGTTAAACCCTTTGGCCAAAATGTTATAAGCCTGCAAGCCAACATCAAGGCATAACCAAATGTACAGGTCCTAACACTAAACTGTTGAAACTTCTCTTTTACCTCTGTTGGAAGGAGAAAGACTGCAGTGAGTCTATCCATACAGCAACATTTTCAACACTTTGTCCAATAAGTGAGACACACCTGAAACCACAAAATAGCAAACAAGAAAGGGAAATATTTCTATTGAAAGGCATCATTTGTACTTATCTCAAACTGTGACAAGGGAGACGGACAATCTTATTTCAGGAAACAAAACCCTGTTGTCATGTTGGTTCCCTTGCCACTGTTCGGGAATTCATGCAGATTACACCATAGTTTTGAAGTCCATGTGTGCATCTCTTCATTTATGGGTTATCCTCATTTAATTAGAAGTCATTTCTCCTTCATAACCTTGTTTACTCAGATCTCCTCCTGTTCCTACGGTAACAGAATAATAGGTGCAGCCATTTGAACAGTGTAGACGAATAAAAAACAACAACGAAGATTAATGAGCACTTCAAATATAAAGAACCTATGCAGAAAATAAAGTGAAAGCCCCAAAATAAACACAAAAAAAATGAAAGAAAGGTAGAAGGTATGATAATTCCCCTATCATCTTCTCCATGTAAATACATGGCAGAATGTTGAGCCATTCATACTGTAGCTTAAAGCAGTTAAACACTTGTAACCCTCTTGCCTTTCTTGAGCCATTTAATTAAAGTGTTTGTAAGACTTATTAGTATATTATCAGCATAATCTCCGCTTTGTTTTCAAATTCACATGAACAGACACTGCCTTGGGGCCTATCCATGGCTCTTTAACCTAACGTTATTTACGTTCCATGAATCCATCATGCCAAGACCCGTAGTGGCTATTAGTGGGTTAGAGGCCAGTAGAAAGGGCACGAAGAATCCTTGAAGTTCCCCGAGACTGACTATTTATAAAGCATAGTGATTTTCAGTGTGGCCATATATGAAAATGGGTTATTTTTCATGGAGCCTTATTATGAATAGGCATTTTAATATGTAAAGAATAAAAAACTACTTCAAGTGGAAATGTAGCTAAAGGACTCCGTTATTTTATTATTATACTGTACATTTACATAGCAAATATTCGTGAAAGAAAATTGGGATTGTGGCCTTTTACTTGAATTGTACTTTTTTTTTGTGCAAAGTACACACATCTTTGCTTGAAAAATGTATTGCTCCTCAATTAACATTTGGCCAATAGCCCATTTTTGTCATTAGCAAATCTGTTCTTGTATTCTCAATTATTATCCAAAAAACAAGACAGAAAAAAATTGATCTGGTAACTTGTAACTGAGGTTAGTAGTTTTAGATACTTCTGCAATTTCCTGGCAAAAGTCGCCAAATCGCCTAAATTGAAAACCAATGGGGATTGTTCTTTTTTTGAACCTTTACAAACCCCAATATTTACTGGATTCTCTTCTGTCAGCCAACTGTTTACTTCCTCTTTAATCAACATCCTCCGAGGACATTATTATGCATTTTAGAAATTTTACATGTTAAATATATAGAAATCAATCTACTGTAACCCGAAATACTATAGAACTGCAATATAATATGCGATTGGATACACGGAGTAAGTCAACCATTTAGCATGTATTTATTTTTTACAGAAACTGATGCTTTAACTGCACTCAGTGCCACACCAGCATTTTTATTTATAAACCCAGAGGATTTCCATAAAAAGTTCAGTTTCAAGGACTATGGAGTGCTCAGCTTGAACAGAAGGCAGCGTCTAATTTAGAAGTACACATTTTACATGGTATCATTCCTCAGCGGTACAAGTATTTATATTTATATCTCTCAACTTCTCTGTTACCGTGCTTTGTTGCTGATGTCTTGTACGTCACTAGGTAATACATGGTGGTGCTATGCTATATTTGTAAGCAGAGAATACAACACAAGAAGTCCAAATGCTACATCCAATAAAACAAATTGTTTAGTAAAATACTATCTGTTTTTCTTCTTACAAGTAAGGGTCATTTAGTGAAATCCTTTGGCCAAAGCATTACAAGACTGCAACCACATCAAGGTTAACCCTGTTCTACAGGTCCTACACTACCTGTAAAGGTTCTCTTCACCTCACCTCTCTGCTGGAGGAAGAAATGTCTCAATTGTTGGTTGCAGACTTTGTTGGTCAAAATATTTTTTAAAAGTTTTTATTTAGAAATAGTTATTAAAGTGGGGTAAAGGGTACAAATGCCCAACATATCAATAAAAATGGACAAGCGGCGCTAATTGGGGAATCATACTGTATGGTCTACAACATGGGTGGTCAACTCCAGTCCTCAAGACCCCTCAACAGATCAGGTTTCAAAGGATATCCCAGGTTCAGCATCAGTGGCTCACTCAGTGGCTCTGTTGAAGTCTTCAACTGAGCCACTGATTGAGCCACCTGTGCTGAAGCTGGGATATTCTTGTAAACCGGACCTGTTGGGGGGTCTTGAGGACTGGAGTTGACCACCTCAGTTATAGAACATATTTGTAAAAGAAATAAGAACAAACACCTGCTAAGAAAATTCAATTAAGAAGAAACTACAATGTAGAGGCTTACAAATTGGTCTTAATTTTCTGACCATCCATATCTGTAAGGTTTTTCTGTCATTGTGAGTGACAATGGGAACCATTTTCCAAAATGGTACAGCGATTATTGCTCATTAGGAGTCATTTAACTGACTGTCCATTCATTTATGTATGTATGCATGTATGTATGTGTAGCCAGGTCCCCTTTGGCTCCCCGGTTCCCCGTTCCTCTTCCCCTTACCTTCACCAGTGAGAAGGCAGTTGCGGGGGTGAGCATGTCTCTCGGTGGCATCAGAGGTATGGCGTCACCGCCATCTTTGTTATGTCCGCACGGGCGCGGAGGCTTGCGCATGCGCAGACGTGACACGGCGGGCAATATAGTGAGCGTGAAGGGGCAGAGATGGCGCTCCGTAGTGCAGGGACTCCCCAAGGTCGCGCAGGCGCAGAAGAGAGCAGTGGCGGGCATTACAGGGTTGAACAGGCGCGGCAGACATAGCGAACGCGGTCCCAATACTAAAGAGGTCCTGAGTGGACTGCAATTCCCAGCAGCCTCTGGGGACTGCCCTTTCACCCACATCACGTGCAGCCAGCCAGCAAATAGGGGTTGCAGCTTCTCCTGTTGGAGAAGGATACAATGTTGCAGAGACCACGCTAGTCAGTTGGAGCTGGGAGAAGGAAGGGGGAGGAAGTGTGTAAGGAGCAAGTGGAGCAAGCTGCAGTGCTGTGTGCTCTGACAAGAAGAGACAGTGAGGCTTTGTAGTGCAGCTACAGCAGTCAGTTTGGTAGTTTCAGGAAAGGCCCCTTCAGTGCGGGGGGGGGGTTGCTTTCTACAGTACAATGTTCTGAGATATCACCGGTGCCAGTTGCACGCGGTGATCATGGCCTGCATCTGGGCTCAGACAGGCTCTACTGCAAGAGACATTCTGTGTGTGCGACGCTCCACGAGGGAGACACCTCATGCGGAGGCGGATTCCCGTTCCTGCATCAGACCCTTCTTGAAGAGCTTAACACCCGGGCCGGACGTGTGCCCGGGCAGGTATCTATAAGTGCACCAACTATACACACATGAGCAGCGCTGCCACACATCTGGGTGGGTGTCCAGGACACTGGGACACTGGTGCCGTGCACCTGATTATTGTGGGCACTGTATGGTTGTGTTACTATTGGGCGGGGAGGCAAAGGGCCTTAACCAAAGAGGTATTGGTGCTCTTGCACCCAATGTATGTTTGTTATGCATAGAGCTGTTGATAGTCTATATTATGATATTGTGTGTGTTATGTTACTGATCCTATAGTAAACCCTTTTTGCCTGCACAGGTGGAGGCGCTGTAAGCATACGTTCCAGGATACACCCCAGGCTCCCAGTGGCGGAGGTTCAGGCCTCCTGTGAGCCTAACAGGTATTGCACCACACTGATAAGTAGTCAGGTACACCTACCCACCTCAATCTCACCTAGGGTGGGGTTAAAAGGGCTACATATGTATGAATGTATGCATGCATGTATGTATGTATGTATGTATGTATGTATGTACAGCATATCTTTAATTGTATAGCACCATACATGTACATAGAGCTTTAAGGTTGTAATAAACATGACATGATAATTGGAGATATTAGAGCATTAAGCGCTTCAGACATAAAAGTGAACATTAGGAAAAGGATTCCCTGCCTGTGGGAGACAAGTGCAGAGCTATAACCAGGGAGATGTATTTAAGGGGAAATAAACATTGGCTTTTATGTAGCCTATCCCTTTGTAAGGGCTGACTCACTTCCCAGTCCCTATCGGCAGGATTTGCCAACCTTTGACCGCAAAGTCCAAAGAGGAACCTGCAAGCATCTTTAAATCAGTCTCCGGGCCTGGTTTGGTGTCCATGGGGTGCACCCTCTGGTGGGTTCCAGTGACTGCTGTGTCCTGGAATAGCAGCTCTTGTTCCTTGGGATCTCGCTGGCAGCACTGTCCTACTGTGCTCAAGACCACCCTGTGCAGTTTGTGCAGCACACCTTTAAACCTGCTTGATGAGCCAGGTGGAGACTGGTTAATTGACTCTAGCTGCCATTAAGCAGCTCCTTGTTGGACTCATCAGCTACAGACTGGTTCTAGGTGTGCTATAGAAATGAAAACACAAGAAAACAGCGCAAAAACGCACATGGTGAAGTACATAAAAATACGTTTTATCAATTTAAAACGTAAGTAATCTGCATACATCAGATAAGAAGGGTAAAAGCATTGACTTTGATAAACACAGAGGTTACCAGTCAGCAGGTAGGTACACGAAAGGGAAACATCTCGTAGCGATGGTATCAGGGGGTCATCACGGCTCGTCAGTGGCGGTGGCCTCTCTCAATAGTGGCACCAAAAATCCGTCTCAGAGCTGGCGTCCCTTCAATCAGGATGGTGTCGTTCCAGTCAGGTAAATACCAGGAAACGGAGGTTTGAAAGTCCTTGTGGTGTGATAATCACATACCAGTGGTGACTAGTTCGAAATGTCCATATGAACTACTTGTCTGTATATCACAGCGCAATATAGGGCCAGAGTAGAGACTGTATATGCAATGGACCAGTCAATGACGTCACTGTTAGTTGCGCAAGCTCCCCTACGGAGCGTCGCGTATACAGAGCGTCAGACACGGTACAGAAACACACTGGGTTCTACCGGAGGATCACAGGCTAAGAGAAATATAAAAGAGTGATAGTCCTACGCGTTTCGTAGCGGCAAGGCTACTTCCTTGACTGGTCCATTGCATACGACCCCCTAATTGTTTCCCTTTATTTGGCATATGGGTATACACTCCTGTCTTATCACTGTGAAGTTTTATTAGCTGTGCACTTTAAATCACATTTTCTGTTCTAGGTGTGCTGCCTTTTTAGGAAAGGCCCTGTCACACTGCCCTAAAGAGCTTACAATCTAAGTGGTAAGTAGGAAGAACTTGGAGAGACAGTGAGGGTGTAATGGTAAGTGTGTATGCAAGCGGTTATGGTAAATGCATATGAGAGGTATAGAACTAGTCAAGGAGCTACACAAATGCTCTATTAAAGAGGTGTGTTTTAAAATAAACCTTAAAGGTGGAGAGGATGCCTGTTGGATATTGAGGGGAAGGGCATTCCAGAGGTATGAGGCAGTGAGTGAGAAAGGGCTTTAGATACAAATGGAGTAGACAGAAGACATCCTGGAGCAGAATGCAAGAGGCAAGTTGATGCAAAGTGAGAATTTAGGGCACAGATGTAAGGAGGGGCAGAAGAGTGTAGATCCTTAAAAGAGAGAAGGAGAATTTTGTAAGTAATAGAGGATTTAGGTACAGCAACAAGTACACAGGAGTACTGAGAGGAAATAAATCACTTATGATGCACCACAGTATAGAATGAGTGATTTAAAAGCTCTTACTTTATTGAATGTACCGTTAAAATAGCTTTCTAGGAAAATAATGCATAACAAAAGTTAAGAAAGAACATCCAGGTGTTCTCATGCTGGTTTAAACTGATAATATGACAGGATTGTTTTGCTGTCTTGAATTCCTGTGTACCGACCCGGCTTGACATTGGACTCCGCTTCTCTGGACTACCGACCCCGGCTTACCTCTGATCTTCTGTAGCTATCTACCCCTGACCACAGCACCAGGACATCTACTACCCTACTGGCTCCAACCCCTGACCACGGCACCCCAGATATCAACTATTCTTCTGGTTCCAACCTCTGACCCCAGCAAGTATCAAGACTATCCTCTCTTCTCCAATCTTGACCCGGCTACCTTGACCATCCACTCCCCAGACGTGCCCCCATTGCTGTGGGTGGCGTATTATATACTTTCCCATCTCAGTACCGCGGTCCCACCTTGTTCGTGGTGAGCATAAGCGTTACAGTTTATTATTTATTTATTATTCTGTACTGGGGTGCACCATACGGGATTTCTTTCTTCTCAGTACCCCTGTGTACTTTTCGCTGAACCAATTACCTCCCAGGTAGCACGCAATATCTCATAAAGGTTTGAGCGAGGTATATCTCCTTTATAATAGAGGATTTAGTAGGAAGCCAGGAGAGGGGTTTCAGGAGGAGAGACGATGAAACAGATATAGGAGAGATTGAAGTGATTCTAGCAGCAGCGTTGAGGATAGATTGTTGGGTAGATTCATTAGGTGAGAGGCACAGTAGACAGTTACAATTGTCAAGATGGGAGAGAATGAGGGCCTGCGTTAGAGTTTTAGCAATAGAGTGACAGAGGAAAGTGTGTATATTTGCAATGTTATGGAGGAAAATTTTGACAGGTTTTAGCAACATTGTGAATGTGAGGGTTGAGTCAAATGTAACACTTACACAGCATGCTTGTTATACTCTGTGTATGATAGTGCTGCCAACAGGGGTGAAGAAGGGGGCAGTAGGTCCATGTTTGGGAGGAAGTATGAGGAGCTCTATTTTGACATGTTAAGTTTGAGTCGGCGGAGGGCCATCCAGGATGAATTTACAAAGAGACATTCAGAGACTTTGTCTTGACAGCAGGTGTAAGGTTAGGGGTTGAAAAGTACATTTGTGTGTGATCAGCATGGAGCGGACATTTGAACCCAAAAGCTGTGATAAGGTCACCTAAATATTGTGTGTAGCGAAGAGAAAACAGGAGAGGTCCCATATCCCTAGGTATACCCACACAGAGATCAACAGAGGAGAAGGTGATGTTGGCAAATGAGACACTGAGAGTATGGTGGGAGAGGTAAGAGGAAATCCTGGATAGAGCTCTGTTACAGATACCAAGAGTCAATATTTTCTACAAGTATCAAACGTTAGTGACTAGACCACAATGTGTTTTGGATTCTCTAATAATGAGGCATTGGAATCCTCAGTTGTGATGAAAGATAAAAATTTCCCTGTGCAAGAGTGATTACTTCTTAAACTTTTTGCAGCTCTTACCATACAAAAAAAAAAACAATAGAATTCCTCACATGAAAGATACAAATGGTGGTGAAAAATCGTAGAAGGTATTAGTAAGTGGCAAATCAAAGACTATAAAAAGCAAATCTTATATCTGGTTAAGAGCCAAGTCGTTCCTCCTGCTAAATATTATGCTCTTTTGGTGGTACGGTTCATAGGAGAAGAGATTCTACCAAAAATGTAAGTGATAGGCACAAAAATGGTGGTCTAGTGTCTACTCAAAACCTACTACCAAAAGTTTTCAAAAACCCCACTCCAACTGCCTTTAGCAGTACAAAATCAAGCCTATTCTGAGATTCATTGCATAACGAAATCATCAAACACATCAGCAGAATGTAGTGTATCCTAAGATATCCAAACAAAATGCACCTGAAGTGGAGATCTGCAAATCTTTCGCATCAGGTTGCAAACTATGCGAAACTAGCCCTTTTTTCATTGCGAAAAATGCTGCATCTTAGTCATGGTTCCTAAACAGTTTGCCACGCGTTGTCAAAAGGCATTGCAATTTCATTTCATATGCTAATTTTCTAAATGCTCTAAAATTGCTCTATTCGCTGGCCAAATTCTCTACAATCTGAAACTATAAATACCATGTTTTTCTCACTGACAATATTTTGTTGAAATCTTAATAATTTGGCAATAATATTAGCCCTTTGAAGCTTGGTGAAATGTTTCACAGGGAGTCACATTTTGAGCGTAAAAATGCTTAAAATGTAATTTGCACAAACGCATTTTGAACAGTTTTGAGTCTCTCTAATGTGCATTGGTCATTTTGCATGGTATTAACTTCTTTATTTAGTTAGATTATTCCTGTTTTATACATAAACTCAGAGATTACAATATTCTAAAGCAGGTTTTTTGTTGTCTTTTTTTAAAATATTCTAAAATTGGCGAATATTTGAAAATTTGATAAAAACATATGAGGGAAAATGTAGTAAATTAAAGAATATTTAAACGTTTGCAAAAAAAAAATGAAAATTTTTTTTCCCGGAAATTGACGAATATTCAGAATTTCGCCAACCAAACTGCAAAAACAAGTAGAACATGGGAACATATTTGACAATTCCAAACAAATAAAGAAAAATAGAAATACAACTTGTGAGTACATTTGCATGTTACACACAGATCTGCAACTCTGTCTTTCTCCATTATCTCTTAGCAGACAATGCTTCCACTGCAGCCAGGGATTCTGGGTAATGACAGTGTGTCACTTTTTGCTGTGCACTGTATGGTGGAGGGTTTTCACCACGTTGTTACTCACCAATACTTATTTTGTGTGCATAAATCAATTGAGAATATTCGCAAGTATATTAAAAAGTATTTGAATATTAAAATGTTTGAGAATTTTAGAATTTTTCAGAAAAATTGACCCCCCCCCGCCCTGCAATTCACTTATCTCTAATTCTATAAGGCTTATTTACTGAACTCTTCCTGCTGCCAAACTTTGGTAACATCAGTGCAGAAGAACTGCAACATTTTTAGCAAAGTAAAAACTCCAATTACTTTAGTCAATAGCCTTCTACTATCTCGGTATCTTTGTCATCTAATAGTAAACTTTCTAACATCTCAGCCAGCCAGCCGACACTCCAAACAACAAGAATATGGGGAACTTCATAGCAGATCTGCCAACACGCATGGTCCCACTTAGGGACACACGGTTTTAACTCTATTCTCACATTCTTCTGTTGCTGAGTTGGGGGGAGGAAGGGTGAGAGAGAAGAGGATGTTCATCGCCTGTTTACACCGAGGACTGCAGCAGCAGCAGGAAACGCGTCATCATCATCATCAGGCTGGTGAGTCGAACATGTGATGACGCAATTTGCATAATTAGGCCAGAGGGCGGGGCATCACATGAGGGATAACAATTCCAACTTGGCAGGTCTGACATACTGTAGACTTGGATAAGGTAATGGGTGCAGTAAAATAAGGGAAAGGGTAAGTTGGACAGCAATTTCTAGAGAGGCATTTGTACGGGAGAAATGAAAATCCCGCTTGAGAAAATATGAAAAATGTAAAAAGGTCTATTTTTGCGCTACAAAGTAGAACAAACTTTCATAAAATGCGCTTTGTATGTATGAAGGCTTTGGCATAAATGTTGACACATTGCGTCATGTGGAATACTGGATTGATACAATGTAAATCAAAATAGAATTATGTGCGTTTTATTAACTTATAGCTAGTATTGGTAAATATAAATTATTAGTGTAATAATATTTATAATAGCCATAGTATGAAAATAATTCATTTTGTTAATATATTTGTTTGTTGATACAACTTAACTCTGCACTAACGCTATTACCAGACGTTTTAGGGCTGAACTTGACGGACAATTTTGATGCACTTTCTACTTTTTAGGTGCAAAGAAGCATTCATTTTTTAGTACATACAGATGTGGCAAGACTTCTTGTTTTCGACACTGGGTAAGTCGCATGACCGTGACTGCCCCGGTGCCGGAGTGGAGTGGGTTCGATCCCGAAGCATTGACCTGCGGACTGCGGCAGCATTTTTTCACGGAGCGGCGGCTTTAAGCTTTTTCAGTCGTGGCTCTGGAGACAGTAAGTCTTACTACATCTGTACTATTAACAGCTGTATACCTAGCTCAGTCCATTTCTTTGTACCTAAAAAAAAATAAAAAAAATAAAAAATCATTTTTGCAGTTGATTTCAATCCACCAATTTTGTGCCCAAAAAGTTGTTAGTGACGCTTAGTACAAAGACCCCCTGAGAGACAGAGGCAGATTTCCCACAACACTCACTAGGCTATAGCCTAGAGCGTCAATTTTTTTGGGTGCGGCAATATGTGTGTGTAGCACCTGTTCCCACTGCCATGGAAGATCCATTCATCTATATAGTTATTGTCCCCGGTGCTGTCACTCACCTGCTGGTTCAGGAGGTCTGAGTGGCTCCGCAGTTGTAGTTTGGGAGCAGCAACATGGCAGGCTTTCTCCATCTCTTTGCTGTGCAGCGCCTCCATCCCATGAGGATCCTGCTGGATGCAGGATGGTCCCCGCAGGCAACTCACCTTCCCAATAACCACACACCATAGTTGGTCGAACGGCAGGTTTATTGCATAACAGCATGATCGTCCTCTAGCCCTGGAGCAGACCGCAGGGGCTTGAGGCCCCACGAGCCCCTCCTAATCTACTTAACCCTCTGGTAGGTAAAAGGGTATCACACTGTCCCATAATCAACCTCCTCAATTTGGTGGAGTGTCAGCTTTTATACCTGGGGGAAGGGCTTGTAACCCTACCCCATAACAGGGCAGGTCTAGGTACTGACAGGCCTCACACTATATATGTGACCCAGTCAGTGCCCTCCCCAGGTATGACACTCTAACTGCCGGTTTAGGTCTGCCTCTGGATAAGGCAGCATAGTACCCATCCAGGCTGCAACTGTAGGCTAGGCCCTGCGCAGGAGTTTAACCCCAACACTGCCTGTTCCTATCAGGACTTAAAGTGTTGAGGCCAGTAGAAGGCTATAGCCAGGGGCACTTGGCTACATGGGTTTTGTGTTTAGAGGGAGTCTTACATTCTCCCGAGCAGCCCCCCTCCTGCAGCGTCACGCTGTCATGGCGACGTGATGCCATGACAACACAGCATCACATGCCTCCGTGACCTCTTGACGCCGCTACGCTGCGGAGGAGGGCCACCCCTCTGCTGAGACAAAAAGGTAAGTCCATGACTGCTAAGAGGTGGGTGTAAATCAGTTGTATTAGGTATGGAAATTCAACAAAGGGGAGTTACAATTACAAGCTGCCTTGGAAGGAGATACAGTATGAGAAGTGTCTGAGGCTAAACTGTGAGTAGAGCCTGCAGAAAACACGGGTAACTTCTACAGTTGTGGTGTTTTCCACCCTTTATTTATGCCTGAAATTTCAATGCGTCACAGTTTCAAATGTTTAGCAATCTATTCAATTTTTTATACCTCTGCACCTACAAATCTGCGGTTAATACTTATGCTGCAAAAGCATAGAGAACCATATTTACTAAGATGTGTTAAACAATAAGACACTTTCCAGGCTGGGAGACACCGTGTGGCCCATTCACTTGAATTGGTTATACAGGGCCTTATTTACAAAGCGGTGCCTGAAGGTGTGTTTTGGAGTAGTATTGCTTAGTCAATATGATAGAGGTAAACTTTGCATATTTTGTGGATTTACACTATGGGCAGCGAACTACAGTCCTCAAGAGCTACCAACAGTTCAAATTTTCATGATATCCCTGCTTGAGCACAGGTGGCTCAATCAGTGGCTCAGTCTTGAGCCATCTGTGCTGAAGCAGGGATATCCTGAAAACCAGACTTGTTGGTGTGCTTTTAGGACTGGAGTTGGCTACCCCTGTCTTACACAATTTTCTTTTATCAGTGATCCGCAAATTATACACGTGAATTACAAAGCATGCAGTGAAATCTGCATTGCATTGTATATATACAGTAACTTGTAATGGACGAAGGTAGTAAAAGCCCTGGGGTAGTTATATATCGATAGCCATATATATTTAATTACTTGGTAACTACAGTACATTTTTTTGATAATTACTGTTATTTCTCAGTAACTTTATTAAGCTGAACATAATTACTGTATAACTAATCACTGCAGTTTTTAGCGATAAAATTCTTGATGACCTTCTAATTAACATATTTAGCTATCAAAGTCAAGTCTCATGGCTGTATTAGGGACCCTGCCTAATCCTGTTTGTGATTATATACTGATTTCTAGTTATAGTACTAACATGTATTAATCAGCAAATAAAATAGTTAACTATATACTTGTACAGTATCTAACAGCCATAGTGATAATTAAAAAAATATTTTAGCTTTTTTTTTTTAAAAAACAAGGCACATGTATTAAACAATCAGACAAAGCTGATTGATACATATTTTAGAAATCGGAATATAATATTTATTCCATCATTTCAGAAACTAGGAAATATTTCTAAAATATTTTTTTTTAAATTAAAATAACAGTGAAACTTTGTAAATAAAAAGTAGTTGCAATCTGGGTTTGTAAGTATTAAAAGTAGTGGTAATCTCTACCTCATAATACCATTGAACTTCATCCACTGTGTACCTAAAACAGTGTTTTTTTTAACCTTTTTTTATGGTTAAAGAACCCAATATTATATTGTGAAATTCTGTAATAGCGTTGTCACGCCTGTATGCCCGCAGACCTGGCAAGATCCCAATACTGAGGTGGGAATGGTATTACCACACACCCACAGCAGTGGGGGCAAGCCCGGAGTGTGGTATGGCGTTGCTGGGCCTGTTGGAAAATAGTTAGTATACTTGCAACGTCTTGGTGGTATAACGTAAGAATGGTCGTGTCCGTGCGCCAAAGTCCAGGGATCCAGAAAGCAGAGTAGTCAAGTTCGTAAGCCAAGTCCAAGGGTTCCAGAGGTTAGCAAAGTAGAGTTCGTAGCAAGGTTCAAGGGTAACAGAGAGCAGGGTAGTGCAGGACGAGCAGGGGTCAAAACCAGGGGAATCCAAAGATAAACAGGAGCAGGTACAGGCTGGAACACAGAGAGAGCAATGCATAGGACTGCACACACAGGGATAACAGGAACTATGCAGAGCAATGATAGAGAGGACAGACAGGGATTATAAAGGAGGGAACACCAATAGGAGAGAGAGGAGGAGCAGAGGGAGAAGTGGGAGACAGCAGGGATAGGTCAGGAGGAGAAGAGGAGGAGACAGAGGAGTCAGACAGACAGATTGCTTTCAGGGCATGGGAGGAGGAGTTAAGAGACTGACAGGCTTTATAAAAGGAGCGTGTGCGCGCGCCCTCTGTAAACTGAGAGTGCGCGCGCACAGGCTGCGTCACGAGACGCGCGGAGCGCCGTGCCGCAGACACACTTGCGGAGGGGAATGGAGGAACGGAGGGGACAGCCACCGGAGGTGAGGGAATGGAGGCGGACACTGAGGGGACCGGAGAGCGGGGAGTGTCGCCGCAGGGGCTCGGGGAGCGTGCGGGTGCGTGAGACTTGCGGGGCGCGCCGAGGCAAGGGAACGGCGTCAGAGGTTGCCGGAGCAGGACCGGAGTGGGTAAGTGAAGGGAGATTGGCAGGAGAAGGGACAGAGAGGATGACATCAGGAGCATAAGAAGGGGAAGGAATCCCCTGAACCGTCACAGTATCCCCCCCTTGAGGATCAATCTCCGAGCGATCCAACCAGGGTTTTTGCGGAAATGTTTGGTGGAATTGTTGGAGTAGTCTTGGGGCATGGATATGACGTGCTGGTACCCACGAACGTTCCTCCGGACCATAGCCCTTCCAGTGGACAAGGAACTGGAGTTTGTTTTTAGACCAGCGAGAATCAATGAGGGATTGGACCTCGTACTCTTAGGGTGGAGACTGGACTAGGTTTACGAGAGGGATCCGGAAAGTGTGAACTGTGTACAAAGGGCTTAAGGAGGGAGACGTGAAACAGGGAGGGAATCCTCATGGTTGGGGGTAGGTCAAGACGATAAGTGACTGGGTTAATTTTCTCTATGATCTTGAATGGGCCCAGAAATCTTGGAGCTTGTTTAGGCGATGGCGTTTTGAGCCTGATATTCCTCGAGGACAACCACACCCTGTCACCAGGCTTGAAAGAAGGCCCCGGTTAACGATGACGATCCGCCTTGGTCTTTTGTTTGGCAACTGCAGATTGTAGGGTTTTGAGGATCCTTTTCCAAGATTCCTGTAGGGTCGTAACATGATAGTCGGCCGCAGGAACGCCCGAAGGGGAAGAAGAGAGAGGAAGACTACTGGGGTGGAAGCCGAAATTAATAAAAAAGGGAGACTCCTGAGTAGACTCATTTTTGAGAGAGTTGATTGCAAATTCGGCCCATGGCAAAAGGGTCCACCCAGTTGTCCTGTGAGTCAGATACGAAGCATCTTAGATATTGCTCTAGGGTTTGATTCATCCTTTCGGTCTGACCATTGGTTTGAGGATGGTATCCAGAGGAGAACAGGAGAGAAATTCCGAGTCTCTGGGAAAATGCCCGCCAGAATTTAGAGATTAATTGAGATCCACGGTCAGAGACAATAGAAATGGGAACGCCATGTAATCTGAAAATTTCTTTGGAAAAAACATCGGCCAGAATAGCAGAATTAGGAAGGCCCTTGAGGGGAATAAAGTGTGAATGTTTAGAGAATCTGTCTACTACGACCAGAATGGTGTCCATTCCTTTGGAATTGGGCAATTCGACAATGAAATCTATCGAGATATGTTTCCAGGGTTGTTCCAGAACGGGGAGAGGCAAGAGGAGTCCAGAAGGTTTGTGGTGGAGCGTTTTACTCTGGGCACATACAGGACAGGCACTAGTAAAGTCGAAAATGTCTTTGTTCATCTTCGGCCACCAAAATGTCTGTTTAATAAGATCTGCTGTCCTTTTGAAGCCTGGATGACCAGCAGCTCTAGAAGAATGACCCCAAAGTAAAATTTTATGGCGAAAGCGTGGAGCTGCGTACAAGCGCCCTTCTGGTACCCTGAATCTGCTGGGAATGTGAGCTTGAGCTTTGTTGATTTCGTCCAACACATCGAAGTTGTTAGCGGAAATTATACATTTGGCAGGAAGGATAGGTTCCGTGTTTTCAATAGCTTCGGTTTCCGTGGCGAACTGGCGAGAGAGAGCGTCTGCTTTGACATTTTTGGTACCAGGAATGTATAGTTAAAGCGGGAAAAGAAGAGAGACCACCGAGCTTGGCGGGATCCCAGACGTCGGGCCCCCTCGATTGCCAACAAATTTTTGTGGTCGGTGAGGATAGCAACCGGTTCCTTGGTACCTTCCAAAAGATGCCTCCATTCTTGGAGAGCCAGTTTAATGGCCAAAAGTTCATGATTACCGACATCATAATTCCTTTCAGCAGAAGAAAATTTCCGTGAAAAAAACCCACAGGGATGGAGTTTTTCTTGGGGGGAAGACCTCTGGGAAAGAACTGCACCAGCTCCCACGTCTAAGGCGTCGACCTCCAAAGTGAAGGGGAGGGAGGTGTCCAGATGACGTAAGATGGGTGCGGACACAAGAGCTTTCTTGAGCACCTCAAAAGCAAGAATAGCCCTTCTTGGTCAATGCGGTGATGGGAAGAGCAATAGAAGAATTTTTTTTGATGAATTTCCTGTAATAGTTGGCAAAGCCGAGAAAACGCTGCACAGCCTTGAGTGAATTAGGCAGCGGCCAATCAAGAACAGCTTTTAGTTTTTCTGGATCCATAGAGAAGCCATGGCTGGAGATGATGTAGCCTAGGAAGGCAGTAGAGGTCTGGTGGAACAAACATTTCTCCATCTTGGGGTATAGGCGGTTAGAACGGAGCCTAAACAGCACTAGTTTTGTATGTTGAATGTGTTCCTCCAGGTCACAGCAGTGGGGGCAAGCCCGGAGTGTGGTATGGCGTTGCTGGGCCTGTTGGAAAATAGTTAGTATACTTGCAACGTCTTGGTGGTACAGTATAACGTAAGAATGGTCATGTCCATGCGCCAAAGTCCAGGGATGCAGAAAGCAGAGTAGTCAAGTTCGTAAGCCAAGTCCAAGGGTTCCAGAGGTCAGCAAAGTAGAGTTCATAGCAAGGTTCAAGGGTAACAGAGAGCAGGGTAGTGCAGGACGAGCAGGGGTCAAAACCAGGGGAATCCAAAGATAAACAGGAGCAGGTACAGGCAGGAACACAGAGAGAGCAAAGCATAGGACTGCACACACAGGGATAACAGGAACTATGCAGAGCAATGATAGAGAGGACAGACAGGGATTATAAAGGAGGGAACACCAATAGGAGAGAGAGGAGGAGCAGAGGGAGAAGTGGAGACAGCAGGGATAGGTCAGGAGGAGAAGAGGAGGAGACAGGGGAGTCAGACAGACAGATTGCTTGCAGGTCATGGGAGGAGACGTTAAGAGACTGACAGGCTTTATAAAAGGAGCGTGTGCGCGCGCCCTCTGTAAACTGAGAGTGCGCGCGCACAGGCTGCGTCACGAGACGCACCACGGACACACCTGCAGAGGGGAACGGGGGAATGGAGGGGACAGCCACCAGAGGTGAGGGAATGGAGGCGGACACTGAGGGGACCGGAGAGTGGGGAGTGTCGGCGCAGGGGCTCGGGGAGCGTGCGGGTGCACGAGACTTGCGGGGCGCGCGCCGAGGCAAGGGAACGGCGTCTGAGGTTGCCGGAGCGGAACCGGAGTGGGTAAGCGAAGGGAGATTGGCAGGAGAAGGGACAGAGAGGATGACGTCAGGAGCATAAGAAGGGGAAGGAATCTCCTGAACCGTCACAAGCATGTCCTATATCAGATGCATTGTAAGGGACGCCAAACATCTCTAATAGTGCATCTGAGATCAGATGTATTGTAAGGAACCCCAACCCTCTCTAATAGCGCGTCTGAGATCAGACGCATTTTAAGGAAACAAACCCTCTCTAATAGCGCATCTGAGATCAGCTGTATTATACTGTAAATTCTTCTGTATTTGGTACTATTTTCAAATGACCTGAAAATTGCAGGGAACCCTTTAGGGATGTCCGGGGAACCCAAGGGTTCCTAGGAACCTGTTGAAAAACACTGCGCTAATATATAATAGACTACTGTATATAGAAAGTTTCAAATGTATGTTTTACGTGAAATTCATACTGTTTGTCTGAATGTCAGTTTAATGAGGATTTTTGGTCTGATTTTACTTCAATTACGTTCGCATGTGATATGAGAAATGTAAACAAGACAAAAAGAAGCGCTCCCAGTAACAGCGTGACAATGTAACGATAGTGAAAATAGGAAAAACTTTACGTGCTGCAGCTCCAACCTTCACAAAGGCTGTGTGTTCAGTCTACTTTGGTAACTGGTAGTTTCTTTAGGTTGGTGGGAGCACAAACAAATTGTCCCCAAATTGGCAACAAATGGGGTGAAAGATGAACTCGCATCTGTTAGATGTCATCCCTTTTTGTAGTCTTCTCTTGAGTAGCTCTCTCGTAGCTCACTCACATAAAGAAAAGGCAGGACATAGTGTAGTATGTATAGTACAATATATAAAAAAATAATAACGTGTGTCAATTCCACTCACATTTCATGCCTGAAATTTCAATGCGTCACAGTTTCAAATGTTTAGCAATCTATTCAATTTTTTATACCTCCGCACCTGCAAACCTGCGGTTAATACTTATGCTGCACCTCCTTCTCCACAGGCACAACAGAGCTTTCTGCAGATTATAAGACTGCATGCGTTTCGCCATGGTTGGCCTCCTCAGGAGTCAATATTGTGGGTCCTTATCATTTAATCTTATGTAGCCTCTTTACCCCCACCCTAAGTGAGATCTGGTCTGCTGATAGTATATTTCCTGCAATGTGGTGCATACCTGTGAGGTAACAGGAGGGCTGAGTACTTTGATATGGGGATTATCCGGACATGGTTTACAGGGTACCTTATTCGTGGTTGCAGCACCTCCAGTCAGTGAGGATCCTCTGTGATAGTAGGATGGTCAATTCTGACACCTTTTTATCCCCCAAGACAATGAATCACACTTGCATATGGTTCCATGCTATTTATTGCATTGGTTAAGTTCTTATAGCAGGCACATCCCTTTCTTGCTTCCCCTAGAACGTCACTTTAAAGCTTGAGGCCCATCTAAGTTTCCTTCTGCAGGTGCTCCTCCTGCATCCCCTTATGGAAGCAGGGAAGTTGTTGCTCACTCCACATGGGGAGGAAAGAGACACACCCACTTTTGGGAGAGAGACAGTATTTATACCCTGGGGTTGGGCTTGTAAAAAGCCCCATAACAGGGCAGGTCTGATACTGGCAGGTGTCACATCTGCATATGTCACCCAGCCAGTACCTACCCCAGGCTGACACTCTATGGCTATTGCTAGGCCTGCCCTTGGATACACTACTGCATCCAAGGCTGCAATAGCACACTCGGCCTTCTGAAGGAATTTACCCATCCACTGCCTGTACATAACAGGACTTACACTGATAGGGCCCAGGGAAATCAGTAGTGGCTGGAGGCTAGGCTACACTTATATAGGGCTTATATAGGGCAATTTGTCCTAATTGGGATTTAGTAATGAGACTAATTACTCTATATTCATTTGTCTAAAGGGCATGGATATATACCAAAAAGGATAATCTAATCTAGACACGATTTTCTGAATATGAAGTGCTTAACAACAATTAAATTAACTCTTATTATAGAAAGACATACATCCTTTAAACAAATATAATTGTTAAAATACACAATAAACAGTATAAGATACAGTCTAAGACTCTCCCCCCCCCACCCCCCAATTAAACTAAAGACTTAACCAAAAGCTACATAAGTTAAGACTACTAAAAGGGAAGACATCTAGCGAGTTCATCTTTGAACAAAAATGTGTATTAGTTGGAAAACTCAAGAAAAAGCAAATTAGTGTGTAAAATAATCACAATACATACAGTTCAGCTGCAGGCGCTTATCAACAAGCAAATATGAATGTATATATGTCCCTGAGTTAGCCCCAAAGAGGTTTAAATACAACCTTAGAGTCCAATCCTGAAATTAGTTGCCAGAAACAGTCCAAAAGAAAAATTCTATTTCTATTGGAGTTCATCTTTGACCCCATTTTTACCAATTTTTGATCTGAGAAATGGTCAAATGGAGCATTATGAGGAGTTGGGGGGAAGATGAACTGAGTTTTCAGTTGGTATAAATCAGTTTGCTCAGGAAATTTCTGTCAAATGTATTGGACTTAATAAACAAGTGTGTGACGCGATGCAGGTGATAATGGAGAGATAATCAGATCACTAAAGCTCTGAGCTGTATTTATAGCCAGCGCCTCGGCTTGATACAAAATCCACGGGGGGCTATTTTTCAAGTTGCAGGAAAAGCCATTATCAGCTACAGCCATGTTATTAGACTAGAAGTTATCTTGTCTTTGTCCAGTGCAATTTACTAATGGTTTTGCCATCATTTTCTTTTAGATGCAACTATTTTGAAAGGGGCAGGACAGCTGTGCAAGTGGTTTCCAATTACGAAAATGAATGAAATTATGAGTGGTTAAGGGAGGTTTTAAAAAGCAATAGTAAATTAAACAGAAGCTGATAGGCTGGGTGTCAGAAATTTGCATACGTTTTATTGGGACTGAGCATGTTTATATATAATGCCCCCCAACAGGTCAGGTTTTCAAGCTAACCTAGCTCCAGCACATGTGGCTCAATCAGTCCCTGCTTCAGCATAGGTGGCTCAATCAGAGGCTCAGTTTTTGACTGAGGCTCTGATTGAACCACCTGTGCTGAAGCTGGGATATTCGGAAAACCAGAACTGTGGGGTTGGGGGTTTGAGGACTGGAGTTGAGCACCCCTGGTATAAGCTATGGTTTTAACTCAATCTACTATAACCATAGTGAAAAAGATGTACATCCTTTCCTGTCACCAGTATCTGTGTTACATATCTCCCATAATGCAACTGGCTATGTCTCCAACTATGAAACAAGAAGAAGAAACTAAGAAAATTAGAATTTGATTTCACCGTATTTCCCAAATCCTGGTGCCGTGTCCCTTTGCTTTCCGGGTTGATGGTAACTACGTTGCCCGTGCGAAGTGAAGCAAAACCAAATGATTATTTTCTGGTTTTGCCTAGATCAGATCTTTTCTCGCATTATTTCCCCCTTAATACATACACCCTTTCCTTCACTGTCACCATTATGATCCTGCATGGGAAGGGGCTGGAATGGCTAGGACGGTACCACTATGAGTAGTAGGCAGACAAAACAGCACAGGGCAGCAAGAAACAGCGATCAAGACAGAAAGAAAGCCTCAGTAATAAGCATACAGTAGGAAATAATCATCTTTCATTTGTACAGGCTGAATATTGACTGTAAGTGTCACCGCACCATCACAGTTACCAATAATTTTTTCTTTAAACTTAAAATCATGTTGTGCAATTGGCACACTTAAATCGCTTCTCTATCTTATCTCTCATTAATTGTACCTCCCAAAAATTGACTTGAGGTATTCACCAATTTCAGTTAAAATCCAGTTTGGCAATTTACAGTATTTCACTCTTTGATTATACCAGCCAAACATTGACTGCAGGTTTAGAAGCCACGGGAAGGAGTTCACTTTTGTCCTAGGAGGAGTGGCGAATTACAAATGTTGCTTTTTACCTCCCACGCCACCCTCCTCCTTCTGTAGCATTGCAGCATCAAATTACACTGCAGTGTCACGTGACAACACGTTTCCATGACAACACGATGCCATGTGATGTCATGTTATCATGGCAATGTATCACCATATGACATCACAGAGTGATTTGACGCTGTGATGTTACAGGAGGAGGAGGGTGGCGCGATGGAGAAGGTGAGAGACCTTTACAGAGGCCCCACTCTCTCCGGCAATCAGTGGGGAAGACAGTGGGGCCTCTGTATATTGGAACAAACGAGAAAAACGCAGCCCCCAAATTTTGACGCCCTAGGTCCAGGCTTAATGGAAAATCCGTTAGTGCCTAGAAGGGGTTGCACCTTTAAAGCTTTGGGGGTGCTGGAGGTAGTCTTTCCATAGCTAGAAGTCCCTGGTACCTATTGAGTATCTGTCATTTAATGAGCCCTTTCTGTGTCTCTAAATGCCCAACTCCTATACCCTGTCTTATATCCAGTCTGCGATTTGTCAGTCTTAGTTGTTTTTATGATTTTATCATTAGTTTAATCATTTATTCATGTTTAAATGATCTGTCATACTTATTTAAATTTTGTCCCATAATTTGGTAAACACCCAAAAACCAAATCCAACCCAGGGACCAAACAAATCGAGTTTGAGTAAAATCAAATCCAAAATTAAAACACAAAGGGTAGAACCAAAATTACTTCCATAACGAAAACACCATTTTTTTTTAGGACTAAAACGAATTCCATAAGTAGAGATGGGCGACATTTTTTGGCGGGTTTGGATCCGCAGAGGATTGTCCGGTTCCTTTGGTCCGCAGATTTCAGCGGATCAATCTAAAAAAGGGCGTTTTGTGGATTTTTAAAATTATTATTACCAATACTGTCCATGGATTCCGCAACCCATGGACGGATTTGTAGACTCCAATCATGGATTCAGCTTATCAGATAGCAGGATTGTTACAAATCCGCCAACGGATTGGTGAATCCGCGGATCGAATTCTGCAAATCCGTCCCCAGTTGTATCCATTGGTGGGTTTTGATGAATCTGGAATATGATCAGGTATACACATGACACAGTGGTTGAAATCAAGAATGGCCACACAAATGTAGAAAATTATAAAAAAGGGTTTAGTAGAAGGACATCAGGAGGCACACGGATGCAGTGGGAACTTACAATCAAGCCCCAGAAATCAGGCAATGGAAATAGAGCTTAGTCTTTGTCCGTTGTGGGAGAGATAACCTGTATGCGTAGTGACTGCTGCAGGGGGGTCAGGCTGCGCCGGCGCTTCCTCCACTCTCAGCCTCCGCAGGACTTCCGGGTTAGATTCTCTCCACCAGTATTCGGCACCACGTGACTGCGTCACACTGCGGGCAAAGCAAGCTGCTATAAAACAGGAACCAGAGACTCTCTAACCCGGAAGTCCTGCGGAGGCTGACAGTGGAGGAAGCGCCGGCGCAGCCTGACCCCCCCGCAGCAGTCACTACTTCTTGATTTCAACCACTCTGTCATGTGTATACCTGATCATATTCCAGCCTCTTACCCTATAGGACTATAGCAGTGGCTATCTGTCTACATTTTGTTTCTATCCACTGTGCATGTCCCCATTTCCAGTTGGAGTATTTCTTTACCCATTCATTTTATTTTGCTTTTGTAGCTAACAGTTCACAATTCTATCATGGTGAGAAATTCAAAGACTTTCAGAGTAGAGATGTGTGAAACTGTCCAATGCATTCCATGAATTTTAAGTATTTTCCCCCAAATTCAATTCCCTGTGAACTGTTTGTTCAAGCTTCAAAGAGCTAATAATGTCGCCAAATTAGTGTCAGCGAAATAACGACAGTGAGCAAAATATGACGGGTCTGCCCTTTTTATAGTCTCAGCATTAAGCAATTTTTATAATCTAGCGATTTTAGAGAATTTTGCAAATTGGCATAATAAATAAAATTGCAATGCACATTACCTTCATGTAGGCTTTCCACCTTTAAGTTTTTATAATACGGGACGTGAAATCCAGTATGAAAGTGTGATATCATAATGAGTGACGAATGATTTGCAAATGCTTTGAGCTGAATGGTATCTCCGGCTTGACCACTATATTCTTTAGTTTTAATCATCTCAGCGCTTGGCCGGGGGCGGGGAAAGGCGCACTGAACTAACAAGTAGCGGTGGGAGAAAAAGTAACGCCTATAGGGGAGGGGGTCACGGTATTATGAGATGACCAGGCAGTGTCCTAACTTTATTATTTTAATAATTTAGTATGGCGACATCTATCGGAAAAGGTAACTATTACACTCAAGCAGAAATCTATTACGTTTTTATGACTGATTTAATTACAGCAATTTTAAGTTCTGGCATTTCACATCAAGGGATTAAACTAAAGGACAATTATGCGTTCCGACAGGCCTTTCCGCGACAGTGGGAAAAGTCAATGAAATAAGGGGCAATCCCGTATTCAAGGGACGTCTGACAACCCTACCTTAATGTACAGCGATTTGTCTGCGAACCCTGACTGAGACGCAGCTTTCTTTGTTACTAAAAAGGGCCAATTTCGCGTGGTTTGAGACCTCATATGAAAGGCTCGCATCTTGCTTTTAGAGGTCATAAACCCCTAGAGGTGCTAGAGGGGCCGGTGCTAGAGGGGCCGGTGCTAGAGGGACCGGTGCCACGTTGCTCTGCAAGAAACTTTCTGCTGGAAAACCAAATGACAATCAAAAGTTCAAGGTAAAACTTTGACACTTGCAAATGCTAACAAGGTCTGTCAAAATAAGAATAAGAAAAGACAAACAGCTTACCTGGGAGTGCTGGATTTAATGAAATTGACAAGGGGTGCAATGTTCTGCTCCCATGAACATGTTATTTTGGCACTTTAGTAGAAGTCCAAGTGAAAAGAAGCAGTATTCCGAAGAAGTACTTAATGCACGGAATTAAAGTTTGTAAAGAAAGTACTGAACAAAGACTTCCTGTAGTATCAAAAGGAAAATTTATGCATTGCCTTTGAGTTCAACTTCTCCATTAAAGCTTTTTTCCATATAATCTAGGGAGTTCTTATCTTGGTGACTTATGATGTTATGGAGGGGCTCATGCATGGAAAATGTCAATAGAAATAGTAACTCTGTAAGGGAAGGGCCTCCTAATTAGTCCCCATTTAGATTTTATGATGGCTCTGAGATCTGCTCATCCTGACAGTGCACACTATGGTTACATATTGTTCTAGCCTGAGGGAACCATAGGAAAATCCAGATTTATTGTACCTATCATACCAGCATATTTCATTTGCCATTATGAGCAGCCATCTCGCAATGATGCAGGAGTATTTATTACAGATTAAATTGTAGGACCTGGATGGTTTAGTGAGATTCTTGAGGTATCATTTATGTCATTAACTGGCTCATTATCAGATCTGCAAATCTGAAATCTTTTTTTGCCTTCTGTGTAAAAAAAAAAAGGGACGGTTTCTCGTCTCTTTAAATGCAGCACTTTGGCAGAAAGAACCTGGAATTTAAATGCTGGATTGGCTGTATTTAAACTGTACACTCATTTTATTTTTTAACATTACTTCATTTTAATGATTTTTTCCCCTTCTCTGGGATGATGTATTTTTGCTGTCATCTTTTAACTGTATTAGTTATTTATATAACTGTTATTCCTTAGAATAGCAAGATCTAATTATCTATATTATGTTAGTAATATAATAAAACTTCATGTAATCCTGCCTTCTCCTATAACAAGTTATTTGTATATTGATTCTTTTTCTAACGTTTATCATTTAGCAATTTAACGGCCAGCCCAGGATGATTAATAACACTATTTGTTTACTATTGTTGCATATAGTGGATTTTAACTAACTTGACAGTTCAATCAGGAAAGCTAATACAGAATTGATTGTTTTTGGAAGATAATGGAATGTTCTTAAATTTGTCATGCTCATAAGGCTTTAAGATGGCTAGCACTCTCTTACACACAGACACACAGACACACACCACACACACACAGCCAGACACGCACACACACACACACACACACACACACACACACACACACACACACACACACACACACACACACACACACACACACACACACACACACACACACACACACACACACACACACAGAACTTCTGTTCCTACTATTAGTTTAGTTATTTGAATTTATTGTTTGAATGAACTTGAGTTTCCCAAGTTGTTGGTATTTGCCCTATTTACTCTCCAATATTGCTTTTCTTTGAAAACCAAGAGGATGGCATTTAAGTTGTTGTGTTATTTGGTATTAAAATGCACTCTATACAAGCAAAGGACCACATATAGGAATACTGTGATTAAACCGTCCATTATCTGGGGAAGCTATGTCACACTGTCTAATTATCACACTTGCATTTCCTATATTACAAGACTTTGCCTTGTAGGCATGCCAGAAGGTGATAAGTATTACTATCCCTTACTTGTTTATGAGTGCATGCAATTGTTTAGCACATGCTGTATATAAAATGATTTTTATTTCATAATCAGTATGTCTACATGCTGGTAGGTAGAAATGCAGTTGTTTTGTGGTCCATGAATTGTAATCAGTTGTAAAAAGACTTAATTTAACGGGAAAATAGATACAGAAAACAGCTGGTAGAAATGTAGGAAGACGCCCAGATTTGTGTGGATACCATATAATAAAATAACATTTCAGCTCTGAAAAAAGGTTGGTTTATATATGTGAAATTTTAAAACCTCTCTTTTATAATTACCCAAATGTGCTTAAATATCCAAAAAGAAATAAACAAGGTTAATTTGCTGGTACTTTGTTTGCATAGGAGAATTTTTGCTCTGTCCTACCACTGACCACAAAGGGATACGTTTATACTAAAATGAAAACTGATATGAGTTTTGTACTTGACTATTTTGAACGACAAAAGCATTCTGTATTTGTGATAATATATGTACTGGTCGTTTGCACCAGCTTTTCCCAAACAAGATGTCATAGCAATCACCAAGCACTAAATTGGTTCAGAAACACCCTCGATAAAATGACTACCTTATAAAGCAGAGATAAAAAAAATATACCAACAACGAACGCAAGTTTTGTTTCAGCCTCTTTACATTGCACACTCATTCACTAGTTTGTCTTCTCTGCAGAGGTACCTAAATGTTATCCTCAGAGCCTGCAATGCTTCTCCACCAGCCCCTTCCCCCAAAACCTACCACAAATAAAGCACACACCCCAAGGTCTGGAGGTACAATTGCAGCAGGTTTTATTAAAAATACAGCAAAACGGGAGTGCTAACCCTGCCAGAGCTCTACCCACTGGTAAGGCCAATGCCGCTCAAGCCATGGCTCGCAACCCTCTCAAGTCAGACACCGCACAGTCCTAGCCCCTCAGCTGACTCCTCATCAACTGCGAGATGGGCCCTAGGTGCCCAAAGCACAATGAACCCTGCCCACTCGCCAATCCATGCCATCAACAGGCATTAGCATACCACTAAGTTTCGTCTGGCAAGGTAACCCTGCACTTACCCCCTAATTAGCCACCACCAGCCACCACCAGCAGTGCTATTTAATCAGAGCACCTCCTGGATGTCCGCCATTGCCAGCAAAAAGTTAGTGAGGGGCATGGAATGATCTCCTGCTCCAAAGCGAGCTCTTATATCTTCTACCCGCCAGCATGACCACACACCCTCTGTCGCACCACTCCCCCCTCTGGCCTGCATAGCTTTAGAATTTCACCAGAGCACATGCACTTTGTAAAGTGTTTATAACTTAAACAATGGAATGCATTTCAGCTTTTTCCAATGAGATATTTGAATACTATTCTTTATAGTTTATTATACTAACATATATGTTTAAACTCAATGGTTACAATATAGAGGAAATTAATCCCTTATATTTGAATCTCAAAGTCTCCAATGTATTATCTTTTCCACTTCCATAGTATCACAACCATTGACACCTGCTCAGGCTCCAATAGTACTATTTAATATCTGGACCTCTTGGGAAGAGGTTTTTTCTGATCAATCTATTAAGGATTCTGTTTTATTCTCATGAGGCTGATACTGTATCTTTCACTGTTTATGGACATGTAAAATACGAAAATACTGGAATAAGTTCTTAAAATACCTCAATCTTATCCTAAACTCTAAATTCACTGTTGATTTGACACTTCTTTTCAGGAGATCTTCTGGTTTGAAACTCTTTATCATTTATATAATAAAAAGTTAACTCACTCTATTCTACTAGCTGCTCCTAAAGCTGTCATCGCCCACTGGCTCAAAACTATCCCCTTCTTCCATTTAATTTGAGATAAAATTATATTTACTTTTTTTTTTTATCTGAGAGATGTCACACCACAGGGGAAAGAGCACAGTTGGTGGATTCTTGGAAAATGTGCTCCTTTCTGATGTGAAAAATTACCTTCTGCAGTTCGAGAAATCATGATAGATCAGTTTAAACTCTCTGCCTGGTATCTCAAGGCCTCTCTGAGAGGGGATCAATAACTTTGGGGAAAAGTCTATCCAGAGGCGGATTTACTGTACAAAAATGTTCAGCAACATGAACCATATTTTTTGTAAAAGAAAATGGGACAATGCTGTGAAAATAAAGTTTATATTAAAATGATAATACCTGGAATTATCTTACGTTCTAACTATATTTTGGCATTGGATGTACATTTAGCAAGCTTATAGTAAATAATTCAATATGAGATCTTTCACTTAGATTGTAAGCTATTGTTTTGTCAGAAACACTTATTCCCATTGTGTTATAATAGTATGTCACATGTATTGTAAAGTGCTACCGTATACATACATACATACATACATACATTTTGCAGAAGGTTTACAATGCATAGAAAATATTTAAAGTCAAAATTAATCTTTCAAGAACATTGCAATAGTTTCCTGCCGTGTCCCTAGTAGAATATATCTAACGTATGCACTGATGGGTTTTATGCAGGGTAAATTTCCATTGAATAGGCTCATATAGTTTTAACAAATATTTTATTATAGGGTATGAAGTAGGCATACAGGACCCTAAATATAAAATGAATTAATACGTTACAATGCCTTATGATTTTGCTTCATAAATTTAAACGTGGTACGCTGGGACGAGAAGCTATGGTAAATCTGCATTCCCGTGCTGACTGTAGTCGATGATGACCTTAAACCCTCTTGGTTCTATACTTCGATAGTGGGAGAGTTAAATGAGAAGCCCACATCTATTCCAGTGAGCAGCTTAACAATTCTAAAACATGCTTCTCAATTTGTCTCGGGTAGTATAATCAGTCATAATCTCTTTACAGCTACTTAATACTGTGAGAGTCAGAGCTAAAGTATTTATTAAGGATACGTTTATACAATGTGAGACATTTGCATCCTGGTATTACATGTACACTAATGTTAGACATTTGTCTGTAGTTTGCATGTGCTCAAGGATGACCTACTGTACATTAAAAAAAAAGCTTATTTAGCTATCCCTTTCACAAAAATGTGGCAAAATATTTGATTGTACCTTGTAAGTGTAATTTTATTTCTGTATCTGAAATGTATGGAATATCCCCCCTCTCACCCCCCCCCACACACCTTTCTTCTCTACTCCCTCCCTTCCCCACCTTAGAAGACTCTAAAAAGCAATACAAATTATGTGGGGGGGAAAAGCTGCTCACTCCAGTGCTTTTATGTAAAGTGCTTGTAATTTTAAAACTAAGCAAAAATGGTATTGTGAAACAGATATAGGCAGGATGATTAGCAATTAGACATATCCAATTTCCAAAAAAGGTAAAGTTGCAGTAACTGTTGTTTTGGTGACTGTATTAAAAAAAAGACATACTGTAGAATGCAAAAGTGGTTAATCAGTGGACCACAGTGAATTTATATTTGAGGAAACGGCTAGTAAAAATATCACTTCACATGTTTCAAAAGGGTCTGCAACCCTGCTTTTCCCAATTATCTCTCATGCAATGCTTCCACTGCAGATAGGGATTCTGGGAAATGCCATGCAAATGAGCACATAGTGTTTGAGGAAACAAAATGTATGAGGACAGTTTAAATGGAATGTGGCAATTTGTACTGATATAAGTCAGGATAGTGATACTATAATTACAAAATGCTTAACTCTGTTGTGTTCATACACTAGAAACGTTCTCAGCACAGCAGCTCCTTTCTATTTTAGACCATGTCACACATGAGCTCAGCATTTGACAAACCAATTAAAACAACGATTGTGAATGTTCTGTCCGAAATGGTACACCCTTGTTTTATTCAGTGTATTGAGTAATTCAAGATACAAGGATAATCAAAGAGCACTACTGATAACATCCAGAATATGAAAAAATAATCATGAAAAGGAAAGTGCGTTTTCCATAAAAATTATTTAATGGTCATAGGACAAAAAATAGCAAGGGCGGTGCCTCACCAACGCGTTTCACCCTAAAAGAAGCGCTTTCTCAAGGTATACATATCACTACGCACTTTTTTCATTTATTGAGTAATTCAACATACATGTTAAAATCAAGAATTAATATTTTATAAAGCTAAACTTGTCGTTGAGGTAAAAAAGATAAGATACACATACTGTATAGCTTAAACAATGATGGATTGGCTTCTCTTTCACGTTCACAGAATACGATCATGTGGCTCCAGCAATGGTTTTTAGACAGAAACCCCATTTTTAAAAACCAGAGCTATATTTGGGCTAGTTTTCCTGTGTGTTAGCGCCAAAAATAAATCTTAAACTAAATGGGCCAAGAATAGTTGATGTCCTTATTATTGTATATCACTGCATACCCAGCTGTACATCCTTCCACAGATTGTACTGACCGCTACAATGGAAAGCCCCTTAGCCTGAGATTCTTGTTATAAGTGTAGCCTTGTTTCCTCTAGAACACAGGAAGACTACTAATGCTGTGGGTAACGTGTTGGCTCGCAGGGCCGGAGCCTCTGCCATGGAGAGGCTGGGGCGATATATATATATATATATATATTAATTTTTATCAAATGCAGCGCCTCCACCTGGGAGGGATCTCAGCAGAGTGGGAGTTGTTCCTCACAGGACATCAATATAATGATATACACCTTGGATGTACAATAACAAATACCTTTACTAACGTGATAAGTCAGATATAAAACCTTCTCTATCAAGTTTCCATTCTCTCTTTTTACAGTTTCTGTAATATTCAGGACCTTTTCGTAGTCACCCTTCAATTTACACACCTCTGTGCTGAGACTTCGGATTTCCTGATGTGAGACTTCTACCTCTGTGTAGAGAGCGTCAAGCTCCTTGTGAGAGACTTCTAGATCAGTGCTAAGACTGCAAACCTCTTTTTGAGAGACTTCGATCTCTGTACCGAGACTGTGAATCTCTTTCTGAGACTCCCAGTTCTGCACCAAGTCTGTGGAATTCCCTTTGAGAGATTTCTAGTTCTTTGCTGAGACAGCTGACTTCCTGGTGAGAGACATCCAGCTCTATGCTGAGAGTGTGAATCTCTTTCTGAGAGATTTCCATCTCTGTACTGAGACTGTGAAACTCTTCCTGAGAGACTCCCAGGTCTGCACTGAGACTGCAAAACTCCTTTTGAGAGAATCCCAGCTCTATGCTGAGACTGTGAGACTCCAAGAGAGTTCCAGCTCTGTACTGGGAGTGAGGGCCTCTTCTGAGCCTCCTCAGACCCTGAAAACAATCCTTTGGGAGGCTCAGGATCGATATAAAAGATCCGCACCACAGATTAGCCCAAATGATGCGAGTAGGAAGTAAAGTTTGGCTTTCAACGAAAAACCTGCGCCTGATGATTCCCACTAGGAAACTCAGACACATATGTATAGGCCCCTTCAAAATTTCCGCTCAGTTTAACCCAGTCGCCTTTCGTTTACAACTCCCTGACTCAATAAAGATCTACCTGGTGTTTCATGCCTCCCTGCTCAAGCCTTTCCAGCAAAATCCCTTTCCTACTCCTGACCCCGTCCATGTTGAGGGCGAGGAGGATTTTGGACTCCAGGATATCCCAAAGCAAATTGCAGTACCTGGTCCTGTGGATGGGTTATGGCCCACAATTAGTCAGGGCCTTTCACAAGAGATATCCCGCTAAACCAAAGAATGCATCATCAGGAGTGCAATTCTATAGAGGGGGGAATCATGTCAGGATGCGTCTGGTGGGCCTTGAACCCTGGCCTCATACACTCCCAGCCTAGAATTCTTCCAGTCTGCCATCGGGGCAGTGGAGAATTGTATAATGCATTTTAATGGATCTGATAAAACTATTATTTTATATTTCTTCTAGACTCATTTCTGGACACTCCTTTAACCAATTATCGAAACCAAATGGACTCTGGTCACAATGATATATGTGATAGGGTGGCGGCTCTCCCGTATCTCCAGGCAAAATTACATGATGAAGCTGCTGTCCCATGCTGCACCCCTAGTCCTGCTCTTTGGGCTGGACAAAAGTGGCCTATCGACCTTAAGTTTGACACCCATGGTCTACATAATATCTACATACAATTTTTTTTTTTTTACAAATGTGCAGATAAATTACCAACTGTTAAATGGAAATATTTCCTGATTCGTATTTGCCATTAAATTACTCATATACAGTATGTAGTCCATAGGTTGTATCCAACTCCTCAAGTCAGTAAAAGATTCATATTAAACAGACTACCTCCCGTATTCATCTAAACATCCCTTTATTAAGGGAGCAAACACAAAAAATGCGACTAGGACAATAAACAAAGATTATATGATATTGTTCTCTTCAATTTCATATTGTTTAATGAGAATTATGTAGATAAAACCTTATATTTTAGGTATTTTGAACTGATGTGGGACATTGGAGAGATTTCTACATAATGACTGCATGTTCTTTTCCAATGCATATTGTGATCTGAATATTACTAACTCAAGTAAATAAGCACATCCTGACAATCACCGTCCCTAGAGGATGAATCTAAATAACCCACTCTCCACTTTTTGTTTGCATAGAGTTATACTGGGAAAGGAGCCTTGAGAGTATTATTACAGGGCAAGTCAGAAGCAGCTGGGTTTATGAAAAAATCGCAAAAAAATAACTAGAAAGCTGAAAATATATATCTCACAGCCACCTTGGTGGATTTTCTTTTACATTTTCTTTGGAAACACTATCACTTACTATTTATTGCTTATTACATTTTTGTCTCATAAAAATACAGTAAAATCTGGGGCTATATGAGGTATTTTCTCTTTTAATCCAATTCCCAATAATACTCTTCGGGTTTGATTTTCACGTAGGATGCGTTATCAGAGCATAGAAACATTGATTAAACTGTATTTATTTTGTATCTTAATATGCTTGCATAAATCTCAAGCAACATATTTCATGTCCACATCATTAGGCGGCGTGATGTAATTAGCAGATCAGCATAATGAAAAGCAGAAAAGATAAAACATTCCAAATTGCGTTAGGCAATTTAAAAAAATGTTTTAGTATTTGTTTAATAAATATATTGAGGAACAGGATCATCATACATGTAAACCACTTTGTGCAGGAATAAAATGACAATCTTTAAAGAATTTCCTTTAAGAGGGATAATTTAGTAATCCATTTTTGCTTTGCCTCGCCTTTGAAGTCCTTTATAAAGTAGAGATCCACTAAAATACATTCATACTCCATACAGCTATTCTTTGGCTTTGTCAAAAGTTTCTTTTTTGTAACTTTTATTTTTATTAAGGTTTTCAACAGTAAATGGGAATGGGTAGGGGGTACAAAAAAGAAAAAGAGGGGGTATAAACATCTTTAAAATGTTTCATACATCAAGAATACACATTCTTTAGCATAGTACAATTTTATTTAACTGGGAATTCAAATGTAACTTCCACTTTAGGCCCACCAGTACACTTCCTGGAACCCTTACCTTATTTTAGTTCTTCCTAGTTTTTTGAGTATCTTCTCTTCTTAATTATCTCTCCTACGCTCTTGTATCCCATGGTTCCCACACACTGTAGAACTTCCTTGTAGTATGGTTTAGGAATGAGGTATTGTAAGCTTCTCCATTAGTTGAACTTCCTCTATTCTCCTAATAATCTTCTTACTGGAGTGTGGACATGTTTTTTTCCACACCCAGCTGCCGTTAGTAAATGTGAAATTAACTTAAGCGTATGGTGATTCACCTCTTCCATTGGTTTGGCAACGATTATTAGAACTAACGGGATCGAAATACCCACCACATCCTTTATTAGTTTCAATATTTTTTTCCAATAATTATGCATTGCCGGGAAGTACCACCAAATATTTGCCAAATCTCCTATCTGTACACATCCCCTCCAACATCTCTCCGATACTTCTGGATACATTTGTTTTAATCTCTTGGGAGTGTAATACCACCTTAGCATAATTTGGTATGTATTCTCCTTAGTTACTGTACATATGGATGTCCTACCCACATTATCCCATATGTCTTCCCAGTACTCTCTTGTAATCTCCACCTGAAAATCCTTAGTCCACTGTTTCACATATTCATGGGTTGGAGTCTCCCTCAATGGGTCAAACCCTGGTACAGTGAGTCCTTGCTTACCGATGTCCCACTTACCGATGGATGCCTTATCCGACGCCACATAATGCAGTCCGCCAGACGCATTATCTGATGTCGGACCCGCTTATCTGACGGTCACCGCACCGATTAACATGGACCCGCAATATGACAGCCCGTTAACCAATGGCAGTTTGTGGGACGCATTCCATCGGATAAGCGTGGACCGCCTGTATAGAGATAATATTCGCCCTTTTTGATACTTTCTTATTTTACACAGATCTTCAAATATAGTGGGTGTTGGGAATTCTTCTCCCTGGAGACTCTGCTTTGCAAAATATCTGACTTGCATGTATTTAAAAAGCTGTGACTAAGGGAAGTTATATTTTTCTTTCGGTTCTTCAAACTGCATTAGCATATCCCCCCTTATTAAATCTCTCACCTCCAGAATATCCCTAGCCCTCCAAATATCATACCCTTGACCATGCATACCTGGCAAAAATCCTGGGTTACAAAAAGTGAGTGAGTCTAGAAGGGTTTGAGCATCTTGTATTGTTTCTTTGCCCTCTGCCACATTTTCAGTGTAAACCCAATCACTGCTGTTCTGCTTGCCTCCCCTCTTAGATTCAATTCCTGACCATAACAGAGATGGCGACCCAATCGTTTTTTTTTTTTTTTTTTGTAACTTAGATTTTATTGCATTGTTCCAAACAAGTGATACAGAATACAGTATACATTACATTCATTTTTAGTGTTAATCTCCGCTATAGACAGTACCGTATGTCAGCTCGTGAGACATATCCCGGTTTTTCGGGCCCTACTCGACCGGATTGTTTTGGGTGGACTAGCAATAAAGATAATAACATAATTCACATAGTACGATTAATTCAAATTGACAAACACAAAATCAATAAAGAAAAATAAATAAATAAAGAAATAAAGAAATTAAAAAAAAAAAAAAAAGGAGTTGGGTAGGAAGGGAGTAAGGGGTGGCGCGGCCGGAAGAGGAGCATCGACTCGTGCTAGGTCTCTTCACCGATCCTAGTAAGGTTCTTTGTGGGTTGCGTCCTCTCCAGTTTAACACCTCTGTAGGTGTTCTGTCTATTTGTCTGTGTAGTCGTCGTGAGCTGAGTTTCTGCTCCTAAAGGAGAACGTACCTGCATCTATCACAGCCAGATTGTGTTCCTCTCAACCCCGGGGATATCCGTCTGCGCCAGCCAAGGCGTCCATACTTTGAGATAATTGGTGCCAGTGTCGTTAACTAGACTCGTCAACTTTTCCATCTGGCAGATAAACCACAATCGATTTAGAATCTTTGGGATACTTGGAATTTCGGGGCGTTTCCATAGTGCTGCGATCTCGCTCTGTGTGGCTATTGCAAAATGTGCTATTAGTTTATTGTTTGCTTTGGACAGGCCCGTTAGTGGTCTATTCAAGAGGAATAGCCATGGGTCTGGGGGAATAGTGAGGTCGAAGACCCTCTGTATCCAATGTCTAATTTCTTCCCATAGTGGGGAGATCCGTGGGCAAGACCACAGCATATGTAACAGATCGGCCGATCCTCCGCACTGCCGGGGGCATAGTGAGGAGGATCCAGGCACGAACTTGGCTAATTTCATTGGGGTGAGGTACCACCGCATTAGGACCTTATATGCGTTCTCCTTTAGTGCGGTACATATGGAGCTTTTTGCCGTGGCCAGATATATAGCATTCCACTCGTCGTCTTCTAATGTCTCTCCCAGGTCTCTTTCCCATTGGGTTCTAAATGACGGTGGCTGCTGTCTAGAGCTCGCAGAATCAACTACTTCCTTGTACAATTGTGATGTGAGTCCCTTTGTGTCGGTCTCTGCCAGACAGAGCTTTTCGAATGACGTCAGGGGGGGGTATGGGGCAAATTTGTTATAAAATGCTCGGAGCTGGAGGTACCTAAAAAATTCTGAGTGGGGTATATCTTTTTCTTCTCTGACGTGATCAAACGTTTTAATCTTGCTATTGTAACCCTCCAGATCTTTAATTCGTATATAACCTTTTCGTTTCCAGATTGATGCATCTCCCTCCAGAAGGCCAGGAGCGAACTTGGGATTGTTCCAAATTGGGGACATTGAAGAATTACTCGTTGTGAGAGAGTATTTAGTCTTATTAGCCTCCCAGATAGACAACGAGTTGGTCATTGAGGAAAGCGGCATGTCAGCAGATCGTCGTGCTGTTTTAGGTAGCCAAATCAAGTTGCGTATTTTTAAAGGAGCGCAGGCAGCACTCTCTAATTCCACCCACCGTTTTAAATGTGGACTGGATTGCCATTGAACAATTTGGCTTAATTGAGCCGCTTTGTAATATGAGAGCAGGCAGGGTACCGCTAGGCCCCCTGCTAGGACAGATCTTTTCATATTTAATTTGTTGACTCTCGGTTTTTTCCCTCCCCAGATAAATTTAGAGATTGCAGACTGAAGTGAGAGCAAATCCTTCAGTCTGAGTGGCACTGGTAACGTCTGGAAAAGGTATAGTATACGGGGGAGTAGGTTCATTTTGACGCTATGTATCCTACCTATCCAGGATATTCGTATAGAGGACCATTTATGGAGGTCAGCTATCAACGTCCGAATTAGGTTGGGGTAATTTGCATTGTAGATGTCTTTGGTGTTCTTGGCTATGTGGACTCCTAGATATTTTATGTATTTCTGTTGCCAGTGGAAGTTAAAATTCAGTTGCAATAACTTCTCTACGTGTCTAGGGAGATTGATGTTGAGGGCTTCAGATTTAGCTTGATTTATTTTAAATCCCGAAATGCTCGAGAATCTGTCCAATAAATCCAATAGGTTTGGCAAGGAGGTGAGGGGCTTTGAGATAATTAGTAGGATATCATCTGCGTACAGGGCCGCTTTATGTGTTTGAGAATATACGTTTAACCCTGAGATGTCCGGTTTGCCTCTAATTTGCGCCGCCAGTGGTTCTATACATAGAGCGAACAGGAGAGGGGATAATGGGCATCCCTGTCTCGTGCCACTCTTAATTTGAAAGGGGAGAGATGGAAAGCCCTGGTGTATTACCCTGGCGGTAGGTCCTGAGTACAGCGAAAGAATCGCTCTACTCACCTGATCCCCAAAGCCAAATGCCGCGTCTCCTTCAGGTAAGGCCAGTCTATCCTATCAAAAGCTTTTTCTGCATCCAGACTTAACAGCATACTTTGTGTGTTATTTTTAGTGGCCAATTCTACCAGATCAATAAATCGCCGGGTATTGTCCGCTGCCTGTCTGCCTTTAATGAATCCGACCTGATCTGGGTGTATAAGTCTGGGTAGGATTAGACATAATCTATTGGCCAATAGTTTAGCGTATATTTTAATATCAGTATTGATTAGGGATATGGGCCTATAACTTTTGCAGTCCAGCGGATCTTTACCTGGTTTATGGATTAATGATATAGACGCCTGTAACATCTCTCTGGGGATGGGGGCTCCTGCTAATATTGCATTGAACACGTGGAGCAACCTAGGGGCTAGTACTTTGGCAAATTTCTTATAGTATAGCCCCGAGAAGCCATCTGGCCCTGGGGCTTTTGAGGGTTTGAGTTCCTTAATGGCTTGTGACACCTCCTCTAATGTGAAATCAGCACCCATGGCCTCTCTCTCTGCCTCTGTCAATCTCCCTAGTTTTGAGCTGGCTAAGAAATCTCTCAGCTTCTCGCTCGTTTTAGCGTTATGTGCCACTTTCTCTCCATTATATAGTGTTTCATAGAACGAACCAAATTCTTCTACTATTTTCTTAGGGTTGGCCGTGGGGGTGCCTGATTTTAAGCGTATAGCTTGGATATTAAACTTCACTTGTCTGTCTCTTAACGCTCGAGCCAGCATAGTATCCGGCCTGTTCGCTTTTTCGTAAAATTTCCTCTTAGACCAACTCAGCGCGTTATCTGCCCTGGAGGTCAACAACATGTTTAGTTCAATTTTGGTATCTTTCAATTCTTGTAGGGTTTGCAGGTCAGGGTTACTCTTATGGAGTGATGTAAGGGAATGTAATCTAGATTGAAGCTTCATAATTTTTGAGTCCCTTTCCCGTTTTCTCCTAGCTGTGGTGCTAATTAGTATGCCCCTCAGCGTCGCTTTGTGAGCCTCCCATAATACAAACTGGGAATCTACAGAGCCTGTGTTTGTGTGGAAGAATTGAACTATTTCTTCCTTTATTGTCTCATAAATCTCAGGAATTTTTAGGATTGATTCGTTGAGCTTCCAGTTCGCTCCTGGTCTGCCTGTTCGGATGTGCTCGCACCTTAGCTCTATCGGTGCATGGTCAGACCATGAAATATCATGGATCCCAGCTCGGGAGACCAGAGGAACCAGTTGGCAAGAGACGAAAAAATAATCAATTCTGCTGTAGGAGCCGTGTGGGTGGGAATAGAACGTATAGTCCCTATCAGTCGGGTGTAGTTCTCTCCATATGTCAGTCAGTTGGTTGTCTTTGAGGCCCTTGCGTAAAGAGGTCCCCACTTTTTTATGTACTGTGCCCGTATTCCCTGATCTGTCTAGATTTGGTTGCATGACCATGTTGATATCCCCTGCGAGTATTACGCCGCCCCTTGCGACGGTGCGTAGAGTCCGAAAAAAGTCTTCAAAGAAGACTGCGTCCTGCTCGCAGGGGGCATAGATTGTGGCTATTGTGATGCATTGCTCCCGTATCGTGCCCACTAGTATAACAAAGCGTCCCTCTGTGTCTCTTTTAATAGTTTGGGCTACAAATGGGATTTTATTATGGAACATGATGGCCACTCCACGTTTTTTAACCGGTGCGGAGGAAAGGTAGAACTGGGCATAGTCTTTGTCTAGGAATTTAGGCGCGTTGGTCTTGCTAAAATGAGTCTCCTGTAACATTAGGACATCTGCGTGTTTTCGTTTATAGTCAGTGAAAGCTATTTTTCTCTTGGTTGGGCTATTAAAGCCCTTAACGTTATGTGATATAAGGGTTATCGCCATCACTTAATGTGTGAGAAGTGTAACAAGCTAACGTTTGATGACTCACCCTGTCCACTTTGTCCCTTGTTCAACTGGCGGACGTTTTTGGTGTTACCATCCGGCAAAGTTCTTGTGTTCCGTCTAGGTCGGCATCCTCCCCGGCCGGGTGGGGAAAGGATTGGGAGGGGTAGGGAGGGAGGAGACAGTACAAGGGAAAACACATAAGGGGTAAAGCAAAATTTGAAACATAAGTTAAACCGCTTTGTAATAATGAAAAAAAAGAAAAGAAAAACCAGAGCTCCCCTCGGGGTCCCCCGAGTGGGAGTCTGACGCCCAATGGGCAGGTCGGTATGCCTGACCTTCCAAAATGGCCGGCTTTCCCTTCCCGGGACCGACCCCCCATGGACTTGTTTGAGATCCTGATTCGTCAGGGACCTATATGAGGAACACATGTACGACATCGTGGGTGAATCCCACCGGCGCAAAACTGATAACTAACTTAACCTTAAACTGTAGCGTGATTTTTAACTTTATAACGACTTACAGCAGTACCTAAGTTATAGTGAGTGCATATCCATATATATACATGCATATACCCAGCATTTGAATGAACCCAATTATTTAATGATTTAATGAACATATTTAACATATTTAACCCATTAACCCTATATAACATATGAACCATAAATAACATATATAACCTATAACATATACAACAGATGCAACAGATATTCTATACCATCTAACATACATATAACATAACCTACAGAGCCTCATTGAAACTTTATTGGGAAGGGCTCCGCGTCAGATGGTGACAAGTGAATTGAATCTTTCTTTACCCCCTCTTTCGTTATCCCCCCTCCCCCACCCCTTTACCCCACCCCCCCTTCTTTATATCCTCCCCCATTCTTTATATCCTCCACCCCCCCTTTCATCATCATCCTCCTGCCCCCTTTCATCATCATCCTCCCCCCCTTTCATCCTCATCCCTCCCCCCCTTTATCCTCATCCTCCCCCCTTCATCCTCATCCTCCCCCCCTTTCATCCTCATCCTCCCCCCCTTTCATCCTCATCCTCCCCCCCTTTCATCCTCATCCTCCCCCCCCCTTTCCTCCCCATCCTCCCCCCCTTTCATCTCCATCCTCCCCCCCCTTTCATCCACATCCTCCCCCCCCCTTTCATCCCCATCCTCCCCCCCTTTCATCTTATTCCTCCCCTCTCCTTTCATCCTCATCCCCCCCCTTTCATCTTCATCCCCCCTTTCGTCCTCCCCTCCCTTTCAACTTCATCCCCCCCCCCCTTTCATCCTCATCCTCCCCCCCTTTCATCCTCTTCCTCCCCCCTTTCATCTTCATCCCCCCCTTTAATCCTCACCCCCCCCTTTCATCCTCATCCTCCCCCTTTCATCCTCATCCTCCCCCTCCCCTTTCATCCTCACCCCCCCTTTCATCCTCCTCCCCCCCCTTTCATCCTCCTCCCCCCCCTTTCATCCTCCTCCCCCCCCTTTCATCCTCCTCCCCCCCTTTCATCCTCCTCCCCCCTTTCATCCTCCTCCCCCCTTTCATCCTCCTCTCATCCTCCTCTCCCCCCCCACCCTTCCGATCTCAGTTTCCACCTCTCTCCATTCCCCCCCCCCCCGTATCTCCGGCCCCTGCGCTATCGCGGACCGTCCCCCTCTGCATCTCCGGCAGATTCTCCCTGCAATGTGCGCAGTCACGTGGGGCCGCGCCGTCCTCTCGCGAGAGAGCGGCGCCTGGCAGTGACGTCAGCGGCAAAGCCCGAGAAAACCGGAGCCGCTCCCGCCGAGCACAGGGAGGGATAGAGGCAATATGGCTGCCCTCCAAAAGTCAGCGACGGACCCGCTCGCGACCAGGAGGGCAGCTGCAGGTCTGGGAGGGCAGCCGCAGGTCCGGGAGGGCAGCCGCAGGTCCGGGAGGGCAACCGCAGGTCCGGGAGGGCAGCCGCAAGTGTGGGAGGGCAGCCGCAAGTGTGGGAGGGCAGCCGCAACTGTGGGAGGGCAGCCGCAAGTGTGGGGGGGCAGCCGCAAGTGCGGGGGGGCAGCCGCAAGTGCGGGGGGGCAGCCGCAAGTGTGGGGGGGCAGCCGCAAGTGTGGTGGGGCATCCGCAGTAGTGGGGGGGCGGGTAGCCGCAGCAGTGGGGGGGCGGGTAGCCGCAGCAGTGGGGGGGGGGGTAGCCGCAGGAGTGAGGGGGGGTAGCCGGGTCACCGGAGGACGCGCTTACGATGCCTCCCTCCGGGTGAAGCAAGACACTGCAGCTGAAACACCCCAGCTGGAAGGTAAAACGAAAAGGCAAAATGACATGATGAAGGTTCTGAACACCAAAAGGGATTCCTTTTATATGATTATTTCTTTGCTTGAGCACTTCCAAATTTCATGGGGTGAGAACTCAGTTATGGGCCGCTGCTGATCCCGTTGCTCCTGCCGCCGACCGCGGAGCCCCCGCTTTGCTCCACGTGGGTAAGGGTACGTCTGCGTCTCCTGCTTCTGCTCGTGGGGATGCCCGCAAGACCTCCGCCGCTCCCCCTGCGCCCAGCTTGCCGAGGAATCCCTCGCCGTCTTCCAGGCGTCTCAAGGTATGTGCTACCCCATTCCGCAGCACCATTACTGCACATGGGAATAGCCACCAGTATCTAATCTGCTGGTCCCTCAGAATTCTTGTAATGGGGGCTAGGGATTTTCTTTTGGCCAGCGTGGCAGGGGACAGGTCTTGGAACACCTGGAATCTCACTTTATCAAACTCCATATGTTTAGTGTCCCGTGATATCTTGCATACCTCCTCTTTTGTGCGGTAATGGTGGAACCTGATAATAATGTCTCTTGGGGGGTCCCCTGCCTGCGGTCTTCCTCTCAGGGCGCGATGACATCTGTCTAACAGGAGCTCACGGTCCGTCTTGTCAGGGAAGAGTTGTACTAGCCACTTGGTGGCAAAATCCTCTGGGTCGGTGACAGTCTCAGGGACCCCCCTTAGACGGATATTACTTCTTCTGTCCCTGTTTTCAGAGTCCTCAATCTTTTCCTCTAGGAATCTGACCTGGTCCCTCAGCTTAGTTACTTGTTTCTGGGTTTGTGCCAGTGCAGTAACGGTCTCATCAGATTTAACCTCTAGGGAGTTTGTTCGCTCACCTATGGCATCCAAATCTTTCCTGAGAGCCCAAAGTTCTGTTGTAAAAAATTGCTTCATTTCAGCGCAGAAAGCTTTCATATCCTTGCGCCTCATTACATCCATGTCGTCCGATGCAGCACTTGCATTTTCTCCCTCATGGTCTGTCATGGTGGGTTGTGCAGGGGATTCAGGCCTGTCTCCCTGTGCTGTCTCTCCTTTTTTGAAATAAGTAGAGACTGTCTGGGTTTTTCTTCGAACTGTTTTGTTAGAAGCCATCCTGGTATGTTTAGAGATTCTTTACTGCTGGTTGTGTTGCTGTTGTCGTGATTTTGCTGTAGTTATTGATATAACTAGTGCCGGTGGGAATGGAGCTCAGGTACTAAGCAGCCATTCACCTCCCCGTCGTCACGTGACCTCTCAATCGTTTTTTTGATTGAACTTTCCAGATCCACCCAACTATATAGACCCATTGGAGAGTGCCAGTAGATCATCTGCTTCATATGTGAGGCCATATAGTATTTAAAAATATTTGGAACCACCAGACCACCACCTTCCCTAGATTCCATCATAATCAACCTAGCTATTCTGGGCTGTTTATTCCTCCAGTTGAATTGCATGAGCCGATTCTGGATTTCCTTGATATCTTTATGTGGTATGGTGTAACGCGTAGCTCACCACAAATGAGGCGCGACCGTGGGGCTGAGGTAGGGAATTGTACAGAACGGCAACCCACAACCGCGAGGGCGCATCTAGAGTGTGGGATAGTCTTGCAAGCCGGGTCAGGGGTATAGAAGACAGAATAAACGTGGTACTTGCCGGGTCTGGACTGAAGAGTAGCGGATCGTTGGGGTACTAGCCGAGGTCTGGATAGGAGACAGCAGAGTAGTCATAATGCCAAAGCTAGGGTCAGGATTGGAGAGTTCAGAATGGTCGTACGTAGCCGGGTCAGGAGTGGAGAAGCGCGAGGTCCAAGGTCAGAAGCAGGGTCTGGCAACAAGTGTTCAAGGCAGGCAGGTCAAGGTTCCGTAATGCGGCAGTAGGATTAACACAGCAGGGGTCCCTGGCAGTTCCATTCAGTTTGAATGGGGCTGTCAGGGACCCCGGCTGTTAATCTGATGGGCCATTAATCAATGCAAAACTGCTGGGCAAGTTTAAGGCATGTATCCAGCATGTACCTAAGTGTACCTGGGTCTTTTTGGCGATTGCCTCTGGTTTGTGTTAGAATAACCGTGGGCACTACAGTACTTGATTTTGCAGGGTGGCGTCCATTTTGTTTTCCAACTCTGTGGTTCTTTTTGCCAATGTGGAGATTTCAGCTTTAAACTCCACCACTGCCTTATCCAGTGCTGTCTGAAATACATCTCGCATTTCCTTCAACATACCTTTTTAAGGTCTTTTTTGGTCAGAGCTGTGTCTCTCTCTTCCTCCTGCTCCAATTCTGAGAATGCGCGCTCCCGTCTATGTGCCTCGCCGCCATCTTCCTTTCCCGCCGGCATCATGATCTTCTTATTGCTGAAGCGGGAGAGATCGGGCACAGAGCTTTTCCTATCCTTCC
Source organism: Ascaphus truei (assembly GCF_040206685.1). NCBI lineage: Eukaryota > Metazoa > Chordata > Amphibia > Anura > Ascaphidae > Ascaphus > Ascaphus truei. The sequence continues at coordinate 85,750,346 of NC_134489.1, read as the reverse complement.
TCAGCGGCATGACAGAGGTTTCCCCCACATGCTGCGGTTCACTCTTTCTTTGGGACTGTTTTGGAGGTTTATATTGCATATATATGTAGCGGTATGCACGGAGTCTGCGCGGCAAGCGTGCATGCACTGTAACGTCACGTGCACGCTATCCTGTCAAAAATTTCTTAAGATGAATTATAATAATGTTTTTTCTTACAGTGCTGACAATGTGTGCAGTGCTGTACATAGGCACAATAGAGCTTGCAATCTCATTTTCACGCTTAAGGTACAGGGAGATAAAGTGACTTGCCCAAGGTTACAAGGAGCTTACACAGATAACTGAGCCACCCTGCCCTGTTTAACAGTGAGTGACACTGTTTTCAGAGTGTGTGCCTTACCTCACCAAGCTGCCCCTTCAGATGAAGTATTGATGGATTTTAAAACATTTTTCATTATTACAATAGCTGAGGGTCACCGTAATCCATCTTCTTGACTCTTTTTTAAGGGCTTGGTATCACAGGAAGGGAAACAGCACATTGAAAAAAAATCGTAATTGTGAGTAAAGCAGGAAATTGCTCCTTGAAGATATTGCGTCACCAAGTAGTCAAAATCTCTCAGATGAGAAGTATAGGAGTAAAACAATTGTGCCGTTTTATCAAACTTTACTTCTTGGGATATTTAGAAATGGTGCAGAGTAAAAAATTCTTTGCAGTATACCAGAAGCAGAATATTTAGGTGGAGGCACAAGCATCTTTCAAGCATTGCTTTAATTAATTATTTAATTTAACCTTAATGGACATTAGTACAAATTCGTTACAAGATAGCTATATCCGATGTGTATTTAGATAGTAAAACGATAGTAGGGAAGATGTTTTGTAGAATGTTCTCATTACAAATCTAATTGTCTCCGAATTATTTGCTGGTGCTGTACTATAAAATATATTACATGCCATAAAATTATTGAAGGCGTCATTATATATACCTATATTCCCTGTTAGGTTTTAGGCACCTAAGCGCCAAACTAATGATATGCACTGCAATGAGGAACATATTTAGCATATTGCTGTAAATGGCATAATTTGTTTATATACTTACCATAGCTCACACATGAGCAGCCTCTTGTGACCCTCATTAGGTACAATTTGTCCCAACAAAGGGACCAACACAAAGGGACCAACTGCACATCCATAAATAGTAGCAGAAAGGGTCAAAGGGAGGTATTGGTGCTGAAACCCCACCTTAACCACATCCAAGTACAAGTCAGAGACACAGCCAGACCCCCATTGACGCTGTGGATATAACGCCAGTGATGCAGTGATGCACAGAATGTGCAGTTATGTCATCATGCAGCGATCATAGTGTTAGAACCACCTGGGAATCGTATCCCTTTGGTGGAGGCACCGCCAAATGATATGAATCCTACAGCACATTGGGACTTCTGGTATATGCTCGGTGTATCAGTGGGAAGTGGGACATGTGGAAATAACCTGGACTTCTACATCAGCCAGGGAACTCAGGGCTGTATTACAGAGGTGCATGTGAGATTATTCTAAATATCTATATGTAAAGAAATGCTACAGTTGAGATACACTAGGACTTTACATTATTATACGGTATGCAGGAATATTTTTATTTTTATTAAACATTTAAAACATCTCACCAGTCACAATTGAGAAGCCGGGGTCCGTGCTAAGCATTTTCACATTAAGTACTACATACGTTTATGGGTATATTCACCAATGTGCAATAGCCATTATCACTAGTTAATGGCCATTCATTTGGCTATTGCACTTGTGCGAATATATACCTCTTAGTTTAAGTGCTTGTTCCCCTAGCAATGCATTTCACAGTTCATGCATAATGACAACTGCATTAAGGTCACAACGTCGCATACTAAGAAAGAATGCCTTGCTGTTCTACAAAGGAAAAAAAAGGATTCAATGTATTAAGGAGACTGATGTACCTGACGCATCATGATAATGTTACTCAACCAAATGTCAATGCCATCAGTTTGTACTCTTTAAAAGAGTTAAGCAGGTTAGGATGGAGTGGCTGTATGCTTCTTTCCCGTGGTTCAAGATGTTGTGCAGTCCCTTAACCACAATAGTTCTCTGTCATTCAACGTTTCATGGTCTCAAGCCCTTATTTTCACTGTAAGATGTCCTAAAGTTAACAACTTCAACAAGGGGAAAACAAAACTGTGCCCCTATTTATCTTCCTGCTATGCTCAAGCACTATAAGGGTGAGTCCCCAGTCTTCACTGTGGCACTCTTGCCCGGCGGGGGGGCAGCGCGTGCACAGCGCTACACTGCGATCGGCGGTCTGAGGGGAGAGGGAAGGTTTGTGACGGGAGGGGACGTGGCTGTGGGTTTGCGGGGGCGTGGCCATGACGTCCCGCTTCAATGAGAGCTAAATCGCCACACATTTGGCTGAGGGCCAAATTAAGAAGGAAAAAAAAAAGACACTAGGCGGAACCACATCTTTAAACAAATTTGCTTGGCGAAAGCGCTTGTAAACTCTGATTCAGCAGAGCCTTTTCTCGCAACTCAAAAATGGCAACTTGTGCATAGTTTGATTCGTTAAACTCTGTACATCGCTACATAACATATAAACAAATTAACTCGTGGCCACGCCTCCGTCGCAAATACTAATCTCAAATTCCCCTGCCTGCCTGAAAACCAGTCGCGCACCACTGGGGAAAGGTGCGCGATGAGGTAGGAACTGGGACCGGCCTGACTGGGGGGGGGGGGCTTGATTGCACAGCGCACGCCAAGGCGTGCGCTGTAGTAGTTTCTGGGACCGCAGCCTTACCCCATTTGCTGCTTGGCAGCCTATAATGATGGCAGCATTGGAGTTTGATGAAAGTCATCTACAGTATATCACAGTGGGTTTAGCACTCTCAGGGGTAGAGCCTCAGAAGTCCATTAATGACTTAATGTGACGTTAACTTCATTTCACATCTCGTTAATTGCTTGCAGAATCTTCAAAGCTCAGTAACGGTGCGTTTTCAGCTGTAACAAGCCCATGCGTTACTATAACGGGTGTTAGTGCTAAGGATGTGCAGAAGAAGTCTTCCCTCTAACAACGCATATCCACAGAGCTCCGTTATAGTTAATGCAGGGATTTAACGTTACGTTAGTTAGGTCAGAGCTAAAGGTGGCGTTACTCACAAACAGACCTGAAATAGTTCTTTTACAGGGTCTGAATTAGTGTAAGACCACAGTTAAGTATGATTTTACTATCATATTGTTCTTTACAGGGCTCTTTTGCAATCCTGTCTTCTCTTTTTTTTTAACTTTAACATGTATTCAGGATCCGCATGGGAGTAACACCATCTTTGGGTAAGGCAGGCATAACGCCATGTTATTTGCAGCTAACGCAAGGCAGTGGTAACTTCACATGGCGCTGAGACTCTGCTAATGTGATCACTAACGGCTGTTGGTTTCGCTTTGAGGATTCTCGTTAAACTCAGGGAAGCTAACGGACATTATCTATTTAGGTAACGTCAAGTTAGTAGCCCACATTTAATGGACTTCTACGGATCTAGATCAGTGCTGAAAAGCCATATGATGTATTATTCTTTTAGGCACTTAAGGAGTTTATGGTCCATTGGAAGGGATCTGTTTTTGTCAATGGAAATAAAGTGACATAAAATCAATTTGAGCAGTTTGCAAAGTGCTTTGTTTCATTTGTTTACCACATTGGGGGTTGTTCATTAAACTGTTACAGTGACGACTGGGGCACTATCTCACGGAAACGCCTATTGAAGTCAATCCTTCTCAATCAGTTATTGCAGAGGATCACTAATGTATGGTATATCCATTTGAAAGTAAAAATATCAGTCTGCAATACAGAGTCTAGCATTCTCTATTCAGCGGTGCGCAAACTGGGGGGCACGAGACTGACTGCGGGGGGGGGCGTGGGGTTTCCAGAGGCGCCGCACGCTTCCCGAAGACACTTAAATTAAGTGTTGGGGAAGCGGCGAAAGCCTCTGTAAACCTCACTTACCTTGGCTCCGGTGGCTTCTTAGACGCGTCGCCATGGCAACGTGACATCATGACGCCGGAACCGAGGTAATGGGGGGGGGGAGGGGGGCGCGGAGAAAGGGGAACTGCTGGCAGGGGGGCGCAGGGAAAAAAGTTTGCGCTCCCCCGCTCTATATAACATTCTTTCTGGTATACAGCACAGATATAGATAATGGGAGTGTATTATAATGTTAACCCATTCACTGAGCAATGGTTGCACCGAGGGCTTGATACTTTATCTCCTAAACTAATTTATTTGTTTTCTTTTCCAAAACTAAGATTAATATTAACACAAATATTTTAGTTGTAAATGTTTCTGCAAAAGTGCACTATTAGTGCAGTATACCTTGATTAAATAGTCTTATTAAACAGTTTAATATACCTAAATATGTAGTTATTTATTAAAATTTCATTACATAGACGCAATCAGAAAATATTTGTATTGTATATTGAGATCTGATACTTTAACAGGTTGCAGTATATGTTTATAGTGTACTTTTGAACTTCTACATTTGACTCAACCTTTTAATGTGCTTAGACGGATGGATACAGAGCAGGCAACTGCAGTGTACGTATGCTATTCAAACTTGGATACATCCGTAAATCCCAGAAGCTTTTCCATATGTTTATTACAATTTTTGCCTAATGTGAACAACTGCTTTAATTCAAATATACACAGTGAACAGCTTTGGATTTATTGCCAGTCTGTGTTATACAGCTGGCCGGGTCCTAGAGGAATGTAACCCGTATCAGTCATTTGAAGATCTCAGGTTTTGTTCAACAGTTCAACTTTTTAACAAAGTATAATGGAAGGGGTTATGGCTATAGAAAACTGCTGGATTTACTTGGGGGGGGGGGGGGGGGGGGGGAGTTATTTTGTAATAAAGAAGATACCTTTATACTTCTGTTTAACAATGTAGTAAGTAAGAAAAATAGCTATGTGTTTCATGAATTGAATTGGGACATCCCTCTTCATGACTCAGGGGCAGCTGATCTTGTTCAGTCTCTTTTATACTCTGTTGTTTTAGGAACTAAATTGTAAGCTCTTTGAGACACTGATTTACTTACTGACTTACTTGCTGGTCTAACGTAGTGTACACTGTGATACTTTAACTGCATTGTGATACTCTTTGTTTTTTCTTACTTAGAAATCATAAAAAATGCAACACAATTTTAACACAATTCAAGAGGACAATTAAGAGAAATCAATAGGAGCCATACATCCCATCTTGTTGAACTAAGCACGTAAAAACTCACACAGACAGAAAGCTACAAATAATTAATAATGAAATTGACCATATGTCCAGGAAACTGAACTCCAACAGAGAGAATCTTCAAGTTGTCAGCATGTAAAATTCTTCATGTCTCATTCACTGCCCTTTCTGCTCAGATTGCCAATGCCAAGGACGCTATCTCTGGGATTGACATATGGTAACTGGCAAAATGATAGAGATCCGTGGTAAATTTCAGAATGTGTTTCACTGTTTCAGACAGTCATGTCTGGTCACTAATGCAAAGATGTAACATTGTGTGTGTGATATTTTCAACTGAATTTCCCCTAAACAAACCGTGTTGACTTGCAAATATAAGGTATCATTATCACCAATGCTATTTTGTGATCATTTTATTTTTTTCTGTCTTTGGGGAAAATACTTTTTCATTAGCAACGTTATTTCCCTTTTTAGATCATATCCACTGTCTGCAAAATTGGGGATTATTTATTAAACTCCAATAGTCAAAATACGAAATTTGGCCGTGGCTATCTCGCCGTTACTACAAGTAAATGGCCGCCGGCGTTCGTCCACAGCTGGAACCTCCGCCGCAGGCCGCTTCTAGGGTAAGTTTTAGCGGATAGGTTAGGGGTTTCATTTAATTGGGTTTTAGCCGTAAAGGTAGCGGGTTAATTTAAGGGTTTTAGTGGATAGGGTCAGGGGTTAATTTAAGGGGTTTTAGTGGTTAGGGTAAGGGGTTAATTTAAGGGTTTTAGCGGTTAAGGTAGGGGTTAATTTAAGGGTTTTAGTGGATAGGGTCAGGGGTTAATTTAAGGGGTTTTAGTGGTTAGGGTAGGGGGTTAATTTAAGGGGTTTAGCGGTTAGGGTAGGGGGTAAGAAATGTATTAGACGAGAGAGCAAGAAATGGATGGGGGATTGGGGAAACAGAATGGGGAGGAGAGAGATGGGGGGAAGGAGAGAAACTGTGTGTATTTTTGTCACTAAAACATATAGGAAATGTATGGCTTTAAATGAAATTACCCTACTTGATTTTGGCATCCCGTATTATACAAATGTAAATGTTCCAATCTTATTATATCCATTTGGCAGTAAAAATATCAGTCTCTAATACAGAGTCTAGCATTCTCTATATAACATTCTTTCTCGTATACCGCTCTGATATAAAAAATGTGAGTGTATTATATTGTTAACCTATTCACTACCAGAGAACTGCAAGCACACGCTTGCACAGGGGGCTTAATATTTTATATCCTCGTTTCATTTTATTTGTATTCTTTTCTCACACTAAGATCAAGATGAACACAAATCTTTTAGTTGTAAATGTGCTTTGCACACATGTTTCTACAAAAGTGCACCATTAGTGTGGTATACCTGGAACATACAGTCTGATTAAACAGTTTATCGTACCTAAATATATCGTTATTTATTAACATTTTAGCTATATATTATGTACAGGGACCCAATCAGAAAATATTTGTAGTGTGTATTTAGATCTAATACTTTTTGCAGGTTGCAGTAGATGTTTATAGTTAACTTTTGAACGTCTAAATTTGACTCAACCTTTAATGTGCTGTCGGCAAATCGCTCCAGCATTTGGTGTGCTTAAAGTAGTATTTGTTTTCCTTAATAACCGGTGAAACTTGAAGGGTGCCCTGCTTCTTTAAACTGGGCAATTCTTGATTGAATCAATTGTTATGAACATTAATACTGCAATGGTGGTAGCACATTCATTTTATGTTCAAAGTCATCATATGAGATGTGACTCAAGCATGTAAATCCTCAGCAAGTAAATAATGAAGGTTTATTATGAGGTCATCATCAAGGACTTTAATAAACTGAACTGGGAACTTGTACAAAGCTTTTCTGAATATAATGTCAAACAAAGTCCTTTTTCCATCACTCAGAATTGGTCAAGCATTTACAGACATTCGGATTTAGAAAAACATTCATTCATCAGCTCAGAGACAAGCAGTGACATTTAATTCTCTTATACAGTATGTGTTACATATAAAAAAAAATAAACCCCTTGTAATGGGTATACCAGTGAAATCCTGTATTTTGTTTTCAGTTTAGTATCTATAGAGAAATAATTTATATTTATGATAGCGTGTTACAAATGAATAAATACAGGATCATGAAAAAAAAAAGGTGGTTGACGCATTTGCTTAAGGGATACTGAAAACGACAGTACTTACAATAATACTTCTTCATAAAAACGTGCAGTATAGTCAACAATATTCATGATTTCACACAATTGTTGGTGTGATGAATTTGATGTAAAAGTTTAAGTGGGATGTTGAATTTGTTTGTAATTTTTATTGACAAGAAATCCCAAAGTTGCGTGCAAATCAAGCTAGGACAATTTAGTACTTTATTAAAAAGTACTTGTTAACGTGTGTAACAATTTACAAACTCCCTCTACCATACACAATAATGCAAAGATGATAAACTTATGAGGGCATTTTCATGTTTACCACAGATCTCCAAAACCTATTTCATTAACACATCATAAAGAGGTTAAGCTGCCCAGATGGATTCTGGTTAATGACATTCACATGAGTACACAGGCTGTGTCATTTTTACCTTCCATTTTCGTTTGTCTGCCATTACCCAGAATCCTTGTCTGCAGTTTAACGACTGCATGATGTGACAATATGGCGACTGAAGCAGGTTTGGAAAGAACAAGGGAAAGGGACAGGAAAATATATTTAAAAAAACAAACCTGTATCATACTTAGTCACCTGCAATTGAATCCAAATGGAGAGAAGCAAGAGACTGATACATGTTGCTCGAATTATAATGACTGAATGTAACCAGACATTTAAAAAAACTATGGCGGGTACAAAAAGTGACAACAAGCCTTTATGGGTCCATGCGAGGCTGGTATAAGGTTATTTGTCGCCGTAGGCAAACCTTCAGTCGTGTGTTACTGTGGGGATGCTGGCGTCACGGGTGAGTATATAGGATAGGAGGAAGGTTCTGGAAGATAGTTTCCACCGCCCACCAAAATGTGCCACCCTAGGTCGGCTAGTGGTTGCACTGGCCCGGCCTCTTCACCAGCTTCTCCCCCATATGCTCCCCTCCTAACCAGCTTCTTCCCCACATACTACCTTCATCTACAGCTTCTCCCCCACATGCTCCCCCCCAGCATCTCCCCCACAGGAAATCTGAGCTGTCTGCGTTGTAATGGAGACCAGGACAGGCTTAGGTTCTTGTTCTGCAGTTCTTTCTCTGGTGCTCAGCACCTCCAGCCACAGTGGGTTCCAGGTTGTCCAGAAATCAGCCCCCACTACTGCATTCTTCTCCCTCCTGTCCAAGGACTGATACTCAGACAGGAGTGTATAGTAGAGCAAGGGTCTTTATTGGGATACATAGCAGGCACCCACTGCAGTTCTCCCTACAGTGGTACAAAATCTTGGAGTCCCAGACCACTAGTTGGTGAAGGCCCTAGTCTTACAGGCCTTGGTGGCTGAGCCTGATGTTCCTTCAGTCCAAAGACTCAGGGTGAGCACGCTCATCCCGCCAGGGGTGAGACTCATAGCTCTATCTTCCTCTCTTCACCAGAGCAGGAAGCAGACTGACTAACTTTGCTACACCCACTTGGAAGACTCAAGATGGGGCGGGCTCATGGACTGTACCCATCCCTGAAAGGCTTACACAGGCCATGAGTCTCCCCCTTACTTCCATCACTCACAAGAGGGGCATAAGGGGGTCAAGAGCCCATAGATTTAACCGCTTACTGCCTGTAGCAAACAGGACTTACATAACAGAGACAACGGGCGAAAAGAAAGGTAATATGGGACATACCCTATTACATAGTGTAAAAGAGGAGAAAGTTCAATCATTTATTCAGGACATGATAAAAAACGCTGTTTCGACCCACAAGAGTGTTTTCCAGGCATAGAATTATTTAAAAAGTACACCAAACGTAATTTATATAGACCCCTTTCAAATAAAATATATAATAAAAACCTTTTAGTGATAAATAGCTGCACATATGGAGATGCATACACCGTAGATCATTATATCACTATCCAAGAGTACACACATGCACCACGGTACCGCATACAATGACATCACTGCATCTGTGCCATGTCATGCAGTCCCCAAAGAATTCCAGCGGGTAACCATACTGAACAAATATTATTGTAACGGGACAAGGGAGACCAAGGGAGTATAAATATCTGCCACTGGGAACGGAAACAACATAGGAGAAGATAAGTGTGACAATATGGGCAATGTGGCTCTTATAATTAAGGTAAAGCCCAGCTATTGCCCTATCGGCTGGATGAATATACAGGGTTGCCCAGTATATACATCCTATTGTGGCTCATCTGGCCAAATATATTATGTGAATGTATATGTGTAAACCTTTATTTTCTATGAACTGTATTTGTGCTTGTGTTACTGCAGGTTTCTTTCTTCCCTTGGCATGCTGGGCTGCTAAGACACTTTCCCAGTCTACAAGCCCAGAGATCAGGGTTTAGCTGGTTCCACAAGGGGGGTTGAAGAAAAAGGAGAGTGAGGATTGTCTGGCCTCCTATCTGGGAGCCATTGCCTGCCCCAAACAACAAGGCGCCTATCTCATCAATGCATAGCAGGTCAGCATTGAGAACATGGGCAGGTAGGCGCTGTTCTCATTGGCTGGTTTGTAATGCCTGCTCTCCTTGCCCCCCCCCCGTGTCGGCGGTAATGCAAGCCACCCCCCATTTCACACCTCACGAGCCCCCTCTCTTTCCCCCCAAAAAAAATTCCCCCAAGGCCCCAATACATATACAAATACCCCCAATACATATAAAAATACCCCCAGCCCCTCAATACATATTAAAAATTCCCCCAAGTCCCCCCAATACATATAAAAATACCTCCAAGCCCCCCAATACATATACAAATTCCCCCAATACATATACAAATTCCCCCAAGCCCCCCAATACATATACAAATACCCCCAAGCCCCCAAATACATATAAACAAGACCCCCATACATATTAAAAAGACCCCCACCTCCCCAATACATATTTTAAAAATGCCCACCCCCCAATACATGAAAAAAAAGACTCCCACCCCAATACATATTAAAAAGACCCCCACAATACATATATAAAAAAAGACTTACCTTGTGGATGATCAGGCCAGTGGATGTGGGGGCCCGGCGGCCGGCACTGCAAGTTGGGCTCAACCTCTGGCCAGGCCCGGCTGCCGGTGATCTTGCAGCCGGACCCCGACTCTCCCCTCGGCAGCAGCCTGCATGCCTCTATCTGGGGCCGCCAATCTGAGATCCACAGACCTTACTGAGGCTAGCATGGAGATGGATTAAGAGGTGTACTCTGAAGTTTTGCCAGAGACACCCGAAACCAAGGCTGCCTGCTATTACAAGTGGGAAATTTATTGTTGCTCTGCTGTGATTTGCATTCAGCGCTGCCTGGAGTTGCCGATACCCCATAGGATTGGAAGCAGTGCCAGGTAAGCCACTTTGGACTGCTAAGATTTCCCCTGTAACCGCTTTGTGGAGTGATTATAGCTCTGTCAGTGATATTGTGTTGTGTCTGCTTGCTATGGCTGAAATAAACACATTTATTTGATCTCTGTGTCCTGTCTGGTGCTTAAACCCGTGAAAGAGCCCTGGTCTCCTGTGATAATAAGTGTGATCCAAAATCATAGGAAGTGTTAATGTCGTCCGTGATACAAATAAATCTTATAAGAAAAAAAAAGAAGTAAGAATACCAGGGAAGAATCAATTTCAACAATAGTGCCGCAGGAGGAAGCCACAACCTCTATAATAACAGTTAACTGAGGAAGAAGTTCATACTGTAGGCGGCTTGATAAAATTTAAGTAAATAAGGCACCAGGCCCCGATGGCATACATCCAAGGTTGAAGGATAGACAACAGAGAGTTGTCATAAATGGAACTTTTTCAGGTTGGGCTAAGGTCATGAGTGAAGTACCTCAGTGATCGGTACTAGGACCCCTGCTTTTTAACTTGTTTATTAATGACCTTGAGGTTGGCATCGAGAGCAAAGTCTCCATCTTTGCTGATGACACAAAATGGTGTAAGGTAATAAAATCAGAGCAGGATGTAATTTATCAAAATGATAATAATACGTATTAATATGTCTAATCCCTCAAATAACATTACAGCCCCACTTTGTCCTTCAGACCTTCAGGACACAGGGCATCAAGAGTATAAATCCAATAACAATCTCTTTAAATTAAGAGTAAATATCTCTTACCCGATCTAGGATGTGTCAGAACAGATTCCATTCCCATAATTCTGAGCGAACTGGCTGTCATATCTATATTTCTAACAATGTTGCACCAAGATACATTGTTCCTCACCGTTGCCAATAACATTGAAATGTTGGAAACAATTAAGTTATAAATTGTTTTTACCCACATACTGCATCCTAAACCACAAGGGCATTGGAGAAAATAAATGACATTGGACGTAAAACAAGTAATCCAGCTTCCAATGGTTGCCAAAATGTGGTATTTCATCAGACATGGAGGGAATCACATGGTAGAGCAACCAATATGATTGTGCAAGAAGCCTACGAAATGGCATCCCACGGTTTGGTGTGTTTTAAAAAATATTTTTGACATTTTCATTGAAATTTCAGTGTCTGCCAGGCAAATGACACAGTAAATATCTTTGTGGATGGCGGTGGTCAGGCTATTGAATGGCACAAGTCCTTAACAGTACAAATAATTTTTGAACAATACAATTAACTACAATGTTGCAATTCACATATCTTGGGTACATTAACTTGTCTTACTATTGTAGATGTGTGGGGGAGTCATCTCCAGTATGTGTGAACAATTAATCTGCATTGATGAGTGAACTAACCGCTTTAATGACACAGCATGTGACTTGACCTACAAATGTTGACTCAGACACAGGGATGTTGATGCAAACAAAGAAAAAACAAAACTAAAGGGTTCTAGTAGCACTATCACCTTAACATTCTACACTGCCTCACACCTTCCAATTACACAACTCTCACCCCTGTCTGCCCTATTTTTCTCCCAGTATCCAAAAAACCCAGACAACGGTAGTTGAATGAGAAATATTTATGAAGGGAGGTGAACTAGTACAGTGCAGTTACTTTAACTACACGGTAAATTGAATTCAAGAGTAGTTACACCTGTGCATGGGAACATTATAGGGTTAGTACTGATTATGTGGAGGTCAGAAAGGAGTGATATATTTATATATTAATGATATATTTAACAGATATCTAATTACTTACAGTGTATAGACTGGGCTGGCGGTACTGTATTAGAGTTTTGTACAGGGTATATACATTACCTATATTTACAAAATATATGCATATTAATATGCATAAACATCAACAATCATATATTTTAAAACTTGTTTTTATTACAAGAAAACATTTCTGTGCTGTGTGTGTTCTTATTTTCCCATGGTATTTAATTGAAATACTGCAGCCATGTTAGTATCCTGCCTAAATCCCTATTTGCCATTACTCTGGAGGGAGGGGAGAGGATTTTGTTGGGGATGAGAAAAGAGGTTGGGGTTGGCAATAGTTGCCTCTGGAAAGGTGGTTAGGCCCTCCTGAGGGGATGGTGGTACACGTTAACCCCTTGTTTACCATAGTGCAGGGGTTCTCAACTCCAGTCCTCAAGACTCCCCCAACAGGTCAGGTTTTAAGGATATCGAAGTTGAAGGAGGGACTGATTGAGCCATCTGTGCTGAAGCTGGGATATCCTGAAAACGTGTACTGTTGGCATGCATGCTTAACTTGACCAGTGTAGTAAGTGTGATGACTTTAGTTGTTCCACATATGACCGCTGTTGACAAGTAGTATTACCACTGTCCTGTTTGCCAACAACTCTTATGTCCCAGACACTCCTTAATGGTAGGGGAGGCAGGAGACTTTGCCCATTTGACTATTACACTAGACCAGATGTTGGATCATACAAAGGAAATAATGCTTTCATGATTGTTATAATAAAGCCAGAAGAGTAAACATGGATAACTTCAATTTTCCCCTTTTATGATTCTAAATAAAACCTTTTATCATGCTTTTTAAAATTCTATCCAGCTATACTTCTTTATCATACAGGATAACAGAATATCTATGGAAGCCTGTTCAAAGAAGCTCAACCTCTAAACAATATTTATTGTCAAGGTAATATTAGAAAAAAGACGGAACTGTAAAATTGGTATAAAAACAAAAACAGATGTGTAACCATATTTTTGAACGGACTAATTGTCTTTCCTGTTTAACACACACTCAGTAATGACGGTCAGAGATAGAAGTGGAGCAGAATGTCTGCTCAGCAGCATGATTACACCAACACACCAAAAACTGACTGATTTCTCGGTATTACCAAAAATGTCCCCTACGTATCCTGTTAGTGGAACATTAAAAGGAAAGGAATGCAACTGACTAATATTCTTCTAGATCTTAAGGGTGGTAGTCAAAGAATGAGAACTCATGTTTGTACAGTAGGTAGTAGGCAGGTTATTACTCTGGTTCATATTTTGGAAAGTAGACGGTAGAGATGTGAGTTTACCAAAATTTAACCTTTTTTCCCCTGACGAAGGAAGGTTTACTTCCGAAACGCGTAGGGTGGGATCTGCTGGCCCTGCTGCTCACTCCAGTGACAACTACCGACAGAACTACATTGTATATGTTGTTTGGACATCCAGAACGCGGCGAATGTGCCGCTGCTGTTTACATCTTTGGCGAGATCCCCGTCTGGCGAATCTGCGGAGGCGGTTCCTATACCTCGAGGTCTGAGATCACGCGACCGGGAGGCGAACAGCAGAGAAGGGAGAACTGAGGGACATTACATCCGCCACACAGAGGAGACGCCACGAGCCGATTGATACACACGAGAGGGGATACTCTCTGACTTATCCACTGCCCAATACTATCTAACGTCTGGTAAGCGGTCACTTCAGCTTCAGCAGCAGCATTTCTAGCAGACCTAATTTCAGTTTTAACTATGGTTATGTCCTAATATGTTGTTTTAATATTAAATGTGTTTTATTTACCTGTTGTTTTCTCCCAGCTCTTTGTTTAACCTTGTTTTAGTTATGTTTTTTGTATATTTGGTTTACTGCATTGATTCAGTGGCAATTGTTTAACAATATTACACTATATGTGTTTTCATTCTGTTTCTATTTATATGCCAATCCTCTTTGTTTGGAGCACATCCCTACACCTGATCCAGCATCTGATCCGGGTTGTATATATTCTTTTATTTATTTTCTGGGGTTATGTGCGGGGCGCCATAGATGTAATATTTCACATCACATGTTGTTTCTCTGACCTGGGGGTCAGTGTTATATCACAGGCAGCCGCCACTCTACACTTAATTTAGTATAATTATCAGCACTTTTGAATTTTAGCGCTACCTTCCCTGTTTTTTGTTTTTTTCAGGTTATTACTCTGGTTCATATTTTGGAAAGTAGACGGTAGAGATGTGAGTTTACCAAAATTTGGTTCACAATGTTTTTTTCATTTGAAAATGTTCGCAAAAATGCTGTCTACATTTTTAGGCCCAAAGGTTCGACTGAAATTCTCCAAATTCCACTTTTTTTGTATGTATTCACAGGCAAAATCAGAGCCTCAAGAACATTTAAAAAAAAAAAAATTCAAAAATATTTTGTAACTTCACACCTCCCGCTCTTGTTAGTGTTTGGGAAAAGGAGCAGGTGGAAGTCAAGGAAGGCAGACACTCAGATGAGAGAGAGATGTTTAATTATTATTGTTTTTTCATAATTGTTAATTTTTTATGGAGCAAGGAAGGGACAGGAGGATCTCTGCTGGATACTAGTTGTTATCGGTGATAATAATATGCCATGTATGGGAGTGCATTGGTAGCAGCTCTGTTAGCAGTGGCAGCAGCTTACCTTCCAAGGCCGCGCTTATAGTGGCGGCGAAGCGACGGTGACACTGACGTCACGCTGCGGTCGCTGGAAAATCAAATTGAAGTGACTTCCAGTGATCGCGACTAAGCTGTCGCGCTGCGCCTACTATAAGCGCACGCGACGGCGTCAATACATTTTTGGGATGAGACATCGCGTCTCTGTCGCCATCACCAGCACTATAAGCACAGCCTAAGGCTGTGGCCACACTGCTGCGACACGCGCTTGGCGCGCTCTCTTTAATGTTATCAAATTGGCATGGCCATGCTGATGCTGCGCCCGCGCGCTCGTGCACGTACGCTTGCCAATGCTGAGCACTTGGGAGACATGGAAAACTGATTTCAAAGCGCTCAGAAGGGTCACGTGACCCTTCAGCAATGAATCAGCACCAGGCAGTGCACACAGCACACAGCACACACACAGACACAGACACAGCCCCGATCTAGCCAATTACACACCCCCTCCCTTATGCGGCACTCCCCCCTGCTCGCGCTTGCAAAATTCAGCAGGACAGCGCTCATGCTTAGAGAGTTGGTGACATCACCGCTCTCAAGCATGAGCGCTCATCGCGGCAGCGTGGCTGCAGCCCAAGTTTTGTAGGCTCTCAATTCTCATTTAAATTCTCTCATTTGACCTGCTGCATGTGGGAGCAGCTAAAGTGGTCTCAGATTTTTGTAGCTGCTGCTGATATTTCCTGATCTTCTTCACATAGCTCTAAGGAGCGGTAACTGTCAAGTTGAGTACATGGGCAAATCAGGGAATGTGAATCATGTTGCCCTAAAGTGAGGCTGCCACTATCCCAACCTCCAGACCCCTTGAGAAAGTCAATGCTCAATAACCCCTATAATCTCAAAAGTATATCAATCTTTTTATGGATCTTCGGATCGAACTCTGCATATATAGGGTAACATGCCCCCTATAAGTGCTGCTGCTAACTCCTGGGCTCTCAGCATCACTACCGACGCCACCTCCAACATACTGTCCCCTTTGCCAAGAAGGAGAAAATCTCACCCAATGGGCGATAACAGTTATGTACCGGTAGTCCCCTCCACCATGTCCAATTGTCTACATGTCTGTTGTGAGGGGCAACATCTTACCATATAAAATATTGACAGCCCGGTTCACAACTTCAGCAATCTCTTGGTAGAGACGTGGAACATCCTTAGTTAGTATTTTCCAGTGAGGCTCAGCATATTTTAATAGCTCCCTAAAGCCCTTGCCCTCAACACAGCTAAAGGGCAGCATACCAACTTCAAGCATGTTTGCCACTTTGTTATGCAGCAAAATAACCCTACTGTGTAACCGATGGTATAATTAAACCCTTTCGAAAGCTTCACGAACAGTGGGTTGCAGTATTGGATAAGGCATAATTGGTCCACCACGTGTTTGTCTCATCATGCCAGAGTGTCCAACTCCATTTCCAGGTGCCTATGCTGCTTACTGCTAGTAGCAGCTTGTGCTGAAGCAGACCCACAGCCTCATCATCCTCACTATTACTACCAATTACATCCATCTTTGGTACATCTTGGTCATGATGACCTTCACCATGACCAAACCCCTCTGTCACCTTCCCTTCTTCTAACAACTGTGTTAATGCTTGTGACCTAATTTCTTTGCCATGTAACTTAGTTTGATGGGTCATGTGCCCTAAAAAATGCAGATGTATCCGGATGAGTCTCTGCTTTCCCCCACCTCAAAATGCAAACCACAAAAAACATACAGGAGCCTATGCAGAGAACTGCGAGAATGGCCATTCGCCAGACTTAGAACTCTCCATTTTTTTGTCGGATTCCCCTCGCAGTATGCAGGAAAGTGCGCATATCTGGGAGAGGAATCTGGCAGAGAGATGGTGAGCCCTGGCGAGAAGGGCTCCGCTGGCGAGATCTGTCAGCAGAGAGCGAGATCCGCCTCTCTCTGCACAAATCTCGCTGGCAAATAAAAAAAATTTACATAACAAATCTATTACTATTGTAGATGGGCAGGGGGTCTCCAGAGAGGAATAGCGTTGGTTTTATGTTCGGGGACCCCCTGCTTCCCGAGATACAGGCCCCGTTATGAGGTGCTGGTATCTCCTATGCATGGAGATAGCCCGATCACGTGACGTGGGACATTTCCATTCATAGGAGATACCGGCACCCCATAAAGGTGCCTGTATCTCGGGAAGCAGGGTGTCCCCGGACATAAAACCAACACGGTTCATGTCCGGAGACCCTCTGCACATGTACACTATTAATAAAAATACAGTAATGCTGCTTCATTACCTTAGCGGCTATCCGTTAAGGCAATGAAGGGGTTAAGTGACAGTAGCATGTTTATTGGGGACAATTGCCCCAATAAACATAGCAAAACGCAACACAATCAGCCTCTGTGCTCCCAACAACCCCTAAACCCCCCTTATATACATAACCCATAGTTATTTTTTTAGGCACAGGAATGGTACTATAGGCTGGCGGTGGCCCTTGGGTGTTTCCACAGGGGTCCCCGCTCCACAGCAGTATCAAGTCTGTGCCCCAAAAAAATTATTTAAAAACACAAATACTTCAACATAAATACACCAAAACATCGTTGGAACTAAATCAGCGATCTCGTTGGCTCTAGTCCCATGTGACGGCGCCATTTTGGTTTTCTTGACATCATGTTAAAGGTAAATGAAGCAAAGCCATTCTAATTGGCTGGCTTCGATTCCTTTAAATGACGTCAGCATTTTTTTTTCCTTAACCAAAATCACATGCTTTTCATGTACCAATCAGGACCGTGAGAACCATTTGATGTAAAATGTGACGTCATTGGCCTATAAAAGTCTATGTCGTCTCATTTTACAGCTAGACGCCATGGGGAGAGGACCTCCCCTCAGAAGAAGATGGCCAGTGCGTTGCAGAAGAAGAAGATGAAGAAGCCAGAAGACCCCGAAGACCCCGCAGACGGCAAAGAAGACCCCGAAAAGAAGACCACAGACGGTATGGATTATAAAGACACGAAAGAAGACACCACATTGGATTACAAAGGTTTTTTATTTTATGGATTCCTGTTTCCTGTCTTTGGATTTGTTACAGACGTAGCAGTTTAAATGGAAGTTGGTCATTGGTCATCTAATGGTAAGTAAACTAAAGAAATGTATTTTATTTAAGTAGTAACTGTTTTTTTGATTTTTTTTTTAAAAGTCAGATCTATTTTTTTTTTGTCCATTTAATGCCATGTACTGTATGTATATATATCCCTATGGAGCTATATACGTACATGTTAATTAAAGGGTTGTTTTGCAAATGTTATTTACATTTTTTCATGTCTTGTACTAGTATTTCCCCTGTTTGGTTAGAATTGTGTGTGTGATATGTTTTGTATAATTAGTTATGTCATTTAAGATGATGATGGTTGCATGGGTATATGTTGGGACCCTGTCTTAATTTTTTATTGTGGATTATTTGGTGAACTTAGATTGTGTTTGATCGTGTTATTTAGAAATAGAATTTTTTTTGCTATGGATTTTTTTTTGCATAACAATATTGAATAGGGGTTTTGGTTTGGATTTTGTTGTAATGTATTTCGGATGCCATAAATTGTGTGTTGGTAATTTATTATTGTCTACTTGCTTTGTTTATATTGAATGTTTACTTTCAATCGTGTATTTGTTTTGGACAATTGATTGCTATTGTGTACATGATGGAAATATTATTTGCATCATGTACACATTGTTCAATTGTATGTTGTATTGCAATTTACTGGTTTGGATAGGTGCATGCTGTATTCTTTTATGAGATGTGTTTTAATTTTCATTTGGCTTTGTTTATAATTTGGCAGTGATGTTGTCAATTTGAGATCGGATGTTTTAAATTGGTACATGGATATCCTTTACCATTTCTTTGTAGATTGCTTAATCATACATATATTATATATTTTAATTTTATATATATATATATATATATATATATATATATATATATATATATATAGTATACACAAAGAGGCGAATACCGCATCACTACCAATAAATAAAGCAAAGTCTAAACCTACCTAAGTCAGAAAAATATATCTGAAATAGTTATAACAAAGATATAAGCTGTAGGTGGTGCTAGAGGAAGGAGATAGATATGGAAACACAAAAAAGAAAACCTCTAAGGTAGCACTCAGACAAATGTTTGCAAAGAATAAAAGGGGTACTTTAATTGAATTAGAAAAAAATAACAGACATACAAACAACTAACTGGAGAGCCTGCCTGACTAATGAATAATGAAAAAACCAATGGACAAAGAAAAACAAAAAAAACATAGAATGCAACATATAATAATGGACCCAAAAAGATATAATGCCCTTATGAAACTAGCTTACTGTGGGAACAGAAGTTCCCACAATAAGGCAATATGGACCGGCCGGTCACCACATGTATAAGGAACCATAGAGCATCACAGGTCTACACATGTAAGCATAATAAAATTCTTACAGAAAATAACAAGTGTTATACTGATAGCAGTAAAAAATATCACTAGCAAGGTGTAAACCTATTGCAACTCAGGTAATGCTAGGGCAAAGGAGACATAAAGGTATGTATATTTAGTGACCCAAATACATATATTAAAGCAGATGGGAAACAAAAACAGGGAGGGATATAATAACCCAAGATACTCAGCTCCTTGATGTAAAGATACTGCATACAAAGATCAGCACAGCACTGTCCACTGGAAAAGTCCAAAAATATAGGACTTAGTTGGTTGTCCAAAATAGGGCAAAGGCAGGCAGGATCAACAGCAGAAAAAATTAAAATTAGCCCACTAACGCGTTTCGGCAACTAAGCCTTCCTCACGAGTGGTACTAAGGCTATGTGGCAGGGGCATTTAAATAGTAAGCAGACAATTGCAAAATTCGCGCCAAAAAACACATGAAGCATATATAATCAATTTCATTACTTGATTATATATATATAATGTATATTTTTGACAGCTCCTACACGTGTACCAGCCTCACAGCAATATATCCCAATGGCAAACAGATCGTTTAAATTGCTAACACAGATGACCTATATAAAAAATATAATTTATTATATATTGTGATAAACAAGATGTATCTTTGAAACTCAGGTGATAATATTAATAAGTGAGTGTGAAAACATAAAAAAATATATAAAAAAGTGTAAAAAATAAAAAACATATAATTGAAAAAAACACAAAACTAAATGTATGAATAATAAAAATCTACAAACCAATAAAAAATAATGGTAAAAAATGATTGTGTTCCTTCACGTTATAGATGAATCTCTTTTTAAGGAATTTCAAAACGGCCGGGCTGCTTCTTCTTTGGGGTCTGCAACCTCCCAGCAGATCTAGTAGAGAAAAAAGAGAAAAAGCGCCCGATCCATGTGTAAAATCCAAATACAAAGTTTTAATAAGGAATAACAAGACAAATGCACACTCACAGTTTGTCAATGCATTAAAAGCATTGTATGGGTAAACCCATGCGCCAACATGTATCTGCTCGCCGCCCGTTTGTTTCGTGACGTCAGTCTTCACTGCTACCGATGCATCACGAAGAATCGTCCCTCCGGCAATTCAGACCGACAGTCTATGGTTCCAATCACGTGAGTAGATTAGTCTGTGCGGCTCAGGAAAAGTCTTCCTCTTACTGGCAGAAGGCGTATGAGCTTAGTCCGCCACCGTAGTTTCAGAAAACCACGTGCCCTACGCGTTTCTTCCGATAACGGATTTCATCAGGGGATGACGTGTCCTCTCATTGGGCTGCTATTTAAGAATGTCTTTAACCAATGGCCATCCGTGAATGAAATTGCGCCCAATTATCATAAAAATTCTGTATTTTGCTGTCAACACACAGTCCTCCTATGTGCTCAAGACTCTCTCTCAAGACTTGAGCACATAGGAGGACTGTGTGTTGACAGCAAAATACAAGGGGACAAGACCTCTAAGCCTGGACACAGAAGATGCAGGACCTTGCCAGAGGCTGTACCCTCAAGCACACAACTATCCAGACTCTGGAGACTGACATGAAAGGCCACCTGCAGTGAGATGATCTCATTTTTATGATAATTGGGCGCAATTTCATTCACGGATGACCATTGGTTAAAGACATTCTTAAATAGCAGCCCAATGAGAGGACACGTCATCCCCTGATGAAATCCGTTATCGGAAGAAACGCATAGGGCACGTGGTTTTCTGAAACTACGGTGGCGACTAAGCTCATACGCCTTCTGCCAGTAAGAGGAAGACTTTTCCTGAGCCGCACGGACTAATCTACTCACGTGATTGGAACCATAGACTGTCGGTCTGAATTGCCGGAGGGACGATTCTTCGTGGTGCACTGGTAGCAGTGAAGACTGACGTCACGAAACAAACAGGCAGCGAGCAGATACATGTTGGCGCATGGGTTTACCCATACAATGCTTTTAATGCATTGACAAACTGTGAGTGTGCATTTGTCCTGTTATTCCTTATTAAAACTTTGTATTTGGATTTTACACATGGATCGGGCGCTTTTTCTCTTTTTTCTCATATATATATATATATATATATATATATTGTGACAGAAACCAGGGGTTGGTAATAAACTCCATATACAGGGCTCCCAGGATACTGAACAGTTTCTGTCCTGTCTAAGCTGAACAGGGCAGCCTCGTGGTACAGGCACTCCATTCCACAGTTAGTCTGCTGCCTGTTTTCTGTCACCTGTCATGCTGATTAGAGTTCAGGTATATAAGACCTGTTTCCTGTTTCCTCTGGGCCCCGCCCAAGAGCCTGGAAGGCTGCTGAACTGCAGAGGGGTGAGAAAGCCTCTTTCCCAAATCGCTTCATTCATTCTGTTAGTTTGTCTAAAGACTGCAAAGGTACTTATTTTGTTGGTGGAAGTGGACAAGCCACTTCCAACTCTGAGTCAGGGACATCTAAGTTTAAGTTATCGCTCAGACGAGCAGCTTTTTGTTTGGCTTTGTTTTCTGTTTAAACTGTGGCAGTCTCAGTGCCTGGGACTGAATAAACCAGGCATAGCCTGTTTAAAGGAACAGTACGTGACGTCTCATCATTTAACCTACCCTAAAAGACCGTGTTCTAACAGTCCCGGACAGACGGCGGAGCCCCGGAGTAAGCCGTTTGTCACATATGGTGGAGAATGCGGGCAGAACACTGAAAGGTCTGGGGGTTAAAGAACTTTAAAAAAAAAAAAAAAAAAAAAAGAAGGTTTTTTTTTCTCTCTCTCCAAACAAGATGGAAGACGTGGTGAGTGCGCTGGTACGCAATGTCGCTGTCCAGAAAGACGCGAATGAAGCCCAGCAACAGGCGAGTGAAACCCAGCGACAGCTGTTAATAGCCCAGCAAGAGACTAATGCAAACCAGCAAGAGACAAACCGCCTGCTGAGAGAGGAGCAAAAGCGGTTCGCTCAGGGCTTACAGCAGGAACTCGAGATCCTGAGGGGGACTATCAGTAACCTTCCACTGGCAGAGGCAGCCCCAGTTCCGAAAATGACCAGGGCAAGCCACTACCTTCAGAAGATGGGACCCTCGGATGATGTGGAAGCCTATCTTCTCACGTTTGAACGCACGGCACAGAGAGAGGGATGGCCAGAAGCTGAGTGGGCTGGTCTAATCGCACCCTTCCTAAGCGGCGAACCCCAGAAGGCTTACTTTGATCTAGAGCCAGCCGAAGCTAACGTCTATGCAAAATTGAAGTTCGAGATCCTCGCCCGCCTCGGCGTAACCACGGCTGTTCGTGCCCAAAGGTTTCACGCATGGTCCTTCACGATGGATAAAGCCACCCGAAGCCAGATGTATGACCTCATCCACCTCGCCCGGAAGTGGCTACAACCCGAGATCAACTCAGCAAGCCACATCGTGGAACGGTTGGTCATGGACCAGTTCTTGAGGAAACTTCCCTCTGCCTTACGCCGTTGGGTCAGTCGGAGTGACCCCCACAATGCGGATGAGCTTGTGGCCCTTGTAGAAAGGTACAGTGCAGCAGAAGAGCACCCGCAACCCACAGTCGTGGAGCAACCCCACTACCCGAGGTTCCAGGACTCTTCCAGAGACGGTAAAAGGGTACCGGGGTTAAGGGGCGCTGAAGAGCGGCGACCACCTTCACGCCTCTCCAGCAACAGTGGTTCGCACACTAAGGGCAATAGCCAACATGGGGAGCCGGGAAAAGGCTCTAAGTGGGACACAGACTATGTACCTAAATGTGTAAATTGTCATGAGAGGGGCCACACAGCAAAAATCTGCCCACTAAATGATGAGCCCATGCAATGCAACAGCGTGGAACCTTATTCGCTGTTGTCCCAATGTATGGGCCCTAGCCCAGAGGACCCCTTGAATAACCATCTGTGGGCATTTGTAAAGGTTAATGGTAAGAGGGTTCGGGCACTTCTTGACTCTGGGAGTATGGTCACACTAGTGTCCGAATACCTATTGCCCATTAAGAAGAAACAGGTAAACAGTTCACAAAGAGTGGCAATTTGTTGTATACATGGGGATAATCATGAATATTCCACTGTTGATGTTTTTTTTGAAACAGAATTTGGTTCTTTAGATTTCAAGGTGGGTGTTGTACCCAAACTGGCACATGATGTGTTAATAGGGACCGACTTTCCCCATTTTCTAAAAATGTGGTCCCCAGCTCAGAATAGCGCCCAGAGTTCAATAGCAGACCATAACGAAGTGTTAGAAGAAACAAATCCTTTCCCTTTTTCAGAAATGGAGGTTGACGAGGGCCCAAATAAGAAGGGGGAAAAGGAGGAGTGCTGTGAAATTCCCTTCCCCATCACTACTTTGGTAGGGAATACCCCAAATCAAGATGTTGATCAGGCACTTACCACCCCAGTACAGGATAAGACCCTCGCTGACCTAGAGGTCAGTCCTGGGAGTTTTAAGAAGGCCCAGTGGGAGGACCCCACATTAGCGGTAGCAAGGGGAAATATACGGGACCAGAATAGTACTCATGGCCAACCAGATAGGTCACTTGCTTACCCCTACTTCGAGGTAGAGAACGACCTAGTATATCGGGTTGATAAAAGAAAATCAGTTACAACTAAACAATTGTTGGTACCACGGACATTCCATAACGTAGTATTACACCTCGCACATAGTCATCCATTGGGGGGACACCTAGGGGTGGAAAAGACAAAAGAAAAGGTTCTCCGAAGCTTTTATTGGCCTGGGGTTCTGGCAGAAATTACAAACTATTGTTCCTCATGCCCAGAATGTCAGATCACCGCCCCGTTCAAAGCATACCGCAGCCCATTGGTACCCCTTCCCATAATAGAGGTACCATTTGACCGGATTGCTATGGATCTAGTAGGACCCCTAATAAAGTCTGCTAGGGGACATCAGCATATATTGGTAATATTAGATTATGCTACCCGATATCCGGAGGCAGTTCCCCTACGTAGCACCTCTGCTAAAAACATAGCAAAAGAGTTAGTACTTCTGTTTTCCCGGGTCGGAATTCCTAAAGAGATCTTATCTGACCAGGGAACACCATTTATGTCCCAAGTAACAAAAGAGCTATGTAAACTCCTAAAAATCAAGCATCTCAGAACCTCAGTCTATCATCCACAAACAGATGGTTTAGTGGAAAGGTTCAATAAAACCTTAAAGAGCATGTTACGCCGGGCGGTCGATAAGGATGGGAAAAACTGGGACTGTTTGTTACCATACCTGTTATTTGCCATTAGGGAAGTTCCCCAGTCATCCACAGGCTTCTCCCCGTTTGAACTATTGTATGGCCGACATCCAAGGGGCTTACTGGATATAGCCAAAGAAACTTGGGAACACGAGGTTACCCCTTACAGAAGTGTAATAGAGCATGTTGCCCAAATGCAGGACCGCATTGCTGCAGTCCTACCCATAGTGAGGGAACACATGGAGAAAGCTCAAGAAGCACAAAGGAATACGTATAATAAGGGTGCTAGGGTCAGAATTTTTTTTCCAGGTGATAGGGTACTAGTTCTGGTTCCCACCGTGGAGAGTAAATTCCTTGCTAAATGGCATGGGCCATATGAGGTCTTGGAAAGAGTGGGAGAAGTAAATTATAGGGTAAGGCAGCCAGGTAGGAGGAAACCTGAGCAAATTTACCATATAAACCTACTCAAGCCCTGGAAAGATAGAGAGGTCTTGTTAACCCTAGTACCCCCAGGTCCGTCAGAGAATCAAGAAACTGACCCAGAGGTTAGCATAGCTGAAACACTGTCCGTGCATCAGAAACGAGAGGTCCAGAGTTTAGTGAGAAGGAACAAATAAATCTTCTCTACACAGCCAGGTAAAACTAACGTAATTAAACATGACATAGTCTCTGAACCGGGGGTCCGAGTTAACCTTAAACCGTACCGAATCCCAGAGGCCAAGAGAGAGGCTATAAGTTTAGAGGTTAAAAAAATGCTAAAAATAGGCGTAATTGAGGAATCCCAAAGTGGGTGGAACAGCCCTATAGTTTTAGTCCCAAAGCCAGACGGTACAACAAGGTTTTGTAATGACTACCGGAAACTAAACGCGGTGTCAAAATTTGATACTTATCCTATGCCCAGGGTGGATGAACTTGTAGAGAGACTGGGCAAAGCCCGATATCTCACAACCCTAGACCTAACAAAAGGGTACTGGCAGGTTCCCCTCACAGAAAGGGCAAAAGAAAAAACAGCCTTCTCAACCCCAGACGGCCTCTTTCAATATAAGGTGCTGCCTTTTGGCTTACATGGAGCTCCCGCCACATTCCAAAGAATGATGGATAAAATTTTAAAACCACATGTTCGGTACGCTGCCGCCTACCTGGATGATGTGGTAATCCATAGTGAAGATTGGCAGTCCCACCTTCCAAAGGTCCAAGCTGTGCTCGACGCAGTTCGGTCTGCTGGACTAACTGCTAACCCCGCTAAATGCACTATTGGTCTGGAGGAGGCCAAGTATCTGGGGTATTCTATTGGTAGAGGGTTACTCAAACCAGAAACACTCAAAGTAGAGGCGATACAAAATTGGCCAAGGCCAGTCACAAAAAAACAAGTAAGGACCTTTTTGGGGTTAATTGGCTACTATAGGAGGTTTATTCCCAATTTTGCAACTAAGGCAACCCCACTAACCGACCTCACAAAAGCAAGAGGACCGCTAATGGTAAAGTGGTCCCCCGAAGCCGAACAGGCCTTTAGAAGCCTGAAAGAAGCTCTCTGTGCCCAACCAGTGTTGGTCACACCTGACTTCTCCAAAGAGTTCGTAGTCCAAACCGACGCATCTGAGGTAGGGCTGGGGGCGGTACTCTCCCAGGAGTCTCAAGGGGAGGAGCACCCCATCCTTTATTTAAGTAGGAAACTAAATCCCCAGGAGAAAAATTACTCCATAGTCGAGAAAGAGTGTCTCGCAATAAAGTGGGCTGTAGAGACACTCAAGTATTATCTGTTGGGGAGAAAGTTCCGGTTGGTCACAGATCATGCACCCCTTACCTGGATGTGTCAAAATAGGGAGAAGAACGCTAGGGTGACCAGGTGGTTCCTAAGCCTACAGCCCTTTAAATTTTCTGTGGAACACAGGTCGGGGCACAAACATGGCAATGCCGACGGGTTGTCAAGGATGCACTCCCTAATATCCATGGTCGCTCACCCCTCGAGGTCTGAGCTGGGGGGGAGGATATGTGACAGAAACCAGGGGTTGGTAATAAACTCCATATACAGGGCTCCCAGGATACTGAACAGTTTCTGTCCTGTCTAAGCTGAACAGGGCAGCCTCGTGGTACAGGCACTCCATTCCACAGTTAGTCTGCTGCCTGTTTTCTGTCACCTGTCATGCTGATTAGAGTTCAGGTATATAAGACCTGTTTCCTGTTTCCTCTGGGCCCCGCCCAAGAGCCTGGAAGGCTGCTGAACTGCAGAGGGGTGAGAAAGCCTCTTTCCCAAATCGCTTCATTCATTCTGTTAGTTTGTCTAAAGACTGCAAAGGTACTTATTTTGTTGGTGGAAGTGGACAAGCCACTTCCAACTCTGAGTCAGGGACATCTAAGTTTAAGTTATCGCTCAGACGAGCAGCTTTTTGTTTGGCTTTGTTTTCTGTTTAAACTGTGGCAGTCTCAGTGCCTGGGACTGAATAAACCAGGCATAGCCTGTTTAAAGGAACAGTACGTGACGTCTCATCATTTAACCTACCCTAAAAGACCGTGTTCTAACAGTCCCGGACAGACGGCGGAGCCCCGGAGTAAGCCGTTTGTCACAATATATATATATATATATATAGATAATTGCAGCAACCAGCACTCACATATCACAAGGTATCCAGATGCTTATCCCATAGATATTCAAATAGAAAAGATATTACCAGATTGAAGTCCAGTAATAAGGAGACAGCACACCAGGGGTATATTCAAGGCAGTATGTATTGTAGAAAATGCAGGCACATCAGGCTGATGATCGGGTTATCCTCATCTCGCCAGCTTTTCGGCACTTACAGAATTGCTGTAGGCATATTTGCCGAAAAACTGGCGAGATAGGGCTTTTCGCCGTTCTCTGCATAGGCCCCACAGTATGCCTGCACCCTCCTCCTCACCCTGTTAAAAAAAATGTAAAAACACTTTTGGATTTTGGAGCAGTTGAAGAACCACATGAGACCTGCTGCCCCTTCTTAAAGAACTAAATGTTGCTGCTGCGGCTGCTGCCCTAAGCAGCATTCTAGAATCTGTCCTGTTCATCCCCCTACATGAGCTATGCCTGCTGCCGGCACCAACACTAATTCATCTTCATTAACATCAGCATACGCATCCTCAGTTTTATGTTGTGTAGTATTGTGTGCTGCTGTTTCTGATGCTGATAAGATTTTCTTGCCTCTCCTTCAAGTGCCACAACCAGTGCCATGTACACATGATGATGACAAATGACATTTCATTGTCTGCTGCTGCTGCCAAAAGTAAGTGCTGTTGTTGAAGCGAGGAATGTGGGTGATCTTGTTGGTGGACTTGTATGGTGTTTTTTGTACTTTGGAATATGGACTATATAGGAACACCAATTTTGCTTTTCAGTATACCGCTAATAATAGGTGGAACACTAATGCTACTAGTTTTGGTGGCTATGGCTGCCGGTTGCCCACAGAGTGTTTGACTATCATTGTGATCATCATCATCACTTTAATTTAACTGCTGCTACCACCCATACCACTAACAGTTGTTGTAGCAGTAGCACCAAGGAATCACATTATCATCACCTCCTTTTCTGCTACCACAGGAGTCTCTTCCCTCCCCTGCTTGTGCAGTTTGTGCACCACACACACTATCAAAACTATGCTTATTAACATCATTATCTACCCCTCTCCATCTCTGCCTCAATCCCTTCCTCAGACATCCCTTCTCCCTCCACCTCCTCATAGACGTGAAAAAGAAGAGCTGGAGCCTCTTCAGCACCCACCCTCCCTGAATGTTCTACTGAGAATGAGGAATCTGTCTGTAAACCTGACAAGTAGCTCTGCTGGTTCCTTTGGATACCAAGAGGCTCGTCCTCATTCAGAAAAATACTCCTCCTTAGAGTCCTCCTCTTCCCTTTCACTCACATTAATAACAACATATGTGATGAATTTGTCACAGATGACTACTCTCTCTAAGCCACTTTGGGTGATGCCAGCATCATGTAGTTCTTTTTTGACAACCTGTTCCATCCTGGTGGTGTTGACCTCTTTCTCCTTCTGAGTTTGACCTGAGGACGAGGATGATGCTGATTTTGGTGAAAACCTCTCTTTTAGTTTGATTTATTTTCATACAAGAAAGCTGCTTGGGGTCAAAGTAAAACTGTTGCTATTTTCCTAGTAGAAGTTCCTAGTTTTCTCTCTCGGGTACCACTCTCACTCATTAAGGTCTTGTGGCTGCCACCATGGCCATGAGTACCAACCCTGCACCACTTTCCCAACCCCCCTTCGTTTGCCAACATAACTAAACATAATTATATTTTAATGCACTGATTGATTATATACTGTCTGTATGTATCTGTTCACACTCCATCCCAAATGCACAAGTCCCTATTTATAGTTCAGATTTGCAGGTTAGGAAAAATTGTGCGAAATTGAAATGCACATTGAATTTTAATGCTTGGCGAATTGCTCATAAATTCTGCCGGTTTAACAAAACTTTTCATGAAAAAAACAGCACATTTTTCACGGTGCGCAAATTCCGGAAAAAATCCCCAGATCTGATGCTAGAGGGTGTCTGGCAGTCAGCGATACAGTGTGTCCTAAGTGGGTTATCGAGGCTTATAGAATAGGCACCTTAAATGTTGCAGCTGTCAGCAGTTTGTTGGGAAGGTCCAAAAAAAGCCAGAGCAGCTCTTTCTCAGCTTATCCATAGAGACAGGGAGATCAAAGGCTACAGAGTAACTTATGCATTTATGTTATATTGCTTAATTAGGTAAAACATATAGCAGAGATGGTACAGATATAACACCACCTCTTCTTCATAGTAAAAAGAATATCAATAAAATTTGATAGCAGCAGTGTCTTTCCCACAGTTTGAAATACCACATACAGTAGGAGGTGTTCTACTTAATTCTATAGAACTCCCTGATGCCCCCTCATTTTCAACAGTCTCCCTTATATTACAACCGTACTGACGAGTAATCATCAAATACAGTTGTTATTGGCTTTCCCTAGTTTGCCGTAGACGAATATACAATCAATGGAGTTGACAACTTTATTTAAGTACTTTTTCCATTCTAGTACTAGATTTAAAAATGTGGCACAGGCACCATGAGAACTGAAACAAAACAGGAAACTCATACCCTTTTGAAATGCCTTACTTTTGTTTTTATTAATTCCCATACAAGCTTAATTACATACAAGCTTAATTGTTTTAGTGACATTCAGAAACAACAGTATCTAGTATTGAGATTTAAGGACTTCTAGATCCCAACTTAAATCATTCTAAAAATCAAGCAACGTACAATAAATAACTTTCCACACATATATATACACTATATTTCTCTGCTTTAATACTAATCTCACCATGCATTTCCTGTCACTCCATACAAATGATGGAGGCGAATCAAGGTAACGCAGAAGATGACAATATACATCAAAATTGTAAACGTTCCTTTAATCAAAACATTATTTCAATCAATTACTGAAGATGGATATAAATCCTGTTGTAAATGTTGCTGTATATTCTAGTAGAGGTCCTGTGATTAGGAGAATGTCTTCTTTTCTTATCCCCAAATTTCCTGTCAAGTGGCAAGAACGCTGTAAAAAAACACGTTACTAGTACTAGCTGAAAAATGACTTCAGAAATGAAAAGCACTATAGTTTTTAAAGGCCTTGGTGAAGCCCTACATCTGATCCCTATAATACCAATAGTGACACCAAAGAGGTCAAGTAAATAAATATGTATGCCTCACCAGTTCAAAATAATAAAATTCCAATGTGTGCAAGTCTGCTTGTTGAACATATGTTTGAGACACAGCTAAGCCATCTGGCTCAGTGTCAAGCATTTACACCAACTGCAGTCTTACAGTACCTGACAGCAGAAAAGCTTTATTCCCCTGGTGTTTGGGCACAAATGGAGAAATATTATTGAAATGATTATCTGCATCAAGACTCAGATTTGGTTTGACATTTAGCTGGCTATGTTTAATCCAAAGGGTTGTCTGAATGAATGAAGAGAGGGTTTCTTCAAGAAGATGCTGCAAGCAGCCAGTGATAGCCTCATGATTAATGAGACAGTAAGGCTGGGTGGACCCTTCCCACCTCCACCCAGACCTCCGTGCCAAGAAATGCATATGAAATTGGTCTGCTCGTTTTCAAATCCTGGCAGGGAGATGCTCACCATCTCAAAAAGGATCTAACAAATAGCCACATTGTGCAGCATGCACTGACATATTTCAACAGAATTGTAATAATCTTGTTAGCATTCCATATGTGTTTGCTTCAAATGGTGTGCATTTAAGAGGAGGAATAGTATTTGTTAATTCTAAATATCATTTTTTTCAACAAGTATATATAATTCAATCTTGTTGGTATTGATCATAGTTGCACACATTGCTGTTACTAAATATATTATCCTTTGAGATCAGGACTGCATTAATTTTTCAGGTCTTAAACGAGAATATTTTTGAAGGTGCTTCATGGATATGTTACCTCGTCTCCTATTTCAAGATAATGAAAGTGCTAACGGAAGTTTGTTTCGACGCATTGTTTCATTTTCTGCTTGCGTTTGCACCAAATGTAAGAAAGGGAGTCCTATATTTAATGCAAACTGTGAGGGAGTAAAATGTACACTACCACAGACCTGGCAGATTGTTTTTAACACAAATACAAGATTTAAATGCGACAAAGGGAAACGTAGAGTTTGATACATCTCTTAATAGCTAGTGCATTATGTAACTCCTCCCTAATTCCTTTCCCAAATTGCAGACTGATGCATATGTTCAAAAACTAGAGTAAATACCTTAATACTTTGACAAAAGAGACACACAATGAGAATGATGTTTAGTAAATATGGCCCACAATATTTAGGATGTAGGTCATATATTTAGATCGTTTCACTTCTACTTTCATAAAATCTGCTACAATTTGTTATCAACAATATATTCCAGCTTTCTAGCCATCAACAGCCAAGTAATATCACTAAGGAGGATATTACTCTGACAAATCCCACTGACATTGCAAATGCATTCAATGATTACCGTGTGGGTTGTGCTACAAACGTATTAGCGAAACGCAACCCAAACCACAAACATGCACCTCATTCTGGGAGTACCCCTATATCCACACCCTCTCCCAACACTGCTCACAATTTTCAATTTGTCCCAGGATCCAAAGAGATTACACAAGTGCTCCTCAAATTAAAACTAAGCAGCCAATGTGGACCTGACTTACTGCAATCTAAGTTCCTAAGACTTGGTGCCCCAACCATTGACAAACCAATTGCTTCCATAGTCAACTCTATTCTGTCTGCAGGCCATATCCCGAAGACCTGGAAAACTGCCAGAGATAGCCCAATCTTCAAAAGTGGGGACAAAAACACTGTCTCAAACTACAGGCGAATCTCTCTGTGACGGTGAAGGGGACCCCAGACCACCAATTAAACATTATGGCCAGCTGGTGGCCCCTGAGTCATAAAAGGTGAATGTGGAGTGTCAGTTCTGCAGTCCAGAGCTGGCTGCAGTCCTGAAAATGTATAATACAGTGTGTCACAGCCGCCATCAGTCTGTTCTTTCAAAACTAAAGCTGTCTCACATTTTAATCTGGTCTGTAACTGTTACATACGCCTATAATATATATTATCTCTAACTGTGCATGCAATGTCTTGTGTATAATGTATAACCCTGCTCACTTATGTAATTGTAGTTGTAACCATGTATTATTTGTCATCTTAACTCTATGCCTTGGACATACTTGAAAACGAGAGGTAACTCACAATGTATTACTTCCTGGAAAAACATGTTATAAATAAATAAATCAATCTATATGTTATGGGGAAAATTGGTTTATGTGCAACAATTTAAAAAAAAAAAAGAAAAAAAAAGACTAAACAATGGTACAATTCAAAAGAAGCATGGCAAAACCAACATTTTATTGAATAAGAAAACCTAAAAAGGTCACATCATATCATTTTGGAATAAACAATCCCATCTAAAGACTGAAAGGAGAGCTACCTTATGAGATGCACTCAGAAAATGATACAAACAATTATTATACCTAAATAACAAGAAAAAACGCCACACAAAAGACTCCGGATAAAATACCATAAAATGTATCCTGACCTCAAAGTATACTATAATATGTACCCTATTATCCATGTAAGTGCCACCAGAGTTGTTCTCCTTTCTGACTGTGGATGGGTTTGTTTATTCCATGTATTACACATACTGTACCTGAGATAGCACCACCACAGTGTAATATATATATATTTGTGTATATATATATATATATATATATATATATACACAAATATATATATATTACACTGTGGTGGTGCTATCTCAGGTACAGTATGTGTAATACATGGAATAAACAAACCATTTGTTTTTCACATGACAATGCCATATAAATACTGATAAGATTATTATAAATACAAAGTGCAGGAAAATTATTTTTGAAGGTATCATATAATTTTGCCAACAATCCATTCTAGAGTATCTAACTGCTCGGATTTAATACAATAATGGAAATATGTGTCAATGCATATAAAACTTTGCTTTGATGCACTGCTACATATTTGGAATTGTGCTTCCATTCACCATGCAAAAACATTTTAATTAATACTTTAAAAAAAATAGGACATCAAGTTAATTTACATGTTCTCTGCAAGAAGACAATTTGCTCCCTAATGTGATTATTTGCATGTAATAATTCAGAATCCTTGTCTGCAGTTTAACCACTGTAAGGCATGTGACAATTACAGTAGGTCGTTTTTGGGACCTGTGGAAGACAAGCAGATGCACTAATAATTTCTCAACTTTAAATGAATAGAAGCTTTGAAATATAACTTCTCTCTGCATGTTTTTTTCCCTTTACATTGCACTAATGGATACATCACGTCACCAGTATAACCACTGGTAGATGTGCGATGGTACATGGTAGTATAAAGTGTTACTAAGGCCTCGTCCATGCTGATGATGCGCATGCGCGCGATGGAGCGCCGTGATGTGGCGCTCTCATGCATCCGGCAGGGGCGATTCCTGTCCTGTAGCTAGGCGCGTTTCGGGCAGCGTGGCACAAACCGCTCACGTGACCCGGCCATCGCGCGGCCAAGACAAAAAGGTTTGTCTCCGCACGCATCGCTCTTTCCTACGCTCACGTGCATGAGTGCGCGCAGTATGGACGCTCCAATGCATTTACATTGATTTGATCACGCAGCTCGCCATGCACACGGCCTAAAAGTTTATTTACAAATCTAAACTTCTGCCTATTATTTAAGGATGAACTTGTTCCTACGGTATTTATAGCCGTGGTATAACGCTTTTTAAAAATGATGGCTGAAATCTGCACTATAGTATAAAACTAGTATGTCCTTTTGCAATGAAGCAAAGAGCTACTAATGTTTACAAGGCGTCCTTCATGAAATAATATAATATTCATAAACAACCATTTTGGTTTATTAAAATGCAATTTGTATTTTAAAGTAAAGCTTGTTAAACGGATAAAGATATGTACCTGCATTAATGCAGTTGCAGGATGATTAGGCGGTTCCTCACTGCTCCCTCCACCAGTTCACAACAGAAGCTGAGAGTTAAGTTCCCAAGGGAGAGTGTTCACAGGCAACAACTTAGGGCAGGGGCGGACAACCTCAGTCCTCTAGGGCCGTAGGGGCTGGTCCCATGGGGTTGGCCTATTATCTATTCCTCCCACTGTCATTTTTTGTTGTCTGTTAAAAAAAAACAAAAGGGAATTTCAAGTAGAAAATAATAATCCATGTAATTTTGTTGAAATGTATGCAATTCGTTACATATGACCCAACCCACATGGACACTTGTGTTGCATGTTGTTCTAGTTTTAATTGGTGTCTCTGATAAGACTGTTACATGTTTTCCAACCATCACTTTTGTAGCATCCTGATTTGGGGAAGACAGAAAGTGGGTTAGGTTATGTGGGCAAAACCATTAGAAAACTCAAAACACGCTTCAATGAACATAGAAGTAACAATGGCAAAGGATGTTCCATTTTTTATTATCTATGATTAGTTTTTTCTATGATAGTACTTTATAATATACTATAGTGTATGCTACATATAATTATTTTTAGTATTTTGGGCCCATCTACATTAGATAATGGATGTCAATTATTTTATCGTATGCTCTGTGATATTTGATTTATGTATAAAAATGTTGCTCTTTTTCATTTAAAGCAGAATTGCAGTGTGTTGTTTTATGTATCATTTGTGTGACCTGCTTGTTTTACACAGCCATTTGCCAGCGCATTGGCATCACGTGGATGCTATGGTGTCATCCCCATAGAGAGGAGTGCGTTGTATGTGTCATCATGGTGGTTGTGTTATGGTGCTGATGTCAATGTTCTCACAATGCCTCATTGTTGAGCTCATCACACACCATGGTGGAAGTTTGTTTCCCGGTTTGGCGATTTTCCCTTTTATTTGGAATATGTGTTGGGGGCTTTATAGGGATATTTGTTTGGTATCTTTTTTAATCCTGATGAAGGCCAAAATGCTGGCCAAATGTTGGCAATTGCCAACCGAACCTTTTTCATCACTGAAAACGGCATGCCTTATGACTCTTCACTGTATACTTATGTTGAACAAGTGCTGTCTTGCCTCTTCCAATGAGCACATTGGTGTCCAAGTATTGTTTTCTTAGTATTTTTGGAAAGTTATGCAGCACCTTACATTTAAATTTTCGACCCCATTAACAATATTACATTCGCTAGTCCGGTGTTCTGGCAGCAGCGGGGATCATGGGCTGAGACAATGCTATGGGCTTAAGATCAGTGACGGCGAACCTGGCACGGCCATCTAACCGTTTATATAATTTAATAAAGTTGCAGTCTTGTTTCCCAAAATATGCATTGTGTGTTTATTTAATTCAAGGGGGAGGGGAGGAGTGAAACTCGAGAGCCTATATAGGCCACGATTTGTGCTGCACTGGACAACCTCTTAATAAAGTGCTGTAAATGTGGCTTAATAAATACATAATTAACCTTTCCACTGCCAGTGCTGAACATACATTGAGAAACATTAAGAGATGTTGAATTGGAAACAATGACATACTTTGTTAATAAGCAAAAGAACTAAGACAAAGAATTACTTATCTTCTCCATGTTACTTTAAACATTATTTTCTACTTTTTCGATCATGGAAAGCACAGAACACACAAGACATACCGTAGAACAAATAAGTAACACATGACAAGTAATATATGTA
Organism: Ascaphus truei; assembly: GCF_040206685.1. Taxonomy (NCBI): domain Eukaryota; kingdom Metazoa; phylum Chordata; class Amphibia; order Anura; family Ascaphidae; genus Ascaphus; species Ascaphus truei. Next base: position 85,714,403 of record NC_134489.1, on the reverse strand, counting down.
ACGGTGTTAAATAGAATACAAGTGTATAAAAAATATAAGACACTACTCTGTCAATTAGAAACTTTGCGCTCTGAGTTTTGGTTTACACTGGATAAAATAATTGTGTAAAGAGCTTGATTTTATATCATAATAGTGGGGCAGTTGGAAGCAGTATCATTTGGTCAGACCATGTTTATGTTAACTGTTGTGCTGTTGTGGAAAGAATGAAAGAAACATTGAGACACAAATGAGGGTTTCCCAGTATTTATACTTATTGAAAATAAGCTAGGGCCCATATTTACTAAGCAGTACTCTCCCAAATGCCATAAGTCACCTTCCGGTGCTGGAACACACCTTACAGCCAATGTACTTAAATTGGCATTAAGAGTCTTACAGCAACAGAAAGTGTCCTATGGCAGAAGACTGCTTAATAAAAACAGTGCTTACTGCCAACCCATCTATCCAAAAAGGCATTAAATAACAGGATTACTTCTCCATTGTTTGTTTTATATAATTTAAGGACCCCCCACGCAGAGACTTTGTCATTCTGTACAGGCCTTCAGTAGACAGCTGTACTGATTACACCAGCTGACTTCCCACGACTTATAAGAACGGCACCTGTCCTCCAGTGTTTCGCAACAAGCTTGCTACCCGGGAGGCAGGTTCTCTGTTTCTCTGTTTGGAAGCTCCCTCACTTGCTCTTGCTAAAACATGATATTGATTTTGGGTTGTCCTATTACTCTGCTGCTGGTGCCGTGCTCCAACTTTTTGACTTGATCGACTACTCTTCTGTTTGCCGCCTGCCCTGACCTTGGTTTCGTCTGGCTACCCCATCTGCCTACTCCTTCTGAACTCTCTGTCTACATCACACCGCAAATCCAGACTCCTGGTTACAGCTAACAATGAGCATCCCTATTGATCTGGTATTACAGACTCTCCCCATGGATTCTTTTTCCAAACTGACATATACACAGTATATGGCCTAGCAGTGAAAATAACAACAGCACCCCCATGTAAAAATTATGCTTTTATTAGAGCAGGGGTGTGCAAACTTTTGATCCTGCACCCGCCTGCCTTGTGACCCCCAGTGCTCGTGCCCCCACCTCCTCGCTAAGTGCAGTGTCAAATGGTTCGCGGGGTCATGTGACATTACGTGAGCCGCAGCATAATTTAATGCCCCGTTGCCATGGAGACACGTTCAGACTCCGGCTGAATCGCGTTAAGGTAATGTTGCAGATGCCTCACACGATCCCCCGGCATTTCATTTTTATGCGTTGGGGAAGAGCACAGGGCCTCTGCAACCGCCCCCCCCCCCCCCCAGAAAAATCTCTTGCCCCCCAGTTTGTGCACTCCTGTATTAGAGCACTGAGATCTTCTCTTCTACTTGTGGATCTGTGAAAAAATGAGTCAAATTAACAGATAAAATATTGTTCCCTCTGGGGATATTCCCAGAGTGTGGTGACATTTCATATGATAAGGTAGTTTTCTCAAAATCATTAGAAAAAATGTTTTTTTTAATTTATTTTAAAAAAGTCTCTTGATCCTGACTGCAAACTCATCTTGCTTGCTTGAGAGGAAATTTTAATATGTTTATATGGTGTTGATATGAAGAAAAATGGAAAGATCCGAGTCACGCTTTTGAAAAAAATGGGCCTACTGTCCAGAGAGAACCTACAGGCCAAATAGTATGAGACTCAGGTGAGTCTGCCAATTTAAAACAGGGGTTTTATTAACCCTCTTCATGAGGAGCACCAGTCAAGGTAATGTATGTTTTGGAGTTGCGGTGACCAACCTATTACACATTCCCATGTAAGTTAAGTGCCTGAATGTATGTACTGCACTTTATTGCTTAATATTAAAACTTGGCCTTGCTTGAGATCCCTGAGAAGAAAGTAAAGAAAAACACAAATTTATAAACAAATTCAAATATTAATTATTCTTTTTAAATTAAATCTGAAAAATGACATAAATGCTACTGTTAAAGGTTGAGGATCTATTTTTTTCTGCTTAGAGGGAACAAACCCTTATTAAAGGTCCTTGGCCCAGATTTACGAAACAGTGTTCTAAGCCGTTACACACCTTGATTTTCATTCCCTTGAATTAGAAGCTTATTCAATATGTGCCGAAGCAGTTGATCAGGTTGTTTTTTAGCCGAAATTCCCCATTGACTTCAATGGTTAGGGCCGTAACTACACTACTACAAAAGGGGGGCCCGAAAGCGAATCGGATGGGGGAAGAGGAGGGTGCATGGCCAGAGGTCTGGCCCAACCTCTGTGTTGGGCTGCCGGGGGCCTTTTCTTGTGCCAGAAGTTGGGCCCACCCAGAAATCGGGCCCGACTGCAGACTGCATCTGCCCACGTGGCCCCAGCTTCCCACACGGGACCCAAACATTCGCCCCCTTTACATTGGTCGGAAAGCAGCCTGATGGGCCACCCACAGACTATGGGGCTGATTATATGCAGTCTGTGCACATAAAGAATCAGTCCCATAGTCTGTGGATGGTTTGAAGATAAAATAAATTCGATTTATGTTTTTATAAAGAGCTGTAAAAATGTATCTAGATTCCCTGCTAATGTTCAATATTTTTTTTTACAAAAATGAAATATTTCTGTGTGATTTATCATTGTTGGGCCAAAAACGCCCCCATTTATAAATCATTCAATTCATTTTATTATTTATGTTTCAGGTTGTTTACTAGGGAAGACGGATCGAGATGTAAATCTTGTTTTCAAGTGTGAAATGCATTTACTACAAACGAAAAAGCACAACACTATTTTAGTAACAATACACGTGCCTTCAATACCTTAGAACAGAGGTGCCTATATTTTAAGGCAATGGTTCTCAACTCCAGTCCTCAAGATGCCCCAACAGGTCAAGTTTTAAGGATATCCCAGCTTCATCAGTGGCTCAGCCATTGACCTGACCTGTTGGTGGGTATTGAGGACTGGAGTGGAGCACCATTGCCTTAAGATATAGGACAGCTAAAAGAAACGGCAGCCTTCCAGCAAACAAAACATAGCATGTTGCAGTTAATTATTAAAACACACACAGAATACATTACAAAATGGTGTTTTCTCCTGTATGACACAACGAGGTTTTCATTTTTCACAACGACTCGTTTTAATGGTTTGCTTAAATAAATCCCGTTGAAATTAGACTCCTTCACAGCATTAAAAATGATGAGCGGGAGAAAAATATATTATGACATACTTAAACACTGGGCTATAATTTCTAAACTGCATAAATTCCATGTTTTCACCTATTATGATCCAGACAGCCAAACTGAACATTTTTGAAAGAAAATGACCAGCGCATGATTAATTGCGAGCGTGCGGAATTTGCAGCTTCAAGAGTAAATCAGCTGCTAAGAACTGCTAACTTGCTAAAATATAAACTAATTTTAGTCTCTGTATATTAAAATATAATCCATCTTCTTCTTCCATTGGGAAAGCTAATTAGAAATTGTGACTGGCATAAGGGATAGAATCTAGAGAACACTGGGATTAAGTACACTCGCATAAAAACTGAGCTCGCAAGGAAACGGACACATTTTTGCACATCACATTACACATGACACAGTGTCCCTGAAAACAGATTTGCCCACTGTCATTTTCTTATGTATGCAGGTATGATAATTTCGTGAAAATACAATCTGCTTTTTTTTTAAACATATTTTCATTAAAAACCTTTTTTTTGCGAAGACTAGACTAATATCTGTAGCATGCTAACTAAAGCTACATAAATTAGGATGAGCTAGCACTCCATTGGTAAAATATTTATATTTTATAGTAATTTAAACTGTTGCCTGCCGAGTTTAATTAATACATATGTTAATGAGGTATTGAAACGATGACAAAAAAAGAAGTAGCTGCACTTGCCTTCTAACCAATATTTAAATGATACAAAATCATATTGTTACTCAACTTTCATCCGGCGTAAAATAATTTACATAATGTTTTAAAATATGTAGGTGAACGATCAATCATCTCAATTTTCATATGTTCACGTTCACTGGTTACCCAGAAAATAGTAAAAGTCTGCATTATGCTATTAGAAGGCGTATATATATATATATATATATATATATATATATATATATATATATATATATATATATATATATACATACATACATACATACATACATACATACATACATATAGATATATATATTTAATGAACTGTGTGGTGCCAATCATTTTCTTACCTCGCAGGATGTCCTCTAACCCACTAGAAATACCAGTAGAGAACCCCCACTAAGGTCCGGGTCCACAAAGTTATGTTATTATCTTAACGAGGTATTAATTTAAGTTAATGCCTCATTAAGTGCTAACGGGTATCTTCAAAGCTCACTAACGCAGTGCTAAGTGCTGTTTTTAGCTGTAACAGGCCCTTGCGTTACTATAACGGACGTTAATGCTAATGCTATGCAAAAGAGGTGCGCTCTTTTTGTGATCCCATGAAGGTTCCGGCACAGGCTGTCTATACTTGTTGACACGTTGGGTATAATTACGGCAAAGAAACCTTTATATACAAGAAATTTGTGAGTACAAATTTCTTTGGATTTCAGACAAGTTCTATTTAAATCCCTTGCACTTCACAGACATATCACACTATTTGCTTGTTTTTTATTGACATGTGCCTGCGCTCCCTGAATCACCTGGCACTCTATAAACACCTATTCACAGGGCTCTGTTTTATTTAAAGCAGATATTTAATGAGACACTACCATCATTCTTGATATTCAAGCTCTAATTGCCCCAGGAAAAAGACCAGTAGTTGCTATGGTTAATGTTTCTTTCCCTACTGATAGTTTGCACCAGTTGTTAAGAACTATACAGTTTAAAATGGCCGACGCTGCTAGTCCTCTTCTTTTTGTGCTGGATAAATTATAAAGAGAAGGCATTCACCTTTCACCTTTCACCTTTCTAGAAAGGTCCGTTTAGCCTTAAATTGTCCCTTTTTAAGACAGTCAGTACAGCCAATTTGATTATAGGGCAAACATTTACAGTAATTACGTTACCATTGCTCATAGATCCCGCTGGTTAGGTGCAGAAGGATTCGCCAATTTAGCACCAAAGGTGTACAAATTCTCACATTTCGAGAACTCATATCATTTCGACACCAATTCCTGGAAGAGGTTAGGGCCAGACATAAGGCTTCACTGATATGAAGAGGGCTCCCGGAGAATACACCATAGGGCCTTTTCGAAAGGAGTGTCAGTATGTTAGGCCATATGGACACCAGAGGGTTGTCATCCCTCAAAGACTCTCAATCAGGTCGATGCAGGCCTCAATCTGGTATGTTCCCTGTCCAGATCACTGGGAGCGAAGTTATCATAATGGAAAAATATAACGTCAGAAAAATGGGTCCTTAGAATGGTAAACAAGGGACTTTCACGTCTCCTCAGGAAATGTAATTTTCAGGGTTCTCATTCATCAAGAAACAGCAGTTCTCGGTTAGAATCTGCCCTCTCTTGAACCCTACACTGGGGGAGGATAGAGCTAGCGGACTCTACGGTTGCAGGCTGGATCAGCCATTTCTTTCTGGTGCCGAGACCAGTGTGACCAGTGTTAAATGTAAAACATAAAAAGAAATTCTCAAACAAAGAGATTCCGAATGGATATACCTACGATCGTACAACACCAGTCTTTTTGATTAAAAATAGACTTTAAAGACGCATTTAATGTGGTGCCAGTCACCCCAAATCACAGGAGTTCATCAAGATCTAGATACACTGATAGAACTACAACATTATAACACCATGTATCTGCTGGAGGAATTGGGATTTACCATAAACAAAGTAAAATCAATATTAAATCCAACACAAAAATAAATATTTGCCGGTTTACTGAGGAAGCGATTTTGGCGAAACGTGTTAAAACCGTGCTTTAGAGGTTCAGGCAGCAGACGTAGGATGACTATACGCTGGCTCCCTATCAGCTGACTCTGTGACTTGCAAGCCATGCCTGGAAATGGGGATTCCTACAACTGCAGACACCAGAAAGACGCAGCTCCACCCACGCCAAATATTTACTATGTTCAAGCTGGCACACACTATCTAATATGTAAGTGTGCATTTGTTTTCAATTGTTTTACTATATAAATCTTTTTTACGCACATCTTTGTGTAATACTTACCTCTGCGAAGACTGCATCACATCACGATTCGTGAAGACTATAAAACATCATGATTTGTGAGGGATGTTGGATTTTCCACCGTTATGGGATCCAGGGGGGACTGAGGCAGATGAGGAGACACCCGCAAAGATACCTCTGTACCCATGCCATCGGTGGCTACTAGTCTGTGCTGCCTAGGACTTTTGGTTCCACCAGAGGGAGACGACAGAGAGGACATTGTGTTTATGTGTGGGGCTGCAGATGACGTGCCTGCTTTCCAGATCGAGGAACCTGTCATAACTACACAGGTTCGATCCTTATGTTAACTGTGTCAAAATGGGGTCCGATATCCTGGCGAGGGCCACGAGGCTGCACTGAGCGAGGATGCACCAAGTATGTGTTTTGCTCCCGGTCCTAATGGGAGCGCCCTATTCCTATTCCGGGGACTTGGAACCCACCTATGGCACGAAAGCCAGGGCTCCACCCCAGCAATGTGACTGACTCAGCCAGGAAGTATGAAGATGGTCAGCGCAAACTCATGGACCTCACGACGTTGGTGGAACAGAGTGGAGTTGAATAAAAGATGGAGTAAAATAGAATAAAACAGAATAAAACACAGGTTCTTCAAGCAGCAACTAAAAACCACCAAAAGGGCCAGTATACATTTTTATACTCTTTTACACCACCACATAATTTTTATATTTTTTAAATTATTTAATATATCCTAGGCGTTGAAATATTTTATAGCCACATATTCCAGGGAGCGCCCCAGTTCAAACATCCACCTGACTCAGCCAGGAGTCAGAGTCACACCTTGTCACTGTGGTCGCCTCCTCTAATCTACCAGAGGGAGGGGACATGAGGACAACCAATGCCGAACAACTCCTACCCTTGAAGGAGGAGTCAGGTGTGTCCGACCGCACCCTCAGTTCTTCGTGACCAGCAACAACAGAGGAGCTACCCTACCTGTGCTTCTGCCTCCGCGCACTTTAGTCAAGTCAACCATGGCCAACTGTGTTATGGTACAAAGAAGAAGCAGGCACACGGTCTTAATCAAAAAGGAGGTTTAATATGTCATAAAGACCAACATTTCGGCAGTCTAATACTGCCTTTCTCAAGGTGAAGGCTACCAAACACTAGAACACAGTCAAAATATATATCACCCCCCTGATACTCACCCCTCCCTGTTCAGTAGCATAACCACGAAGCTGACGCCCACGTGATGATGTTAGAGCGACCGCGTGGCGCCCTGTGGTCTGAAACCCTGGCAGTACAGCATAGAGCTGCCTTGGAGGACTACAGCCACAGCCACACCTCTCCCCAGAATGATCAAACCCCCACGATGACATCAGCGCTGCAAAGCACGATGACGTCAGCCGTCAGGGAGGGGGGAGGAGGAGGGGGGAGGAGGGGGGAGGGGCGTGCACCAAACAAGACAGTACTCACGGGGCTGGACTAAGATGTTAATCCGTTGCCATGGGATCATTGCCTGGGCAGGGAGGAGTGAGACACTCTACAAATCACCCTGAAAGTGCAAACAAACCACAAACCAATCAGTAATAAAGCATATGTGCAGAAACTAACTGTGTTATGGGACATTACTCCTTGCCAGGGGGCTTCTTGGAGGTAACAATCTGGGAGGCCACCTGCTTGATGTGCCTGTGTCCCAATTGTGCTTTCCCGGGCCGGGACCTTGTGTGGGGAGTTACGGGCCCGGAATGTGGTGCCAGCTCATTCGCACCCTGATCACTGACGCCTACGGCCTGTTCTCTCAAGGATTTTCCCGCTCCTGATGCTGGGTCCGACGATGGGGAGTCATCCTTCATTACTGCAGATGCTGACTTCATGTGCGAGACAGTTTCCAAGCCGGAACGGATTCAGTGGCAAGCTGAGGAGCCCAGATCTGGAGGCTGCCTGGCTGGAATGCCGCTTGTCTTCACCAAAGATAGCGACTCTACCAGAGACCTCGAACGATGGTGCTGTTCAGTCCTGGAGGCAGCGATGAGGAGGCAGCTTCCAGTGAGTCGACCAGCAGCCAAACCTCACCTCCAGTGAGTCTTCAGGTTCCAGCATATGTGCGGAGCGGTGAGATACCACCCCTTTGCTCCCAGCAGGGCCATGTGAGTTGCTCCTTTCTGGGCCATGTGAGTTGTGGCTATGCCCACTTTCTAAAAATGATTTTTCTCAAGATTGAATTGAATTTTGAACAACCCTGCACTATCTGTGTTTTTCTTTTTGATTTCCATATATAATTCTGTGCTCCCTAACAACACAAACTCCATTTCTTCATGGATCGAAGGACGATTCTCTCTGGTTGAGCAGCGTCTCATATATTCATTTATTTTTGAACATTTTATATACACTTCTATGCATTTTGCAAATAAGAGCACTTTATTCATTCACCATTAATAGATTCACTTTGGTTATATGTGAATTTCATCACTAAGAGAACGCCTACTGCTCTTTCTGTTTTCATAAAATATTTTTATACCTGGATGTTACAAAAGAAACCCATTTGCTATCTCTCAGCATTCCCCCAGGAAAGTTCAGACCCATACAAATATATAGCTCAGATATTACAGAAAGTTCGGACTCTGCTGTGAACACTTGCAGCAATAATAGGGAGATTCCTGGCCTTGAATCCATGTTTTCATGAAGCTCCTCTCCTGTGCAGACAATATCCGTTTCTACTGGCACAATATGTGCGACAGGGATTACATACTCAGGATAGATCACTCTGGAAATGTCTTCCTCCCCACGTCCTCTTCTGGACTTAGTTCAAGAAATCGTTATCACTACACAAGCATTTCTTTCAGGCTGGGGAGGATTCTCCTAGAGAGGTATACACGGGGAGTGCGGTCACAAAAAGAAACACATCTCCATATAAATTTACTAGCGCTCACAGTGGCTAAATTAGCCTTGTAGTCTATTCTCCCTGATAAATGCCAGAACATAAAAGTATTAATTCAGATGGACAACAGGACTGTGGTCTCATACAGAAACAGGGGAACACCCTCAATTGCTTCCAAGGCACAGAGGACTTCCTACAGGGCCTCTCACAATCCAAATGGAAGGACAACTCTATTGGGGATAGACTAGAAAAATTCCTTTTAATTAAAGGTTCAGGAATTAATTAATTCCTCAATAAGACCACCGACCCAGAAAAGATATAAAGTAATAATTCAGGAGTTTAGATTTTGGCATGAGACTTATAAACCTGGAAATGGAATAGATACATTCGAAACGATACTGGACATTTTAGTAGATAAATTCCAAGAAGATTTTTCAGCTTCTACTCTCAGATCATACTGAGCCAAATCTAGTATCAAACCTTAACCCACATAAATTACATATGCGTTTATTAAGAGGGGGCTACTTTTTGAAGACCCAAAATGTCCAAATATAACTCAACTTGGAACATTGAGTCTTTGGATAATGGTTCTATAGACTTAAAATCTTTGCATTTTAAATTGTCAACCCTTTTAGCACTTGTCTTTGCAGCCTGAGGGCTGAGTTGACCTTAATTCATATATCTGATCCCTGGTCAGTTCATACCCCGGAAGGTTTACATATAATATTAAAAGGGAGAATGAAAACTAGGTCAATGGATAAATTACCAGTTAAACTGAATTTTGTTAAGGATATATCAGACCCTTACCTCTGTGGGGTTAATTGCATTTTGGTATATTTAGAAAAAACAGGCAACATTAGACAGAATATATCCCAGGTATTAATAACCTCAAGGAAACCATTTAGACCAGCCAGGACTAACACCATAAGAGGCTGGATTCTCTGTACAATGAACTAGGTAGGGATTGACACAGATCAATTTAAGGGACACTCAATTAGGGTGCAGCAGGCACAAAAGCAGCTGCTATAGGGATCACATTACCAATCATTATGAGAGTGGCGAGATGGGCTTCTACTCGCACTGTGTGCTCTGTGCGACACTATTGCAGACCTTCCGAATCAGACAGAGATTGCTACATCAACCACCAGGTGAGGGATATTCTCTCACCTGCTGTTGTTAGGTGGCAAGCCTCACAAATAACAAAAGAGTTTGCAGGAATCTATGATCTGCAACTTTACTTGTTCTAGGAAATAAGAATTACCACCTGGCAACAACGTTGCATCCTGCCTCTCCCAATATAGACAGCCTGTTGCTTGCAAGACGTACTGTCCACTGGTCAGAGAGAGGATAATAAATCAGAGACCAGCATAACAACATTAGTTATTTATTGAAGAACTATAAGTGTTGCTCACTTCCTTTTTTCTTGGTCTAAAAACAAAAGAGAAATAGACAACAGCTTCTTGGTATTAAAATTAATCTGTATTGATCAGTAAAGATGTTATGCCTCAGAAAACCTGTACTGTGTCTTATTTGAGGTTAAGTGGATAATAATATGTCTTACTTTGTATTAGTAGGGTAACTTTATGGATTGTCATCAATCTGTTAAGCTTCTTTAAAAATTGTGCCCCCGCCGGTCATTCGATCAGGAGGCTTGCCATCCCACCAGCTGTTGCTAGGTAGAAATGCATATTCCCTTGAACAAAGTAAGTTTGCAGATCATACAGTAGATTCCTTCAAACTCTGATCTCTTGCCATTAGGACATAGTGGATGCATAACTTATAAAGAAAGATCTGGGATGGTTGCTATGGACTACTGTATGTTTAAAATGTTGGAGTGCGTTCTGATTAATAGGATAGTGGAATAGGTGTGGCTAACAGCTAGGCAAGAGGTGTAAAAGCTGGTAAGTGGGAAATCAGTCAGGCGGAAGAAAAATGGTAGGCATCTTGCTTCATTACCTTGTCATCTTTCACCTTGCAACTTACTGTAATTAGTACCACTTGTCTTGGCTGATTTTAAGTCAGCTGTGTTTCCAGGCTGAGAGGAGAGGCGGTAGCTAGCTGAGAGAGAAGATGAGGTTAGCTGCTGGATCTCTATGCTAAGGGGGAGGATGCAATGGAGGGGCAGAGAGAAGTTGCAGTGCCTGCAGCAAGGTTGGAGGTTCGTGCAAGTGCCAGAAGATATTGTCCCCTAGGGAGATTGAGCTCAAGCCAAAACAAAGAGCTAGGCAGCCTGAGGAGTGAGCAGATGTGTGATCAAGTGTAGAGTAGATGAAAACCAGGTCAGCACCAGGGAGGACAGCATGGCAGGTCAGTGTCGTGACCAAGCTTCGTAAGGTGGCAGTAATCATGATGGCAAGGGACAGAGGAAGTAGGCCAGAGAGTTGCGGGAGCATGTGGGGGTCATACCACATGGATATGGCAGAACTCTGGAAAGCCGAGCTCTTTTAGGGAGAGTACCGGCTGATAACTTGATCATGATGGGCATTCCGAGGGGGCGCACTGCTGCAGAATGAAGACTGATGAAAGAAGATGACCGTTGGTGGATAAATGCAGGGCCTGCATGCATCAAGGAACAGGATCATCAGGAAGAGGAGAACAGCAGGCAGTATGCTACTGCTGCGGCAGCTTTTATTCTAACAAATCGCCGGTTTTCCCTGGCTTTTCCCTGGAATGCGACGCTCTTCACCTGGCGCATGCCGCGTTCATTTTGCGTTCCCAGCCACGGGTCATGCGCGGCTGACGCGCGGTTGATGCGTTTATTGAGAATGGTTCGGATTTAATAGGTTGCAATTCTTCGCGTGTTCCCCAGATGGCAGATATTCATGAATTGTAATGCGCATGCGCTTCAGTAATGTGTCGACTTGCAGGTGTTTCGTTTAAAAAAGATACCACAGTATGCTATTGTAACTTGGCCTTGCGACTGAAGGAAGAGGTTGCAAAAATGTATCAATTTAGGCTTTTCATATAAAAGAAAGACAAAGATCAGTTTCGGTTACAGTATTCTCCAGAGACCCGCCCGCCATGAGTGTTCAAGTGCAGCCCGCTTTCCAAAAACCCGACAGAAGTTACGCGTATTTGATATGGGCCGCGATTAATGCAACAGAGGATAAGATGGCAACAGTTGTTCAAATTTATCGGTATTTTATCGAAAACTATGACTTTTACAAATTTTCCCCAACTCCTCATACATGGAAGCGTGCAATAAGGAAAAGGTTATGTAGCGATCCCTGTTTTTATCGTATTGAGCCACAATTTGTTGGAGGGTATTGGTGTGTATCACCGGCTTTTTCCTGTATCTATGATCATGATGATGGCAAAAGGTGAAGGGTCGTGTTAAGACCAACTAAGAAATGACAGTCGCTGCCAAGCAATGCACCAGCACCGGCTTCCAAAGACGGTCCCGCCGTCAGTGACAACCCTGAGCCTGAGCCAGATTTCGCATGCAGTTTCGATCAAGCTTGCATGTACCTAAGCAATTTCCAGCCTCATCAGCTGACTACAGGTTGACTAGTCCCGCTGCAAACTATCGACGTGGATGATCAAGAACGCTGGACTGGCAGTGGACCGGCACCGACGCCAGCTGAATGGGAAATACTATGGTGAGTATTGTTGCCGTATTATTTTCTGTGTTTTTTTTATTTTGACAATACAGTATCAATATCGGTGCGATTCAAAAGTCAAGCGATTCTCCTGTAAGCAATATCATTGGCTGAGCGGCTTCTACAGTACTGCAGATACTGAACAATTGGTGGAACGCTAGGCGCATGCGCATTGGAGCATTCTTGAAACGCATATGCGTGTCATCGCATCGACGGTAGGCACATGCGCATGTGAACGGGAGACGCCCCCCCGAGAAATTATTGGTGGGACTGGCTGGGTACTTCTTTAGGGGGGTGACCATTACAGTAAAACTTTTCTTTTTGGTTTTCCTCAGAAAAGAAAACGGCTAATGGAGGGATTTCGATGGATAATATCGCTTTGTGTAACAATGCCTGCACATTGCTGAATCGGATTTAAAAACCCACGTACCGGAGTCTACAGTTTAGTTGCCGTTGTTATTGATTAGGATAGAATACTGTACCTGAAACAGTATGCTGATGTTTTCCGGCCGTACAGTATACTGTTCAATACTTTTTTATATACAGTACAGTATACTGTGTAATAAACCCGAAAAAATAAAAACTATGCATTTATTCTACATGTATCACATACATTATGTGTCTTCTACAGTATACAGTGCCAGTACATACAGTACAGTTTGTGTCTTCTATTTTTTTATTAATACTCTTATACTGAGTATGCCTACAGTATACAGTGCAGTATGCCTCGACATTCTAGAAACACTGTATTTTGTTACAGTAGCAAAGGAGCAAATGGAAACAATGTAAGACAAATCAACATGTTCTTTTATTGGTGGAGTAAGTACAAAAACATTTATTTACAAATACTGTACAATGTAGAAACATTTTAAGTGCACAGCAATTCAAAACATCAACAGGTGTATGGTTTACTGCTACATTTGTGAAAACATTTATGTCAGTCAGTATGGTTTACAGTCACATGTTTTAAAAACAAATTCTTTATTCATAAAATAAGAAAAACGCAACATCTCCTTTAATGTACAGTGGGATGGTGTGCAAAACAGTCTACCCCAGTACAGTCCTCGAGGGCAGCAAACAGGGCGGGTTTTCAGGGTAACCTTTGAAAACCGTGCCTGTTTGCGGCCCCCAGGGACTGGAATTGTGCATGTCCTGTGTGTGTGGACAGCTAGTTAAAACATTTCTGTATAAATACAAGTAAAAAAAACATACAACAACATCTCCTTTATTGAAGTACAGCAGGTCAAATCATGTACAGTACAATACAGTTCAGCACAACAGTATGGTCTTACAGAAAGTCCTCTGCATTATCCGTCCATGGCCGATTCCTTGCATGGCGCAAAACGCCATTAATGCAGTCTCGAACGCCTTTCATTACAGGATCTGTAATTGGATAAAAGCACCGCATTCATCCCGAATGTTCCGTCTTAAATTGGCAGGAAGCGCCTTTTTAATGCGATTTACGTCGTAGTTCACTTTGAAGCCCCAGTCGCAGTACAACGAGTAGGGAACATGGTGCTTAAAAAGTAACAAGGCATACTTGTGGGGTGCACCAGCACTGTTCACCCTATTCTTCTCCCTGAGTGCCGGTGGCAGATCGCACAGGGTGATGTCGGGCACTGTATCGATGCGAGCGACTGTAGGTCTTTTGGGAGCGGGTGTGCTTGAGGCGACGGGCGATGGTAGGTTGTCTGGGAAGAAGCTTTCCTCCGGTCTTGGTCGCCGTGTTGTCTCCTGGCGTGGTCTTGACGGAGTTGTCATGTCCTCCTCAACGGCATACATGTACACTGCATCTTCTGGTGGAGGGGGTGCGCTTGGTGATGGAAGGGGGTCGAAGGTCCCATTCATCACATCCATTTCACCCCCTGCTCCAGCGTCGGGGAAACAGGGGCATTAAAACCGAGCAAATAATGTATGCCCGCTATGTCAGCCTCTATCTTCTCCATCCGTCGATCCATCCGTTGATTCATTTGTAGCATCCGTTGCTCCACATTTAGCATTGTCTCCAGAAGCAGATCTATCTTTGCTAGCACAATAGAATTCCCGGGGAGATCCACAGTTATCCCATTCAGCATCCGGTCTAACGAGCTGCTTCTTGTGCATGGCGTGTGAACATCTGGGGTGATGGGTGCAACGGAGGATGAGATGGGGGTTCCATGGAGAGAAGCGGCAGCGACATCGAAGAAGAGTGGAGGAGTTGACCTGTGGATATCCGGTAGAGGAGAAGCGGCAGCGTCGTCGAAGAGGGATGGAAAAAGTGACCTTTGGATTTCCGGGCGAGAAGCAGTGTCGTCTAAGAGCAAAGGAGAAAGTGACCCGTGGATTTCAGAGGCAGCGTCGTCGGATAGAACTGGAGAAGATGGCCTGTGGGTTTCCGTGAGGGCGGCGGCAGCGTCAAGGACGAGGGGTGGAGAAGACGGGCTGAAGATTTCCGGGACAGTGGCGGCAGAGTCGTCGAAGCGTATGGGAGGAAGTGGTCTGCTGGTTCGAAGGGTTGGCTGCCAATCATTTTGCATCGAGAGTACATCACCGTATATCTTCTTGACATAATAAGGCTGACGTCTATGAAAACCCTTAGCCTTTGGGGTCAGTAGAAGGTTTTCTTTATTGGCCTTAGCCTGTCGCTTTTGCCTTGGCATGGAAACGGCAACCGCCTTTTGCTTTTTCTGCTTGACAGGCATGGCAGAGGCGAGTGGGTTCCTGCGTCCGTAGAAATGGGGTTGCTCCATGGAAGCAGGTGGCACAATGCAGTATCTGGACAAGGGCAAGTTTAGATACAGATCATCGAGTGGTGGGCTATGCAAAGTGTGTAACCTTTTATGCATGGCGACCAGGTACAGGTGTTGAAAGTGGGCGTACTCTAATGTGAGTCATTACCGTATAAATACACCATCCATTTTGTGGATTCACTGCACATTGAATACACATCGACTAAACATCGAATATACATTCTTGTGTTTGTATTTCTTTCTACTCACAGCAATGCCTGTTAAAAAGATTTCCAAGGAGCTCAGCATGCGAATTAAGGACATGTACACAAGCGGACACTGAATTGCTGCTATCCAATGCTGGTTAGCTACTTCTGGCATCGTTGTGCCAGCAACCACCGTGATCTATCATGCACACGGAAAAAAAAGAGACCGCAAAAGGGCACCAAGGGTAACTAACGCGTAAGTACTGTATATTTATACAACTTTAAAATAAAATTAATTTTAATTTAAATCTAATAATTTTGTTATTTCTGTTGATTTATATTACAACAGTATATATATTTTGTATATTTATATTTATATCAGTACAGTATATATATTTTGTACAGTATATTTATATTTATATTACACCAGTATATATATTTTGTATATTTATATTTATATCAGTACAGTATATATATTTTGTATATTTATATTTATATTACAACATTATATATATTTTGTATATTTATATTTATGTTACAACAGTATATATATTTTGTATATTTATATTACAACAGTATATATATTTTGTATATTTATATTTATATTACAACAGTATATATATTTTGTATATTTATATTTATATCAGTACAGTATATATATTTTGTATATTTATATTTATATCTGTACAGTATATATATATTTTGTATATTTATATTTATATTACAACAGTATATATATATATATTGTATATTTATATTTATATCAGTACAGTATATATATTTTGTATATTTATATTTATATTACAACAGTATATATATTTTGTATATTTATATTTATGTTACAACAGTATATATATTTTGTATATTTATATTTATATTACAATATTATATATATTTTGTATATTTATATTTATATTACAACAGTATATATATTTTGTATATTTATATTACAACAGTATATATATTTTGTATGTTTATATTTATATTACAACAGTATATATATATTTTGTATATTTATATTTATATTACAACAGTATATATATTTTGTATATTTATATTTATATTACAACAGTATATATGTTTTGTATATTTATATCAGTACAATATATATATTTTGTATATTTATATATAAATTTTATATTGCTGCATATTAATAAAACAATATATTTTCTTTACATTGTAGGGAGAAAACTCTTCTGGTGGACAAAATAAGTGAGGAGAATGATGAGAAGAGTGCATTAAGGGTCAAAAACACTCTGCAGGAAAAGCACAATCTGACTGTATCCGAGAGCAGCATAAAGAAGATGAGACGCAGCATTGGATGGAAATATGGACGTGTGAGGTTAGTACTGGCCAGTACAGGAGGTAAAAGTGTTGTTTAGGAAACTGTACTGTACCGCTAAAATTATTTATTCCTTGTCATTACAGAGCGTACCCCATGATACGGGACGCAAACAAAATCAAGATTGGTCCAGGCCCAGGCATGGATCGACCGTGGGGAGACTTTCCAGGATTGCATCTTCGCTGATGAGTCTACTGTGTCACTGGAGAGATTTGCAAGCTTTGCATTCCACAAAAAAGGCTGCATATCTTTGAAGCCGCGGCCAAAACACTCCGTGAAGCTGCATGTGTGGGGTGCCATCTCTAGGCGTGGACCAGGATGCATTGTCATCTTTGAAGGTAAAATATATCAAATATAATGTAGCCTTATGCACTGTACTTTACTAGTGTAACCTTACTGTATGCACTGTACTGTACTATTGTGCAGTTTTTTGAGCACTTTTCTTTTCTTGCTATAGGAATAATGAATAAAGCTTTCTTCCAAGACAACATTGTCCTTGAGATAGTGCAATATATCACACGCGAGTTCCCCAATGGTCACCGCTTCTACCAGGACAACGATCCGAAGCACACCGCGTCAACAGCGCATATCCTTGAGCGCGGTATCAACTGGGTGAAGACGGCAGCGGAGTAAGTGCAGTAGACTGTGTCTCATTTTTTCCCCCACTGTTTTTACTGTGTACTGTATCTCTTAAACTAATTGTCCTTTTTTTCCAATGACAGATCGCCAGACTTCAATCCGATCGAAATAGTCTGGCATCAACTAAAGGACCATATCTGGAAAGTGGGGAAACCCTCCAAAAAGGACGAGTTGTTGAAAGGCATAATGAGTTTTTGGAACGATGTACTCACCGTGGAACGCTGCAATAAATATATAGACCATTTTGCCACTGTGTTGCCCATTGTCATCGCACGTAATGGGCAAGCATCAGGAAAGTAGTACTGTGCTGTAGTATTGTAAGTACAGTATGATACAGGTAAGTATGGCACAGATTTTTTCTTTCCCAATAGTCAGAGTATACAGTAGTTACAGTTTTTTCTTTACAGAGAGAGCAGCATCAGCCATCAGGTTACAGTACACAGTATTTAACAGTAGTCAGAGTATACAGTAGTTCCAGTATAGACTAGTTTGACAGTACTACAGTAACTGCCTACTAACTGCTCAATTTTTTTCTTACACATCACACAATGCCATAATACAGTACGCACATAACTGCACTAATTTTTTGTTTTCTTGTCGTTTCAGGAAAAAAGGGTGGCCTGGGGGGAGGTGGGGTTTTGTGTCCAGTCTAATCTGTTTTGTACAGTAAAATGTACAGTATATAAACAGCAGTATTGATGTACACAAAACCTCTCCTCTCTCAATGAACTACTGTACTGTACATGGAATGAGGAACAAGATAAAGGCGGAAAAAATAATATTACTATATATACTGTATATACAGTATATATACAGTATATATATATATATATATTATACATTACAGTATATATATTATTAAATAATATTCTTATAAATGTGCATAATTCATGTTTCTCCGTGTTTTACAAATGTTTTGTAAATGTTTATCCAATTTCAATCTGCCGGAAGAACTTAATAAAGACTGCATTATGTATTATTCATGATTATTTTTATATTTGTATTTTTTTCTTCCTGATGAAATAAAATAAATATTTATTCACATTCCTGGTAATCATAATCATTGACAACAACCACACCCCCCACCCCTACAGTATAAGAATGAATGACAAAACAACATGAATCAGTTAATGTTTTTTTTTACTCTCAATTCTCACAATGCTGTGCACATCAGATTTACATTTCAAATTCGAGAAGGGATTTTCCAAAGCGTTACCATAAACAAAGCCTCAAAGGGTTTGTTGGGTTGGTGAGTCATGTGCAGTAATCAGCTAGCTCCCATCTCAAAGAGGCTTAGAGTACATGCAGGCGCAGTGAGGCGATTGACGCTCGGCTAGGGATGGATTAAAAACACAATGACTAACTTCAGAAAATGAATGACTGTGGAGGTGTCTGTCGAATGACTCTGTAGAGAGGGGGGGGGGTTGGGTGACTCATGCGCAGTAAGCAGCTAGCTCCCATCTCAAAGAGGCTTAGAGTACACGCAGGCGCAGTGAGGCTTTCAAGCTCGGCTATGGACGGATTCAAAACACAATGGCAAGATTCCAAAAATTAAAGACAGGCGCATGAAGTTCAAAGCTAAAGACATCATTTAATTTCAAAAGGCAGTTCATCATAATAATACACCCCCAAATACAGTACGTAAAAAGCACACAAATCAACCATGTGCAGTCAAACGCACAGGGTCGCAGTCAAAAGCTACTGTACAGCACAGATTGAATATCGTAATACAGTAAGATGGTTTTTGCAGGCTTGTGGAGAAAAATAAAATTACAATAATTTTTTTTTTTTAATTTTTAATTTTTTATTGGTCACTCACTCAGGCAAGCAAGCAGTGGTGGGCGAAGTTACAGGCGCATGCGCAGTAAATTCCTGCTGTCAAGCAAGAATCTGATTCAAACCAGACACATGTTCAAAGGAATGGTGTGGGAGAGATGTACTGCATTGCACAGAAGATAAGAAGTTGAAATACCATGCAGTGCAGTTAATTATCCTGAGCGGGTGGAGAACACTGTATACTGTATGCCGAAATGTGACACTGTTACAGTACTGTACACGCCTATGCATTCCAACAATTTTCAAATGAGACATATCGTACAGCAGCACAGCACTGCAAATGCATGTATACTTTAAATATGCAAATGTACAATTACTGCACGCGCACACACAGACTGTGTACTGATGTAGGTTGAACCGTGAAATTATTAGACTTCCAAAACAACAGCCCGCAAACGCCCCCCTGAGTTTTTACACGGCATTGCAGTATTGCAGACAGCAAGAATAAAACGCTAATATCACGAGCGCGAAAATAACGCAGTTCACTCCGGGCAAAAACGACACAAAACCGCACATAACCGGGATAATCTGAAAATCGCGGATCTAGCCGATTTAGACTAAAGGCGGTCGCCACTGTAGCGTCAATGGGGGAATATGCTCTGGCTGGTTGTTTGAACACTTGTTGTAGAAGGTATATGTTTAAACAGAGCTCTAAGAATATAGGGGAGTAAAATAAGACTGTGGTGCACGGGATCCTGGAGGGACCCTATTGCCTCCCAAAGGACAATATAGAACAAGAAATAGAACAAGAAATAGAAAAAGAAATGAGAAAAATAAAGTTAATGACAAATATGTTGTAAAGAGATTTTATTGTGATATTGCCACAATATGACCACACAATATGTATAGAAAATCGCACAACTGTGAGTAACAGCAAATGGAGTGGGAGAACACAGGGTGGGGGAAGAGAAGGGAAATGAATAAGGAAATGACAAGGGAAAAGAGGGAGGGATCAAGACAAGGGGGGCAACATTTCGGGATGGATGCCCCTTCTGGCCTGTTCCCCAAGATCACAGTGATCAAGGGTACTTCCCTTAAATCCTATTTCGACAGTAACTCCCAACACACTGAACAAATAAAAACAAAATACACAATATGGCAACCTATAAGATGATCTAGTGATCCAAGAGTGGTCACTAGTAAATGTATGCCCAAACAAGGCTAGTGGCAATTACACCAACCAACTGTAGAGTATATCTCAAGGATAGCCAGTAATTAGCAGAGATAATCTCAAGCAACAATGCTATATAAGCCAGTAACGGAGGGGTTAATAAGAAAACTGCTACAGGCTAAGCAAGCCAATAATATCATAGGATCAGAGTCAGATAGGCATAAAGTATAACCAGCACTGAGAGGCTCAAAAGGGATTATGTGCACCCAGTGGGAGAAACGTCTCAGGAAGCAGCACTGGATACTCTGGAGGTGACCTGCCGAGTATCCAATGCTACTTGTCTATTCCTTATTCCATTCCCTTCCCTCACCCTGTGTTCTCCCACTTCATTTGCTGTTACTCACAGTTGTACGTATATTGCTGACCTTTGCGATTATCATATTGTGGCAATATCACAGTAAAATCTCTTTATAACTGTAACAGGTTTTCCCCCACCCTCTGGGAGATTACGCTATATACGGTCCCTGGAATCAACCAAGGAGGCTTCTGGTGGGATGAGGGGCAGCTGTCTCTCTCCCCTAAGGGAGGGGATGGAAGTGTATTCAGAGCCCTGACTCAACACTCCCAGCAATCACTCTCTCTCATGGGAGAGAACACTCTACATTTTGCTGTGCTGCCCCTGTGCAGCCCCTAAGTACCACGGGGAGTGTACCAGGTCTGAGCCCCTGATTGGGCAAAACACAGACTCTAGTCCCACTGTCATGATCGGGGTATGAGGGGTTAATGGGATCTGTGTATATGTTGATCTGCATCCCCCTGCTTCAGCAGAATTGCCCCAGGTCTGAGCTGTATTCCCCCAGCAGTCTGTGTTATATTCCTGTATGTGCAGAAATCATGTCGGAAGGGAAAGGGTTAACCATATTGTGTATATGTTGATCTGCATCCCCCTGCTTCAGTAGAATTAATTGCTATGTTATGTATTACCATGGAGAGAGGGTTAACTGTGTATTTGTCATAATGTAAACCCCATAGAACCATATCTCTATATGTGTTTGTGCTACAAGGATGAAATTTGGATATGCTTTCCTATGCAACGAAAACAGGTTGCATAGATATTGTTAATCTGATTTAAAATATGGGAGAAATAGTTATGTTATCACTGTTTTTACTATAACTTTGGATATAAGTTTGGAGGCTCGCCAAATGGCCCCTTTGATATGTAATTGTACAATCAAAGGAGGCCACTTGAAAGGCTTCATTGCATATGCAGCCAGATCCCACAACTAGGTGATAACCATTTCAACTGTCAAAAGTGACACCCTACATGAAAGATCCCTGCCCAATAAGCATTTTTGCTAGAAAGGATGGCAACGAAGGCATCATGTCATAGTTTTTTATAAATGGGCTGGCCAAGTAGCCACAGGGGAGGGTTGTATTAATGAGGGGCTGGGTAAACCCAGCTTTTTGTGTTACCTGGCAACCTGTGATTGGATCAAGATTTGTCTTCACCAATAACTGAACTGCCATGGTAGGAATGGGGGTCTGCGTCTATATAGTTGCGTGCACCCCTTATTCCTGTGTTGGTTGCTTGTTGCTGTCGTTTTGTCGTGCTTGTTGTGACCTATAACAACTAAGGAGCTGCTATTCGGCTGAATATCTCCTTGTCCAACCTCAGTAAGTGTATATATTTCTGTAATGTTATTTGCTTGATGTATTGTCTGTTCTGCTCATAGGAAATAAACTCATTCAGTTTATCGTAGTCTTGTTCAATCTGGCCCGGTTATTGTATATATGTGCGGTTCTCTCATGACAAGCATATATAAAAAATGGTGGCAGAGGTGGGATACAGATTGAACCTGTGTTTGCAGTTTAATGCGAGACTCTGCAACACAGTGGTAGCCACGTAGATTGCGAGCTCCTATGACTAGTGATATTAGACAAATACGTTTTGCAAGATATAACAAGAAATATTACACTGTTTCCCTGTACTCACCCTTGAGCCCTTCATCCCATCATACGTGATCGGGCTGAGCAGTACCATGCTTGGACTGGAATCCAGGTAATGGAGCGATGTGACGCTTATGGACTGCCGGCGGGACACAAGAGCAAAGCCCAGTTGGAGCTGGACATATTGGCTCATGAAGCCCAGATGACCCCACCATTAATGAAGGGGGACCACCTGAATATTGGTGGCTTGAAATCAGTGGAGGCAGAGAGACTGGCTGTTACAATTGCCGGACTTGCCATCCCTGAGCTCCTAGCTTTCCTGGCTGTATTGGGAGAGGGAGCTACGCACGCAGAACGTCTCCAGCTGCTGGCCCTGGTGAAGGCCACTCCAGCACAGCGTATCCAGATACTGGACCAGCTGGTGGGAAAAGCCTTCCTCCCCCCTCTTGTTACAGAGGAGTGCAAGCAGGAGAGGCTAGCAGAGGAGTGTGTAACCAGTAGAGCCTTGGTGAGCAACGCAGCAGTCCCCAGAGAGGTAGCCATTCCGGCTAGGGGGGGCCAGTCTGCACCTCAGCGGACTCCCAAACATACAGTGGGTAGCAACACGCCCTATACTGGGGAGATCAAGCTTGAGATAAGGTGCCATCATTGCCACAAGGTGGGCCACATCCGGCCACATTGCCCAGACCATGAGCGGTCTGGGGGACCCCATCAGGGGCAAAATTCACAAGCTGCTAAGGGGTCAGGTGCCCGTACCGGGCTGACCCCCACAGAGGATGCAAGCCCAGCCGTGGAAACAACCCTCAGAGGGACGTCCCATGGAGAACCTGTCCTTGTCTCCCCCGTGCCAGCCACAGTGAGCAGAGGATGTCCAAGTGCATCAGTCGAGATGCAGCCTGCTGATGTCCTGAGCAGGCACACATGGAGGGTTACCTTTGGTGACAGCAAGCAGGGAGCTTGCCAGATTTGGGTGCTGCTGTTATTCTGGTGCGGCCAGAAGATTTTCTCCCGGGCACCGGGGTGCAAAGAACCATGCCTGATGGAGGGTTGCGGTCAATCCAGGGTGCCCAGATCATTTTGGATGGGGGTGCCAATCATGGCATGAGGGAGATGGGGGTTTTGTCCAGGGTAACTGCTGAGGTGCACCTTAGCAATAACCTGGCGCCTGTGATCTGTATGTTTTCTGCGGAATTGCCTGCTGTTGCGGGGATTCCTAGGAGCCTGTCATCAGGAATCACAGCAGAATCAATCTCTGTCCCCCTGCATTTGGGACCAACAGTTCCAATGGCCTCTGCGGAGACCAGACAGGTAGGCCAGACAAAGTCGCAGACTGATACTGACTTATTGTTCCCTTTACCTGTTCCTGTTCCCCCTGACTTAGAGACTAAAGGTGGGGGGATAGTGTTAGGAGCAGACTCTAGGGATGCAGTGCGAGCTGACCCCAGCTTAGAA
This sequence comes from Ascaphus truei, assembly GCF_040206685.1. Lineage (NCBI taxonomy): Eukaryota > Metazoa > Chordata > Amphibia > Anura > Ascaphidae > Ascaphus > Ascaphus truei. The sequence goes on along the minus strand of NC_134489.1, from coordinate 85,690,614 downwards.
GGTATGAGACTGCGGGCGTCCGCGTCTTGGGAAAGTGAGGGGTCAGGCCACTGGTTGGGGCACCGCGGGCTCTGGATGAGGGAGCCAGAATCTACCAGGTTAGACAGAGTCCGGACAGGTAGAGGAGAGCTAGTGGTAGCCAGGGAGGTGAGGCAGCAGTTAGAGCAGTTAGCCTTCCCCATTGCCCTGGCTGAGCGTCAGGGGGTTTCTTGGACTAGAGCCCCGCTGTTGCAGCCTTGCTCTGAGCTGGAGGCATCAGGGGCGGTAGCAGAGCTCTGCCATCCCATTGAGGCCTGTCAGCCAGGAGGTAAGGCGGGTGGTTCTGCACAGATACCCCTGAGTTTGTCCCTGGTAATGGGGAAACCTCTGCATGGGGTTGGGCAGGCACAGTTAGTCCCCTTGGCTAGGATAGGATTGCCTAGGGGGTGGCTGAGTGAGCTAGTGGTAGCCGGGGAGGAGAGGCAGCAGTTAGAGGAGGTAGCCTTCCCCATTCCACTGGCGGGGCATCAGGGGGTCTCTCGGACTAGAGCCCAGCTGTTGCAGCCTTGCTCTGAGCTGGAGGCATCAGGGGCAGTAGCAGAGTTCTGCCACCTCAGTGATGCCTGTTGGCCAGTGGGTAAGGCGGGTGCTTGTGTACAGGTATCCCTGGTCTCGTTCCTGGTGATGGGGTAGCCGGGGCAGGGAGAAGTGCATGCACAGTTAGTTCCCTTGGCTAGGTTAGAATTGCCTAGGGGGGGGGGCTGAGTAAGGTAGGGCTGTGGGTAGGTAGGCAGCCAGGAGCAGTAGCCGGGGCTAGGGTAGAACAGCATTTGGTTCTGTTCTCAGATCAGCCAGAGGTATCTGCAGAAGGAGAGGGCAGCATAGTGAAGGAGATGTTGAGGTATGTAGGGATATACCTGCAGGAAGGGGCTGTTCTGCTCATAGGAAATAAACTCATTCAGTTTACTATATCCTAGTCTTGTTCAATCTGGCCCGGTTATTGTATATATGTGCGGTTCTCTCGTGACACCCACCTCTCCCTGTCACTCAATAGAGCTGCTTACTGCAGGAGAAAATCCAGATTTAGCCTAACACTGCCTGCACTATACCAGGGCTTACATGTTAGGCAGGGCAGATTAGTAGCCAAAAAGAAGACATGGCTACACTTCATATTTGTCATTTACTTTATTTTTCTCATTTGAGTGCTGGGTACCCCACCCCATTTCTTGGTCTGTAGTATACTGGTTGTAATATCATGGTGGATAAGGGATAGATAGTCATGGTGGGATCTGCAGGAAGATCAGTGGAGGGACTCTTGCAGTAATGAGCCTGGTTGCAGGAGTTAGATGATTTTATGGGGGCTTTGGAGAGTTCAGTAGGTGGATGGTAAGTAGTAGTGAGGAGTGGAGCAAAGGAATGCTGATAATACAGAGGCTTTGAGTGTCTTAGGGGTTTGGGAGCCTTAAGGCAGTGGACACAGTCGTGGTCAGGTGGACAATTTGGCAGACAAAAGGGTTGTGTCAAATGCTAGTTCTACAGGAATACAATATGGCATTTAAGTGGAAGTGGTGAACGCCAAGTCAGTAGTGGGGCAGGGTGGTAGGCAGTATACCTCGGAATGCTGATTTTACAAGGGGTCAGGCTGGTGCATAGCAGGTGTTAAAACAGCAGGACCACTGAATGGTGCCTCTTAAGGGTTTCATGACACTGCAAAGGCCACCGTCTTTTCCTTTAGTGACCGGCGACTCTGGGCAGCCTGACTCGTTGCAAGGAGAATGCAAAGTTTCCTCCTTAGGCTTTAATTAGGTTTTTTTTTGCAAATTTGGGGGAACATGTAAATTCAAACATGGATGTTCCTTTAGTGGAGGTGCCTATTCAACATATGAGGCTTTAAAAAAGGTAAAGGGGCTGGAGGAAGAACAGCAGGGGGTGAAGTGGGGGATAAGGGCGACAATGACAATACACTTTGGCAGAAGAATTTATCTGGATAGTGGTGCTGCATTGTTAACTTGGAATAGGTTTTCAGATAGTATTTAGATGCCCTTTTGGGAAGAAAATATCCCAGCCAACCTTTTTAATTTCAAATCAGTTTGGCAGCATCCTGGGGTTGTTCAGGATAAGCTGATGAATGAAATAGAGCTTGGCAAGATTGCAGAGTTTGTTTGGCTCCTCCTTTGGTTGAGTTGAGGTTTTTGCTGCTGGTGGTGATTCCTAACAAGGAGCTGGGTACATTTAGGCTGATAGATCAGAAGGGAATTTCTATCAATTACGCAATTGATAAGGATCTGTGCAGGATCTTCTATACTTTCATTGATAAGACTTTGCAGCTTGTGAGCGAGGTGGGTGGAGGAGTTTTGCTTGCGAAGACAGATGATGCATCCGCTTTTGTTTATTCCCAGTGCATCCATATTGCTTCCACTTCATGTTTGGCGTGTTTTTGTTAATTTGTCTCCAACAGGATGTTCAATTTCATGTTTTTATTTCAAAACATTTAGGGGCCTATTCTATAAGCCTTCATTAAAAAAAAATTGCTGGGACGGTTACGCCGCCAGTTTTTTGAGCATTGCTATCACAGTATGCAGAAAGCCTAGAATACCGCGATAGCAAAATGCCCAAAACGGGCGAGTAGCCAGCAACGTGATGTTCGCCTCTCTCAAATGGGCTCACCCGGCAATCTGCAGCGATCTGGCCCAGCTACCTCTACCTGCGCATATCTCGCCAGCGATCGCAGGGTTATAATACATTTATTAATACTAGTGTACGTGAGCAGGGGATCTCCGGAGCAGAACCGCGTTGATTTCAGGTCCGGGGACCCCCTGCTTCCCAAGATACAGGCCCCGTTATGGGGTGCCGGTATCTCCTATGCATTTAAATGTCTCATGTCATGTGACCGTGGGAATAAAATGCATAGAAGATACCAGCACCCCATAACAGGGCGGTTCTGCTCCGGAGACTACACTAGTATTACACTAGTATTAAATAATGTATTAAAACAACTTCATTAGCTTAGCGGCTAGCCGCTAACCACCAGTGCCTGGTTAATTGTGGGTAGAGGGGGTGGATGAAGGTAGTATTTGACCCTTGGTGGGTGTTTAGGCCTTGCGGGGGGGGGGTTGCGGGTGGAGTTAACCCCTTCATTACCTTAGCGGTTAATATCGCTAAGGTAATGAAAGGGTTAACCCCTCCTGCTACCACCCGGTAGGCCTAAACATCCATCCTTGGGGCTAATACCCCCTTCACCAATCCCTCTACCCACAATAAACAAAAATACACACAACAACCCTACTACCCACCTTCTCTACCCCCAACAACCCCCCCCCCCCCCCCAACACATACAGTACAGTAATAAAATAACTATTATCCAGATATGGATAATAGCCAATTTGCCCATTAAAAACAAAACATTAGCCAGCCATCATAAATAAGTTGTAGCGGGAGGGGTTAAACTCTTCATTACCTTAGCGGTATTAGCCGCTAAGGTAAGGAAGTTGCCTGTAAATGCATTTTTATTGCATGGGATCTCCGGAGTAAATTAGCCGGGTCTCCAGAGCTGATATTAATGGGTATCAGCTCCAGAGACTCCCGGTATCAATCCGATGCAGGAAAAATGCATTTTTCTTTCTAAGTCCTCTCTCGCCGCCTTCTCAGCAGCTTCTCCCCAGCCTCACGCCAACTTTTCCTGGCGTGAGGATTTTGGGAGATAATCGCCATTCTAGAGCCGCGATTATCCTCGATAAACTAATCGAGGCTTCTAGAATTGCACGAGTTTCAAAACCTGCCGATATGTGGCTTATCGCCGCTCCCCTGGCGATGTGTTTTGGACAGCTGCAAAAATTGGTGATTTATGCCTTTATCGCCCACTTATCGGGGCTTACTGAATAGCAGTAGGCATTTTGGCCGAAAAGACCTTGATAAGTGGGTTATCGAGGCTTATTGTAAGAGGCCTTTTTTTGGTGTGGCCATTGTTAAGAGACACTTACTACACTTTAATTTTCAATTTGTTTTTAAGAAATGTTTATTGGTGTTGGGTTTAAAAGGGAATGCGTTTGATTCCCATTCATTTAGAATACGTACAATGACTGAGGGAGCTCATTTTGGTGCTGGTGGGGACTTGAAGAAAATTGTTTGGTGGGAGTCAAAGCACTTTAAAGTGTATATAAGGCTGTATTTCATTTAATATGAGTCAGTTAAGGTTTGGTTTAATAGTTTATATTTTCTGGCAATTGTTAAGTTATGTTCTTATTAGTCATTATTCTTGGTATTATTTATTTTGGATTAAAGGTGAAAGTGAGGCATGAAGGAGTTGTGTTGGATGCAGATTTTACCTGTAATGGTTTATATGGGCAAGTATTTTGGTTGTCCAGATGTCATAGTCGGAAAACAAACAAAAAAAAAAACACTTGCACTGAACCTGTGTTAATAATTATAACTGGTGCTAAAGTCCAGTAGCTTCACCATCAGGTACAATAAACATACATTGAAAAAATTAGTCCAGACTAGCACTCATAAAAATACAAACTTAATTTAACCTCATTAGTTGAAAAATGTATTTATTACAAAAAAGTAAATTTACAAAAATCAATTTAATCAAGGCAAATAACTTCACAAAAAGTCTAATAGCCAGAGGAAAATGGCAAGGAAGCCCTGAAACACTAGTGTTGCTTTGGAGATCTGTGGGGTGACTATGTACCTCTTATTTTTAAACTTGGTGTTGGACTTTTTGTGAAGTTATTTGCCTCGATTATATTGATTTCTGTAAATTTACTTTTTTGTAATACATTCTTTTTTTCAACTAATGAGGCAGTAAGTTTTCATTTAGATTTTTACAAGTGCTGGGCTGATCTACATTTTTCTACATATGTCGTAGTCATTCATGCAGGGAGGAATGATCTGGGAAGTGTTCAAACTTTAGATTTCATTTATCGTATTAAGGAGCATTTGGCAAGGCTTGTGGTTCTATACTCAAAGGTGGTGTTAGCGTGGTTGGAGATTGTACCATGTAGGGTTTGGAGACACGTAATAAGTTTCCAAGTAGTAGGACATTTTAGGAGTAAAGTTAATAAGCTAGTGGACCAGTTTGTTCATAGGAGCGGAGATGTAGTGGTGCATCACAAAGAGTTCAAATGGAATAATGTTGTTTTTTTATTACAGGGTTACTTGGTGCATTTAAATACGATTGGTCTGAACATTTAATTTAGGTGCAGAGAAAGTTTTTGAGAGGGTGTTGTGGGGTTTTCACCCAATTTAGGTGTGAAATTGACAGGTTGATGGTGGGTGGTCCAGTTTTTTGGGGGGGTGCTGTCCTGTATGATCCAGTGGTCGTGAGGGAATATCACTAGCTGGGGCAGTGATGTGTTATCCTCCTTTGTGGTGAAATGGGAAAAAAAGTGCCAACGGAGCTGGTATGTCGGGTGATCTGGCATATGGAGCTGCCAGGATCGTTTTTTCAGTATTGTTAATAAGTGTTGAATAAATGTTGTGGCCATTTTAACCTATATCACGGTGTACATGTTCTTCTTGGGATTTGAGTTGGGTAGAGGGGTGGTTGGTCATCAAGAAGACCTTCTAATTTTATCAGGTTTTCTATATATTGTTATATTTTGTTGAGATTACAACCCTGTGCTTTTTCTTTATATGGGTGTTGTTCAGGGTGGAGCAGGAACCAGCATCCTGTAACATTGCTGACTACAAACAGGATACGGACCCGCAGGGCAAAGGTAGGGAGAATTACACCGACCTTGGCCTGGGATCAGAGGCCTAGGATGCAAAGGTAGGGCCGAGGCAGGAGGTAGGCAGGGTTAGTCAGGTCTAGCTCCTGGGTCAAGGCAGGCAGCAGGCAGGGATAGTCAGGTCCAAGCAGAAGTTCAAACACAGGCAGGCAATCATAGGAACAAAAGCAGAGCTCAAGCAGGAACAGTGAACAGAGTTCCTTGCCCGAGCAAAGACAGAGAGCAACGGCCTACTATTTAAAGGCCAGAAGCAACTGCAGGCAATAGAGGACCAGAGAGAGGCTGACTAGTTGGCAAGTATACAGATCCCTTATAGTATCCCCCCTTCAGGGTCGAACTCCAGGGCGACCAGGCCCTTTTTTTTTGGATGTCAATGGTGGTGGAGGTCGGGTGTATTTGGGTGGTATGGGTGAGTACTTGGGAAGGTTGGTGTGTGCTCCAGGGAGCTGGGGCTGAAGGAGGGGTGGTTGGGATGTATTTGGGGCTGGTCAGGGAATAACGGGGCGAGCTCGGACTGTAACTGGGCGAGCTTGGGGTGTCATTTGGAAACTGGGTAACTGGGACTGGTCAGATTAGAATGAGTAACTGGGACTGGTTGGGCTGTAACTGGTGGGGCTGTAGCTGGGAGAGGTTGGGGAGTAACTGGGACTGGTTTGGCTGTAACTGTGACTGGTGGGACTGTAGCTGGGGGAGGTTGGGAGTAACTGGACCTGGTCAAGCTGTTACTGGGACTTGGGGAGGTCGGGACTAACTGGGACTGGTCAGGCTGTAACTGGGACTGGTTGGGCTGTAACTGGGGGACGTCGGGGAGTAATTGTGACTTGTCAGGCTGTAACTAGGACTGGTGGGGCTGTAACTAGGGGAGGTCAAGGAGTAGCTAGGGAGGTCAGAGAGTAACTGGGGAAGGTGAGAAAGTAGGATGGGGAGGTGGGAGAGTAGGTGGGCAACTTGGCCTGTTCTTTCTGAATGCATTGGAGCATGGTAATGGTGGATACAATCTTAGATAGCGGAAATATGGGACCCTTGTCCATAGAGTCTGTGTCGTCCATGGACAACTGGCGAGATAGGGCATTAGCCTTCACATTCTTGGATTCTGGGAGATAGGAGATCCCCACAGGATGACAGGGTGGAAGGCATTTCCCATAGAAGGAAGACCCCCAAGTTAGTATCTGTCTCAAGGTCCAGTCAATCTGGGGGTTATGAATACGTAGCCAAGGAAGCCCCAGAATGACATCGATGGTTGGGGAATGGATAACGTCCAGCTGAAAACCTTGTGGTGCAAACCACCAACCGTGACTTTGAGCTGAGTCAATTCTGGTGAAACGACCCCAGATTCCAACGGTCAAGGGCATGTCTCTTCTCTGGAGAGGGATACTAACTCGTGGAGCGAAGGCTTTATCCACAAACATACCGGTGGCTCCAGAATCCACGAAGGCCTTGGTAGTAACCGAATGGTCCTGCCAAGATAAATAGATGGGGATCATCAGGCGACCGGGAGATGGGGAGATGGCGCATATGCCCAGGGGCAACTCCCATCTTTTAGCTGGACACTGGCTGTCTCCCGATTTATATGGACACGCCAAACCATATGGCCCTTCTCGCCACAGTAGAGGCACAATCACAAGGAGAGACAGTGATGCTTCCCCTGTTCAGTGAGACGTATATTGCCCGACTGCATGGACTCTGCCGGTTCTTCAGAAGCTTCATTAGGAGGAACCAACAGGACAGACCGGAACCTGCGATAATGGCCCTGCTCCTGACGTCTCTCCCTCATTTGAAGATCTAGGGAAATGCAATGGGTGATCAGGCCCTCTAGATCAGCGGGAAGGTCACTGTAAGTTAATTCATCCTTCAGTCTCTCCTGAATGCCCTGAAAGAAAACAGACTTCAAAGCCCCCTTGTTCCATTCGGTCTTCACTGCCAAGGTCCTAAACTCAATCTCATATTGTCCCATGGTGTGACAGCCTTGTTTAGGAGTTGCAGGAGTGCAGATTCAAATTGAAACAGATGAATCAGACCGCTCTCTTTAGATATAGTTCTAAAATACATTACAGTAGGTGCATTGAGGTGTACAATATATATAGCACAGATTTGAAACAAAGTATCCGGCTGCTCCTCCTTCTCTTACCGTGCACCCCACAACTGGAACATTCTATCGGAGACTCTCAAAGCCGCCACCAGTCTAAGTTCTCTCAAAACTAAAGCTGTCTCACATTTTACTCTTGTCTGTAACTGTTTCATTTGCCTATAATATATTTATCTTTAACTGTTCATGCAATATCTTTATATATACAGTTATGAACAACTCTGTTCACTTAATGTAACCATGTATTTGTCATCATAACTATGTGTCCAGGACATAGTTGAAAATGCGATGTAACTCTCACTGTATTACTTCCTGGTAAAACATTTCATAAATAAATAAAAGAAATAATATATTTCAATAATGCATTTACTTTCCCGTTATATGAAATTCTTATGATGATGATTTTGCAGTATCTTTCTTCTTAAGGAAAATAAATTATTCTGGACAACTTAAAAATGGCTGACATTTGAGAACCTCTTAAATACAACTTACGATTGCGTTATTTTTTGTGAATTAAATGTGCGCCTAATGCAGTATGTATTATATTTTATGGTAAATTTGTTTTTCTACTACTTGTAGTTATGTTAATATCTGAATTTAAAAAAATCAATGTTTTGTATAGTTGTATATATAGCCATGCATAATAATGGTATACTACTTTCCTCTCTGTTGGCAGTAAGTCCTGATAAGTACGGGTATGCCCGCAGTAGTTATGGAGGTTTTCCCTCACACCCTGGAGAGGTGCCCTATGTATGGAGGGGAGTGGCTGTATGCTCTGAGTCCCTGGATAGTGACATCAGGGATGCGCCTGCCTCCTGAAGTATATAAGGCACAACACAGTTAGTTAGTGGGTGTTCCAGCAGTTATGTGAAGTAGCTGGTAACTTGTATTTTCCTGCATAAGGGATTGTAGGAACACTTTGTGACCCTAGTGCAGTAACTAGCGGTCCAGGTTGAACAATCAAGACTGTCTAAGCCACTCTGTGTCCAGGGACCTGGCACAGAGAGGGTCTCCCTAGGAGAAGAGGGAATCCCACTTCAATACGGGAGGGCGTACCTGGCAAAGGGACAGCACGAAGAGATGTGCGGCTAGAGCCGGCAGCTGCATGGGGCAGTCTGCTACATCCCAATCTACAATAAAGATGACCTTGTTAACGAAACCCCCACTGTGTGAGTGTGAGATTACTCAGCAGTGGCAGTCACCACCAAGAAGGAGTTCCTCACCAGGACCATCTCCCTGCGGAAGCACAGATCCTGATGAGGTGGAGGCGCTGCACATGATGTAAGTTGAACTCGCACCCACTACCTCAGCTACCTGTCCTGATGACATCCCCTAATACCATCAAGCGGGAGACTCAGGAGTCCTGTTGCCTACAGGTGCACCACCAAACACGAACACATAATGGGGGGTTGGTTGTTAGAGTACCCGGGCCAATGTGAGATTGGGGGGGGGGGGAAACCCGTTACATATAGAAAAGATAAAAGGATTTTAGGGCCATATATTTACTAAACGGTGCTATACCATAAGACACCTTACGGCCCGTTTAATGTGTCTTCCTGTGTAAGAAGGTGTCTTATTGTATAACACGCTTAGTAAAATACTGGTGCAGCTGTTCCTAGGACAAATAAACAAAGTCCAATCTAGGTGACTGATGCCTTGAAAGCATGGTACTGGAAACTGCAACTTGGTAGTCGTTTTGCTTCCATAAACCACTCTCTTCGTGTTTATATAAATGTGTGTGGTGTATGACCTTGCCTATAATTTGTAATGGTTTTCTTCCTGCTTAGTCCACTGACTTGCAGGAAAGAAGAAGAAAAAAACTTATTAACAGACATTGTGCTTCCCAGTCTGACTCTCAGGGTCCCTGTTGAAAAGATTACCATTCTTCATTTTCAAACGTCAGATGCCCTGCAAGTTCATTGTTTGCTTTACAGATGATCGCGTTTCTGGATGGTCAACTAATTTGGCAAGTTGTTTTCAAAATGTTTTTGTGCGCCAAGTGGCATTGCCCGTTTAACTGAACTAAGTGGCAGCACAATATTAATTTTGGTTACAATTACTGTCAAATAATTGGATTGGAAGGTGCCACTCGAACAAAGCGTAAGAGTAATAAGAAAAATATGACTGCGATTGATAACTAATAAAGCACTGATTAATTTACATGACATTGTTGATTAATGTCTTAATAATTTAAGCCCAGACGAACACTAGTTAATCATCATTTGGTGCTTTAACAGACAATAAGTTAGCCTGTTACACACACGTAATTAGATGTGTCTCTAGACCCTATTGCTAACTGATGGTGCATTACATGGATGGAAAAAAAACTTTCTCCAAACTGGGTTACATTTATAAATCAAGAGCTAACTGGGAACTAATTGTCCTATCCATTCTTAAAAAGAGAGAACCTACCAGACAAATAGAAGGTGGTTAGGGAAAAGCTAGGCTATAATTCTCTCCTTTTTCTTTCTTCACACTCACTCGCAGTTGCTACACCCTATGCACGCATTGCTTCCTTATTTTCAAGGTGAGAAGGAGTGGCTAAGTGAGTAAAGACACTGACTCTGGTACTGAGTTTGAAGCAGGGCTCAATTCCCGGTGTCAGCTCCTTGTGACCTTGGGCAAGTCACTCTATCTCCCTGTGCCGCAGGCACCAAAAACAGATTGTAAGCTCTATGGATCAGGGACTGTGTCTGCAGAAATGTTTCTGTAAAGCACCACATAAAGCTAGCAGCGCTATACAAGAACAAATTATTATTATTATTTATCATCATATAATCCAATCCTTCTTTCTATCTACTATTTTACCCTAAATATGATTAGTGCGCGCAAAATTGCTTGCTACATTTACTGAATCTACCCAAAAGTCTTTAAAAAAAAATGTTCACGCCGTCTGAATAGCTTTTAAAGTAGTATTACAAAAAGTACCAAAATTGTGTCTAAAAAAGAAACCTCTTTGCAGTTTGTTACTTTCTCAGCTTTCTGTGATCCTGGGACATCGCATCAATTACAGATGTAGAATGCCTGATAGAGAACCTACGTTTTATCCTGAAAATCAGATAAACAACACATAACAGAATGTAAGGGATTTTCTTGTGTGGCATAGTTATTGGAGACTAAAGAGCAAGAAAAACCATGAAGTCAATGTGCACTTGCCAGTGCTGGAGAAAGGAACAGCTCCATCCAAATGAATTGGATTCAAATCTTCTCTAGCACAGTGTAGCAGCTTCCCAGCATATTGAATAAGGGTTGAAATCGGTACAATTTCCATACAATAATCTATTATTCATAGATGAAACGAGAATATGCTACAATTAGATATCTATGGGCGTACAATGCACAATTTAGATGTGAACTATCTGATTATTACATTGTAATGCTGTAATAAATGTTGCTGTTGAACCAAGTGTGTGCATTATAAAACTCATCTGCCTACAGGTCTTCTTCTACCATGAAAGACTGCCGCCAATGTGGAGTTTCTGAGACAAGGAGGCGCCAAGCTGATCTGTGAAGAGAAAATAATTACAGAGAAAGATCCGCGGAAATAGTTGAGTATGAATGATATTCTTCAGGGTGGCACAGATACCAGAAAGAAAGAAATTAAAAACTTTACAACAACCCAGAGATTGTAAGAACAAAATATTCTTCAAGATTAAACTATGAAAAACAGATGAAAAAAGGGACAAGAGCCACATGAAGAAAAGTAAGATACCCAGAGATAACAAAATTAATGATGTATTCAATACTGCTACTTAAGGATTGCTATTGCAGTAGAATCTATAGAAGACATCCTGAACATATGACTGCTGAGGATCATTGATTACTGATACTAGTCACTCTGCTAATTTAATGTCTGTAATCTTCTATACTGTGTTTGTAATCTGACTTTAGTTTCATTATTACTCACTGTGCATCGTTATATAGATTTTCCCAAAATGTGATCATTTATTAGTAATTAATAGACTTAAACAGACATAATAGACCTAAAATTATATTATTGCACCAATGTATGTTGTAATTACAGATGTAAAAAACGTTTCACCTAAATTTGCGAACCAGTCGAAATTTGCTCACGACCAGTTTGCGAAAATAAATTAGCAAAATTGGACAGTTTAAACAGAGCTATCTAGTAGAGTGTCCATTGATATACTGTATGTCTCCAAGTACTACTTGTTACTACACTTATATTATATTGGGAGGGATTGCCGGGGAACACACACTGACGGCCAAACTTTTTAGTTCAGGGGATGGGGGTGGAGGGGACGGGGGGGGGGGATTTGCACACCGAATTCTGGTAAATTAGTTTGCTTATCTCTATCCCAACGAATCAAGAGGTTTGTCACTAATAATAAATGAAGATGCTTTCCTGCAATTGGGACAAATTTTGTTTGGCATCGTGGTTAATGGATTTTTTAATGAATTCTATTCTGTCATAAATCTAATTAATTTCTTTAAAATTAAACTTACCTGAAACTGTCAAAAGACACAAGTCCTGAATTCTTCCACACAACCTCGGAGGACAAATATACTAATTACTTTTTTAAGTGAATAGATAGGATTGCATAATAGTCAATCCCTTACAAATCTGTTTTCTTTAGAAGTGTTGAGGCGCAATTGACGATTTATACAGTATATATGGAAAACGAAATCACACCATGTTCTGATTTATTTTCCATATATATATACCTCTGAGTCATTTTTACAAACATTCAAATGTTTAAATAATTTATGAACATGTTTACAAAGTGAACTGCAAACTACTTTCACATCTCTATTCTCCATTGCTACTGATCTGTCAATGCTATTTTATTATTGAATCTTTGTCTAGCACAGTGATCGCTATTGCTGCTCCCACCTCACTACCTGCACGGAGCACTAATCGGGATCATTTTATCTATCATGAATTCTCTCTGGGACACATTTCCACCAGAAACTCATAAATACTGTATACCCAGGGAGAAGACTACACAATCCAGATTTACCAATCCATGTAGCTAATTGCTTGTTGAGTAAATCCAGCATCAAGATAAACATTCCCATATAAAGAACTACGGAAAACACTAGGCTATATAAAAATTAGCATAAACCAACATATTTTTTGCATCATCTGTCACTTGTGCTCATATACAGTACAGTATATTTATTAAAAATATATTTGTTCTGTCCCCTGTACAGTATGTGTTTTACTTTGCCTCTACTGCAGTTCCCCTGGCCTTAGTTGTTACTTTGTAACTTCTATCTGTCTCAGCCTGTTACCTAGTCACTCCTTTACTGATTTGGTATGATCCAGGACCCTTGGCGGTTGGTTTCACCCTGCTCTATTTCCTGTATGTCAGGTCATATCCCCTTCCTTTTCAAGCCAGTCGCCATTGTGAGAAGTCACACCTCACTATTTCCCCAGAAAAGGCATTGTCTTTTTACCTTCCTCTTATTTTGCTATCTCTACCTTCCCTTTTTTGTACCCCATAAAGTCTACAGAATATAAAAGAAAGACTCTGTGTGCATGAAGGGATGAGTTTAGCTGCCTGTTTCAACTCATTAGCTCCAGTGAGCCTTGGGCAGAACAGCATTTAATCAAATACAATGCAGATGTGGTTGAACATTGATTATTTGAGGACGAATTTCCAATCTGTGGTTCAAAAGCCTGCAATATTAGACTTATTCTTTTAAGATCATGGACTATTTTGATATACACCCACTATAAATTATATGAAACAAGAAATAAAGTGGAGGAGTTTTAACTCAAAAACGAGAAAAGAAAAAGCAGAGCTGAAAGTATTTCTTGTTCATGTTAAATAAATCTCTCTAATAAAAACCCATGTAAGGTATTGGTTTCATGCAGGTTAACACATCTCTTCGGCGTAGGGCAAATGTGTGCTTGAATATAAGGCTGCATCCATAGTGGAATGTGCTAGCTTCCATGCATCCTCCTCCTCCCAGCATCGTGCTTCAAATACAAACTTGTTAGCATTGCGAAGCACCGCTCTCCCTGTACCGCACGTGCACGCGCTAGCGCGCACGCACTGTGTGCATATGCATTGGCGTCCTAGTGTTTGTTTTGGCCCGAGCTACGTAGCTCACACCGTAGCCTGCACTATGGACAAAGCCTAATAAATAAAAATGATCTATGCTCTCAGTATATACTCTTTGATTAAGCACCAGTCAGGCGTGAAACGCGTTCCCCAGTGTGACCCACCTGTTTTATTTAACAGCTCCATTTTTTTTGCACTTCTCTATGCCTTATCCTACAGTGTTTATAGTGAGCTAAGCTAAGTATTCCTTGCATGTATTTTGCAATTATCTTGTCTTCTCTTACCCATATTTTGTCTTTGAGCGCACTCATTTGTATACTTGGTTTCTCTTTGTATGGTGTCTTTTATACTTTATTCCAGTAAAATATCCTTTTGATTTACTCACTGTCTTTGTTTCTCTCTTTAAGTGTGCGGGTTCCCCCCATTTTTAAATTTCTTTTACATTTTGTCCATTTATATTAAGGAATTTAGGGGTCCCTTGCTAGTCCTCGTTAGCGTGTTGATCTCACCATTAAAGCAGGAAGAATTTACACTCCTGGCTTTACAGCTTCTGTTCAATTAGGCTGCTAACATGGAGAATGGTGCTGCTAAAGCGTCTGCATTATAGGTTCCTAGTCAAGCTACAGGTAGAACTTAATTTCTTTTTTTATTTAAAGAGAGAGCCTATTTTATTGTTAATTACTGGAGAGAGGTATATTGGTATATTTTTGTGGTGTTAACTCAGCACTACTAGAGTTATTTCTCCAGAGGAAGACACTTCTAAAGCAGCATCAGAGTCCCTGCACCAGAAGACAAAGAATGTCAAGGAAGTAAATTGTTTAGCATGGGAAAAACCAGCATTGGAGAGAAAGAAGCTAAGTGACGGTTGTCTTAAAATGGCAGAACAAATGACAAATTTGTTGTCCTGAATGCAACTCCATGGTCTCTCAGTCATGGAGCAGACAGTCGCTTCAAGCTAACGGAGGTTCCCAGAAGTGTTCCAGATCTCAGATTAGCTTAGATAAGAGAAGGGTTTCACCATCTGAGGATGGCTGGTGGCTAGAGTTCATTCCTACCCCATGATCGCAGAGGAAGAAGATATTTTATTCCAGGGGGACAGTTAAACAGAGCAAGTTTTCATGATGTGTGCATATCAGCCTGAAAGAGGTTACTCAAGACCAACTGCAGAGGAGGCCAAAGTAAACTTTTCATGGCCAAAGATCAAGGGACTCAACCTGCAGAGGATATAGACCAACATGATGCCAGAGGTGTTTTTCCACAAAGGGTCAGAGGCCGTCTCAGGGATTTCATTAGTCTGGATGAGATCTATAAGGGACAACTGGGCCTTGAAAATAATACAAGATGGCCAAACATTGGCCCCTGGTAAGCAGATTCCTAATATACAAAGAACCAAGGTGTGCCCAGGCAATGTTAGCTTTACAACAGAATAACTACAAGCTTCACCAGAGTCTCATGATTACGAAGGTGCCAGCTTGAAAAGGACGAAGAGGGATCTATGCCCCAATATTTTTAGTAGAAAAAGCCTCAGGGGAATACAGAACAATTTTTGATCCCAGAGATCTCAACTTCTACCTTCAAACCAGAAGATTCAAGATGGAATCATCATCCTCAATCATAAAGGCTGTAGCTGTAGCTGTAGACCTGAATGATGCCTATCTCCACTGTAACATGTCATTATTTCTCTTTCAATCGATTAACTCAGCCTAACAGTGCTCAGCCTTCTGATCTCAGCACATAGAAAGAAATGGTAATTTTGAAGATAAATACTCACATACAAAAATAGTACAAAATGGTGGTGATGTTCAAATAAGTTTTAATATCATCAAAGATGGTGGCATAATATTTTGTTCCTGATTGGAAGCCTTACATTTTATCTTAATATCATGTTGTTAAAGCTTCATTCCTTCTTTATCCTGGTTTTATCCCTTTCACATCCTTCTGGTGTATTCCCTCTGTCCTCCTCCTGGTGTAATATCTCTGTCCTACCACTAGCTACACACTGCTAGATGTGTATCCAGATAATATCCCTTAGTCATCTCTTGATATTACTAATTATATTACCAGAATAGTCCTACAACCTGAAACTGATGTCATATCTGCTAAGGAACTGCCCATGACTCCATACAAAGAATAGCAACAAACAGCAGCAAATGGCGCACAGCCAGGGAGCCAGGTGGAATAAAAGTAAATGTCCTTTATTTCAGTACATGACTGGTAACAATGATACCCCCCATGGGGACAAAAATTCGGCCGTTTTTCCCCCGGTAGGCAAGTGCGCGGCGGCACAGAGCCGGGTGCAGAGGCCTGTGCAGAGGCCTGTGGGTGGGAGCGCGTCGGCTCTGTGCCGCCGCGCACTTGCCTACCGGGGAAAAACGGCCGAATTTTTGTCCCCATGGGGGTTATCATTGTTACCAGTCATGTACTGAAATAAAGGACATTTACTTTTATTCCACCTGGCTCCCTGGCTGTGCGCCATTTGCTGCTGTTTGTTGCTGTTCTCAGATTTACCTTCATGGCTGGCACGCCACAACTACCTGCTTTGGATTACACAGGAGTGGGTAAGAGACATTATTTTTGACTTCAATAGTTGAGTACTTGGATGCTATATTTCCCATAGTGACTCACAGGTCATTTCATACGTATACCCACTCCTTATCCAACATTGGAGTCCTTATTTACGTATTATTCCATTGAATCAAGTGTGACTGGGTGGAGCACCCCATTTGTTTTTTCTCATGTTCCATACAAAGAATAACCTAATATGGCATGTGTTTTGGACAAGATCTCAGAACTCCTTCTTAATCCAACCTGATGCCATTGCAGTACTCTAACTGGTTATCAGACAGCCAGCAGGACTTTTTAGGTAGCATTTTGGACTTTGTTTCACAGGACTTTATTGCATTTAATATTAACACTTTATTGTTCACATTGTGACAATAGCACTTTTGTTGCACTAATATATCACTCATCCTGCGATATGATATGAATGAAATAAATAATTGTTGCAAACCGAACAATATACTGTATACTTGGCATTTTGTCTTCAAACCGGATTCATACATATTACAATATAATAAAAACACTGAACTGGATTTCTTACATCCACATTCTCATCACAGAAGTTTCTGTTTCACCATATACAACAGTCAGTTCCAGTTCTTCGGCCTTGCAAATCTCCAAGAGAACAAAGGTTCTCATCACTTTAGTGCCAAAATTTAGAATGGAAGGAATCTAAATTTTGTAATATTTGGATGACCTGCTAAAAAATACTCAAGACAGATGTATCCTATTAAAACATAATGATATACTTAATCGCAGGTTTTACAAAGTCACGGTTGGATAGTTAATGAATAGAGAGCTGTGTTGATCCCAGCATCAGATCTGAGATTCTTGGGTGTGAATTTTCAGACACAAGTGGGAATAATAAGACCTCATGGTATCCCACATCAACAGGAAGTTCAAATGCTTCTGTTCACGGACAACCCATCCTATGGCACACAAGATGGGCACACTAAGTTTTCAGTGGGACCTCAGACTGCCATATATATTTCCACCTCTTCCGTTTATTCCCAAGGTATTAGACAAAATGAGGAGAAACAGAGCACAAATAATAGCCATATTGCCATATTGCCTAATAAAGATGGCCATAGATGAACCTTGGAAAATACCAATCACACCAAGAACCTTGAAACAAGGGTCAACCAGCCATTAAAATACAAAAAGCTTCAGTTTGATGGTAGGGTGATTGAGCGGGGACAATTCAAAAGCTTGAGACTATCGTCATAGGTAATAAATACACAACTCTATGCCAAAAAGTCTTCTATGTCCATAGTGTATCACAATAGATTTGTAGACAAAGGGGGTACAGCATGGTCTAATCCTTCGACATCCTCTGTGCTGGATTTTTTTTGCAAGGATTTGACATGAGATTAAGCCTCAGTACTCATAAAGTACATTATTACAGAAGAATGTATAAGAAAACAGGCTAATTAAGTATTTTCTCCAAGCAATCAAAAGATTAAGACCCCAGTTTTGGAAGAAGATCCCAAGCTGGGTCTTGACACTGGTACTAGACATGCTGACTCTAACAATAAACATTGGGTTCTAATTTGCTCTTTCTTCAGCAAGGAGCGGAGGAGATGCAGACATTATCAGCGGTATAGCCATATATTGTGTTTTATCAGGAGAAAATGGTACTCGGGCTAGTAGAGACTTTTCTGCATAAGGTAATGTCAGTTTATCATCTACACTTTGCCCGAATCCAACCAACGAAAGGGAGAGGAAATTCCACATGTTGGATTTAGTAAGGTGTTTGAAAGAATACACCAATAAAGTAAGTGGGATACGGAAGATGGATGCACTCTTTGTATTACCAGAGGGATCAAGGAAGGGTCAAGCCATTTCAAAATCCATCATCGCAAAATGGATCAAGATGTGCATTAACAAAGCATACTAGGAGAAAGAACAAAGCACTAGTGATGATTTATGGGTGCTTTCCACTAGGGTAATGGACACAACTTGGGCAGCAAGAGCTCAAGCATTGCCTTCCGACCTGTGCAAGGCAGCAGTATGATCCTCAATGATACGTTCATTAAAGTTCTACAGATTATATGTACTGGCTCAGCTGAAGCAAGCTTTGGCTGTAAGGTCCTATAGGCTGTTGTAAAATAAAAGATTAACATGGTAACTGGTTTGGTTTTTGTCTCCCGCCTTTGGAAACTTTGATTTTTCCCTTATGTGACCCCCTGGCCATGATAATCAGGAAAGAAGAAAATGTACCTCCAAATTTTCTTCCATTTATGCAAGTGGAAACCTATTTTTTCCCCAATTCTATTAACCTACTGTATTATACTTCTATTTTTCAGCTTGGAAAGATTCCGAGATCAACTGTAGGTAAAAGGAGGAGCCTTATATAAGGTAGTGCTACCTACAAAGCAGTGGGGGTGGGATTAACCCTTAAGTGACCACTGCCATGAATGGACTCGAGGGGGAAAAAAATCCTGTGTACTGGAGTTCAATTTTCTCATTTTATTCTCAGGTGTCAAGAGGCAGCCATCTTTGATTGTGATTTCATTTATGACACTGGAAGGCTGGAGTACAGCGATATTAATTGTTAAGTAATTGCTTAGTCTTCTGCACAAACATCCCCATTTCTATACTGCTGTTGTCTAAAATATACAATGAAAAAGGAGCGTATGAGTCATGCTTTCCCAAGAGTATATGCAGAAGCCTTAGAGACTAACAATTTATCTCAATGTCCATCATTAAGTGTCATAAATGACATTAAAAAAATCATATAGCACATATATCACTTTAAATAATGTATTTGTTGTCTATGTTTTTTGGGGGGGAAAGTTGCTGGAACCTTAGGCAAAGATAAATTAATGTCTATATAAACTCCAATAAATAATTCAGCTATAAATAAAGAAATATGATGGAAAGGTATTTACAACACAAGCCAGTTTTCAACCCACTCCTAATAATTTCATAATCACTATGTGAAATCTCTTGTTAATCCCTCAAAAAGCATCTTTAAAAAAAGGGTCCCTCTCAAAAATAGCCCTGAGTAACTTTTGTGTCAATGGTCAGTTTTACTGCATGTGAGAGAAATGGTTTACTTTTTTAACGTTATCCAAAGCAGGAGAAAATTACAGTAGTTCAAAGAGAGAAATGCAAGATAGAATTATATACTGATTAGATCACATCCATGCCACAATGCGAACATTATAGAATTCTCCGTAACTAATTCAAATTAAATACTAAGGATTGAAATGAATTGAAGATATTCAACATCGGAAATAAGTTCTGTGCTATAAATTGTAATTATTGCATGAGCTCTAGTTTACATTGTGAGTGCTAGTGTAATTCACTAACTGAATCGCATTGAAAGTGAATATGAAGTATCCGTAAATATTCTGCGAAAGCCAGAGACTTGATTGCATCCTGTATCTCCAGTAATACAAAAACAGGTTCATATTTAGCACAATAAACTGATGGGTTACCAAATGTCAGCAGTGGGAATCATGTTAACCTTTCAACAGTTAAGAAGATAGAGTTGTAAACCTCGTGTTGCCTAATGACAAATAAATCTATCATTCTCTTCTCATTTGCATTTTCCCATTGACAAATTTCTGTAGTCTTATTCTGTGAGCTGGGAGATGGGGATTTATTTTTTATTTTTTTACAAATATAGGACAGTGTCCAAAGGGTTAATGCTTGCAAAAGCTATTACTTCTCACAAAGTGTAGTGTAAGTTAACCGGTAGAAAGTTATAAACAGCAAAGAAGAGAAAATACATTTCCTTAATGTGCTGCCAATGCAGCGAAGGTTGGTCGTATGAATTCTGAACGCCAACATTGCCACCTTTTGGATGGTCTGTGCATGTTTACTGGATAATAGATGCTAAGAGACTTTCATCAAGTGGAGATTTCACACAGACACACATTTAACCAATGTGAAAGAAAAAAAGGCAATGCAATGAAAATCAAATGTCAAAATTGTGTTACGCTGAAAGACACATATTTAACAGTGAGTTTGACTATCCACAAATACTTGGTTTGCCGAAGATTGATGTCACTACTGTATTTCTCAATGTTATCATTTTTCATTTTAACCTCTCTAAACAATTGATGTGGGTATATGTAAATATATATATATATATATATATATATATATATATATATATATATATATATATATATATATATATATATATATATATATATATTTAATATGTATATATAAATAGACAATACCGTTTTGTGGCTAACTAAATGCTTTTATTTGTGCGAGCTTTCGAGATACACTGATCTCTTCTTCTGGTGGTGTTACAATGAATAAAGCAAGGTTTAACTTAAAAACAGTGCATCTTGGAATGTTATGTGATTGAAACCTATCCCCCTGCCCCCCCGTGCAGTATGCGATGTATGACTTGTGGTGTTAAATAGTCCCTGAATGTTAGTGTGTGTGTATGTGTGTGTATGTATGTGTATGTATGTAAATACAAATGTATGCAGTGCCCACAGTGCCACAGCACTTTACAAAGGTGTGTGTGGAGTGGACATGTATATAATGGTGTGGGTAGGAGTAGAAATGTAAGAGCGTGTTGCATTACTAGAAGTGTGTGTAGATACTATGTGGTCCCTATTTGTATATAGGGATGGAATTCCATATATTATATATAGATTATTAAGCTCGGCTAACACGTTACAGATACCTCTATAACCTCTATATGTATATATATATATATATATATATATATATATATATATATACACACACACACACACACAAACATTGTCCTAGGAGCACATTTTAATACATTTCCATCATTATCTCCTGAGTATTTCCTGGTATGCTATTCTTTTCTTTGAATGTTCTCATTTACATTTGTCATTAGGCTGCCAAGTTTCTCCATTAACTGAAACCATTAGCTTAAAATGACAGGAAACTGCTGCAAAATTATTTAATATCTGTGTACTTGAAGAGCCTTCCGCAGCTTTAATTATTACTACTCACATTGCAGTGGCTGGCACTAAATTAGAAAAGCATGGCAATTTGTGACATTGGAAATACCCATACTATCATGCAGTCAACTTGTGAATATTGCATTACTTTACAGATTTGAAGGTGTAAACTTTTAATGTGATTGTTTGGTTAAATCATTTTAATTTGTCCTAAAAGCTTTAAAGAGACTACTGAACATGCCTTGATACTCAACTATCAGCTAAGTGTGTTCTCTGTTTTGTATTTTTATGTCTCACTTAGACAGGATACATTAATGAAACAACCGGTTTATATGTCAAAAAATAGTACACAATACGCCTCTCAAATATTTTCATCCTGGTCTGTCACTGTTAGGAACTGAGACCATAAATTGTCTTTCATCCTTACTAAGTTGGTTCAGCAGAGCAAACATGAAATATACTGTATGTAACCCTTCAACATGTGTAATTCGTCCTTCCTAAAAAAAATCTTATCTTATCGATCAATTAACACTCAGGTATTTGATTATGAAAAAGAAAACAAAACAGGATTTTTATGTTGCTTCTCCATTGCCAGCAATTCAAAGACGCTCAGTTAAATGGACAACCTTTCAGATTGTTGTCATTTTATGCCAGAGAGACAGACATGATGGATGTGGCAAATCTTTGCTCCCTGAAGTAATGTGTCTGGGCCCTTATCCGGATTGTTTCATGTCTAGATTTGGCAAAGCCAATGACCACGAAAGTATAAGCAAATTAGAAAAAGTGAAGTCACAAAGGTCAAATGACCACAACGTGATCAATTTCTACAAATCACAGTCAATTTCTTTCAGAAAATGGATTTGAACAAAGTTTCAAAAGCTAAGAGCGATTACTGAGTTAATGACTATATATATATATATATATATATATATATATATATATATATATATATATATATATATATATGTGTGTGTGTGTGTGTGTGTGTATATATTACATTATATAAATGTGTATGTGTATATAAATCATTATGTTTTACATACAATAAAGGCAGACAATAACGTTAATATAATTTTCTACTTGCCACTTACGGAAAATTTACTAATATATTATATAACAGAAGTAAGCATGCTATGATCAAGACAGAACTAAATTCTAATTGCCAATCACATTCATATTTACAGTATTTAATTAAATTAACCAAGAGGAACAGATGATGTGGAGTCTGGAACGTTAACGATTGTAGTTGAGAAAGCAATTTCAGAGCTTATATATCAACATCTGTAAACTGACACAATCTTGCGAAACACAAATTGCATACAGTAGTTTTTGCTTTTGAATGTAGATTGTGCAGCTGACTCTATGGCAACTCCAGTCGGGAAAACCAAGAAAGACACTAATCAATTAGGCCATGTTGTTATTTTAATTTGCATGTTGCCCCATTTTAATTGCTTCCATTTATTTTGAAAAGTTACATTTTTTTCAGACGAGAGAAAGTCGCAGGTGGCTTCACAGAGTCTTTTTATAAACAAAACCGTTCTTGTTATTGAATTATTATAGACAAATGTACACATTACTAAGTCAGGAGCCTCACAAACTTTCTCTCTCCCCTCAACTGGACCTACACGATTCTCAAGATCAGGGGGTGCTCAACTCCAGTCCTCAAGACCCCCCAACAGGTCAGGTTTTCAGGATATCAATCAGTGGTGAGCCACCTATGCTGAAGCAGGGATATCCTGAAAACCTGATGTGTTGGTTAGTTATTTCGATATAAATCTTACCTTTTCCTATTCCTAACAACTGACTTGTTTTTTCCTTGGAAAAATACCTTATCTTTTCTAATGTAAGGACTTTGCACAAATCTAATAGGCGTAATCTCCCATAAGAAAATAGATGATTTGAATATACCTGTATATTTACTGTCCATAATCATAGTCTATAGCAGAGGTGCGCAAACTGGGGGGCACGAGATTTTTCTAGGGGGGTGTGCGCCGGTTGAAGAGGCCTTGAGCTCTTCCCCACGGCATTTAAATTAAATGCCTGGGGGATTGCGTGAGGCCTCTGCAACCTCAACTTACCGAGATTCAGATGGCTGATTGTATTGATGCAGATATTATAAGGAAAATTTTTAAATAATAAAACAGCAGCTGTGACTGCTGCTTTAATAGGGTGTTCTGCTGTATACTGTACATTTTCCCATTAATAGTTGTAGAGAATACTATAAGATGTGTGTACAATTATTTGCTGTTATGTGATATTAATGACAAATACTGCGCTACAACATTGCACATTCTTCTAGATACATGATGTTGCTTTAACTGTTTTAAACCAGCATTCCATTTCTTCTGACTATCAAAACTGACAGAAAACCTGAACTCACATGGACTGATTTTTCATCCATCTGACATGTCATGCCAACAAAAACCTTTCTTGTGTACCCTGTCAGGGCCTTAATCAGTGTGTCACACATGGCCCAGCACTTTCATGCTCAAAAAATATCTTTAAACCTTTTCCTTCACCTTGTATACATTGTAAAGACATTCACATGTCGAGATAACAGGCACGATTTACATGGATCTGTCACTGTTTGGCTTGCCAGATATCACAATTATTCAGATGCAATTTACTTTCCTCTGCTGCTGACTATCTACACTGCTATACATAAACCATAAATCTAACGTGACGTTGAAAAGAAAGAAAACATATTTTTCAGCTTTCAATGTTTATATTGTGGAATATTTTGTGATAATTACATATAGAAAAACTCAAGTTTATTTATGTTTCTAGAATACATCATCTAGGGAGAAGGAGCGACTCCGTGAGTAAAGACACTTACTCTATACTGTAAACAACAACCCTGAGTTTGAATAATGGGAATCTGGTTTAATTCCCAGTGTCAGCTCCTTTGGGAAAATCACTTTATCTCCCTGTGTCTCAGACACCCAAATCATAGATTGTAAGCTCCTGTGGGCAGGAACTGTACCTGTAAAATCACCTGTGTGCTGTGTGCCACGCGCTATACTGTAATTGTTAAGCGCTTTGTGTCCCATTGGGAGAAAAGCACTATATGAAATAAAGTTATTTTTATCTAAACTTATGATTTAGAGTATATGATGCAAATGTGTAAATAAAATGGAGAAGTTCATTATTTGGTATATTAATAAAATTTTACATCATACGGTATCTATTAATATCTTCCCCCAGAGTGGTCAATGTAAAAAAGGGAGAGTGCATTGTAGTGCTTAAAACATCTTGATGATGACAATCAGTTCAGCAAAGCATTCTATATTTATTTTGGCAAAAAGACAGATGATAGGGGCAGACTCATCAAGTTAACATCTCCAATGATATAATACCTTTAATTTAATAAGAAATTATAATATATCAATTTATGCACCCACAAAAATTCCAAATGGTTTCCAGCTCATCCTAATGCTGCTATTCCGAATTCTTTTGTCCTACAGGCTGACCAACGAGCATAGCCTTCTTCCTCCTCGAGTTGTGCTAAATACCGTTGGTCCCTCGGTTCTCAGATGTTGCGATGTCAGAGCTCTGACTACCCAGAAGTGCAGGCAGGGCCGCCAACAGCGGGGGAGAAAGGGCATTGGCGTCCCGGGCCCTGTGAGTCACTGGGGCCAGGCCGCCCGGGCCCCTCTGCGCGGCCGGGCGCCAGTTAATAAATACATTTTTTTTAAAAAGTTTTAAAAAAATGGCGGCGATTACCCACAGTCCCGGCGCACATGCGCTGGGCCCGCTCTCTCTCCCCCCCCACTCCCAACATGGGACGAAGAGGGAAGGACCAGCTCCTCCTGAGGCCCACATCTCCCACATATCCTGCATCAGAGCTTGATGAATCCCGTGAAGAGTGTACTATGGGAGACGGTATTGGGGAACAATCCATATGATATTGCACCATTCATCAGAACAGACAATACTACAGTACAGTGTGTCAAATAAAAATGTTGTTTCAAAAATGCGAATAAAGAAATATTATATATATATATAATAGAAATAACTGTAATACTTTAAAGAGATGTTACCCTCCCTGTTTGGCTTACTAGGGAGGTTACATCGGTGTGGTGTGTATATGGCTACTCCGCATGGTTTACTGATTCAGGGGGCTGGAACTCAGACAGCTGGGCAATGAGGTAGCATTGTTGTATAATAATCGGGGACGGTAACGTTTATAGCACAACTGTCATTTATTTGTGTCCCCAAACACAGGGACTATTCATCCATATATTGACACGTTGCACTGTATTTTAAATCAGACAAACATGAATATTTTTCTTTGACTTGCCATTGCTTAACACTTGAATGAAGGTACATATCTTGTTCCTTTACTGTGATAAGACCCGGGCCTCCATCCTAATAGTTGTGGAACCTCTTTCCTCCTCATGTCAGTAATACTAGGCCCATTGGGGATCCTAGCGGGTCCTGTATATGTAACCCAATACCTTTAGCCGTTATGGTTACTGCCACTTTCACTTCAGCCTGAGAGGAATGTATATGAATTTCCGCGGTTGGAGCCATTCCACAGTCATCCAGAACTCGTTACTGAGGTCCCTCTAGTGCATGCCATCTCATACATAGCACTTACCTTGGACTCCCTTAGTCTTCTCTAGGGATCCTAACTGACAAGGTTACGGTCCATGTCTAGAACATAACAAAGTAGGGGGGTCTGGTCTATCCTATTACTTTAAGAACATGGGAACTCTCCCAAGGCTCCTCTCCTCATGTCCTCCTGGAATCTGGCCTTCAAGGACAGTCTCTCCTCTTTAAATACCTCTGCGAGATGCCTGGATCTCCATAGCAACCCAAGGCGGGCATAGCCTACACTGACACTGCTTGTAACTCTTTGTGGGGGGGGGGGGGGGGAAGAGTTACAGAGACATCCCATACATACTGCTGCAAGTGATGTTGCTCACAACTCTAAAATCAGTAGAGTAGCCATAACTGGGGGACCAATCGAAAGATGAAAATATCTATTTTCCTATCAGTATCTCTTTTTGGCTATAAATGTAAGACTCATATGCCATACAGTATAAAAAACTTCACAAGGGGAATAAAAGTGGGTGCCGGTGCTTTGGAACTTTTCACCACCTGCCCTTACTGGGATCAGAAACACATACTGTACAACACAAGATATTCTGACACCCAAAAACACCTGTTGTTAAATGAACAATGCTATGTCAACTTACTGTTAGTCACCCACTTTATCATGAATCAAAAGTTCACAACATTAAAATATGTGTAGGAATGCTGCTCAATAGCAAACATGATTAAACAGGTTTTCAGAATCATCACTTGTTTATTTGATGCTAGAGATTGATTTGGACCAAATGATTTATTTGACTCTTTAAACACAGCAATTAATACTCATGATGTTAAGTAGCACTTTTGTCAATTAACATTGGCTAAACAATATGTTTCAGTTATTC
Organism: Ascaphus truei; assembly: GCF_040206685.1. Classification (NCBI taxonomy): domain Eukaryota; kingdom Metazoa; phylum Chordata; class Amphibia; order Anura; family Ascaphidae; genus Ascaphus; species Ascaphus truei. The sequence goes on along the minus strand of NC_134489.1, from coordinate 85,663,881 downwards.
TTTTTAACACACCAGCAGAGATTTATAGGAGATTATATATCCACTTGTAAGAAGTTAGTGATCTTGTAAATGGGACATTGCATTCTAATAGCATTAAACGAAAACTCTGCATTCTGGTCTTGTCTTAACCTGCCTCTGAAATGCCAAGATTACAGGTTATAGATATGACACAGTGATCTATTAAAAAAGTTACATTTGACTATACTCAATGAAAAGTGTAATGATTAAATATTATCATTTCAGCACACTGTGCAATACATTAAAATACTGATTTCCAGACAAATTAAAATCTAACAGCTTCAAATCTGTTTGCTTGCACAGTTAATATGTTGATTAATGCCCTGTTAGGTCCAGGATTCATTCCTAGTTAATTAGTCAATGTTGTATTTTCCCAAAGCTCTTGAATAAAAAAGTGATTTTTGCTGTAAAATATCTACTCAATAAACGTTGTTGGTTTTTTCTTCCAGTGGTACCCTGATGTAACACACTTCATGGGGCATGGACCATATTGTCCCAGGATGGCTCTATAGTCCCCAACAATGGATGGGGCATTATACAGTTTTAGCATGGCACGTGATAGACCTGTATTGAAATGGCTATTCCTGAAAATCAAAGAAAGATAAATACTCTCATCCGAGTAAATTGACCTGTAGATGGAGGAATGCTAGAACAGTGGGGTTATCAAAATGAGCAGATCACACCTTGCCTACTAATTAATTAGATTAAAGCATTAACTGTACAACTAAGGGGGTCATTCATTAAACTGGCATAGTGCCGATCAGGACACCTTCATATGGAAACTCCCATTGACTTGTGCCTGATCGGCCCGGTTACAGTTTACTGATTAACCACCTAAATCTTAAACATTACAAATTGGTGGTAAAGTATTGGAAAACATTTGGAGTACCTTTATTGGCCATATAGATTGATACTAGTCTGCTTTTATAAGGTGTTCTTTAGGTGCGAGTCTGATTGAGCATATATATCCATTTCTTTATATATCCAGACAATTATTTAAAGATATAAGGGAAGAAATAATCCCCATATAATGATCAAGTGGTTTAATTAAACACGCAGTATTTATATCTGAACAATCTGAAACATTGGGTCCTTAAAGAGTATCAACACCCATATTTGTTCTTATTATTTTATTAATAGATAGGATTTGAATGGCAATGTGTGTTTTTAAGGCAGAAAAACAGACATTTTACAGAATGGGAACCAGGGGTCCCCCGGAGCTGAACCACTCTAGTTTCAGTTTCAGGAACCCCCTTTAAAACTGAATATTTAAGATCATCCCATCTGCAGACACTCTATTTCCCCATCAAATCAGTTATAAAGTGAATGTATGAGCATTTGCCACTGGTTTCATATCCACTGTCATTTTATTTATGCACCCTGTTGTAGATGTCACAGGATTTTGTAAACACATTCATCCTTTCTCCTGTCTCTTCGGGTTATACTCAGCATACATCTCTCCATACTTCTTTGAGCATCTATACTGTATATTCTGAATTTATTCTAATCTAGACTATTGTTGGAGGGAAGAGAAGTGCCACATCATTTTAATATAAATGCACCTTTTGTACTGCTCAACAAATGGTCTAATTCCAGTTTTTCATTCCTCCTATGTTTGTGGTATCACGCACCTGCTGGCTGTATACAATTCAGTTTCAGCAAACTTGGAGGTCCATATGATATATTCCTTTTTTCACAACATATATGTAACGGATATTCCACCCCACCCAATCGCAGATATAGTGTGGGTGCAGAGAACATACAGTGTTACCAGGTGTGGTGCTTTACCTGTTAGGCTCACAGGAGGGCTGAACTTCCGCCACGGGGAACCTGGGGCAATTATATTACGGTAAGAGTAACCTTGTACTCGGTGCAGCGCCTTCACCTGCGATGGTTCCTAGCAGAGCAGGAATTGTTCCTCGCAGGACACATACAAAATAACTTGCACACTGTAATGTATAATAACTAAGGTCTTTACTTAAGAACACATGCGACACAATACCATACAACATAATAACTGGTGTCCCTCTCTAGAGGCGACACTGACTACGGCGTCGCGCAGGACGTTTTCCCAACACCGGGTGATCCCACCCCGTGTCCATATGATCCCCACCCAATGTCCCGCACTCTTGTAGAGAGATAGGATATGGGTGACTGCGCAGTCACTAAGGAAACTAATGGGCCCGTTGGTGCACTTGTGGATTTAGAGTACCTGCCGAGCACTCCAGTGCTCGGATCTGCAACGGCTTCGAAAAGGATACGATGACCGAAGACACCGGAACCACCACCTTTGACGATCCCACGCAGAACCTCTGCCACAACAGTCTGCTTCCCGTACCACCTGAGTCCCCTTGGCCTCACTCCTATCTAACTCTTCCCAGCGCCGGCAGCAACGCACCGCCGCAACCTGCTGGGTGCTTGCAGCAAACGTGCTGCACAAGCCCTGTGCCTTCTTGTCAGACCTCACAGCACTGACAGCCGTGATTCTGACAAGACAGCACACACATGCAACTAAGGGCAGAGTCCCTAACCTGGGGCCGTCCCTTATCACTCACCCACTAGTCTGGTGGGGAGTTGGGGCCTACCTGGGATATGGGGGACCTTACTCGGTGCAGGAGCTTCACTCGCTCCCTGCACTCTTCCTTCCCCGACCTGCTCCCAGCTCCAACTAACTAGCGTGGGCTCAGCGCGCGAAATGTATCCACTTGCCTGATGGGAGATCCTAAGCCCTATTGGCTCCCTGGCATCACGTGGGGCGCGCAGAGGCTCATGGGACCCGTAGTCCCTGCCTAGAGCCTTCTCTGGTAGGTTAGGGTTTCGCGGGCTCTCCTTGCGCTGCCCTGCGCATGCGCGATCTGTTTGGAGTCTTCCCGGCACCTGACTATCACTGCGCATGCGCGAGCTATTGCGAAATGGCGGCGCCCTCGCCGCCCGGCTTCGGGAGCGCTGGGAGCCCTGTGATGTGATCGCGGCCTTGACAACCGGCCGCACGCGTCCCCAGCAACCCCCGAGCCGGAGCCTGACCGCCCTCACCCCTTTGATCACCTGGCGGGGCCGCCATTGGACTCGGCGGCACCCGTAATCGCCAGCTAGGTGAGGGGGGTGCTGACAGGCAGAGGAGACCTGGCTACATATACTTCTGGCAGCATTCTCAAAATATCTATGCTTACATTCCTGTCACAAAATACAGACATGACAGGTAGAGATACAGATATATATATATATATATATTCCAGTTTTTCCAGTTTTTCATTATATATATAATCCAATGCACAACCGGCACACCATTTGCAAGTAAATAAGTTTTGGTGCTTATCCTATAAAGCAATAACAGACCATACGATACCGGTTGCAACACGACATCAAGGGACAGCACGCAGGTAAGTAAATCATAAATTTTCTATATTTGATAGAAGACACAAAAAACGACGTTTCGGTCCCCCTTGAGAAAGGTCCCACTGGGGGACCGAAACATCATTTTTTGTGTCTTCTATAAAATATAGAAAATTTATGATTTACTTACCTGAGTGCTGTCCCTTGATGTCATATTGCAACCGGTATCGTATGGTCTATATATATATCTATATATATATATATTCATGTAGAGGTATCAGTACCGTGTTAGCCGAGCTTCAATAATCAAAAAATAAATAGATGATACCGTTCTGTGGCTAACGAAATGCTATTATTTGTGCGAGCTTTCGAGATACACTGATCTCTTCTTCCGGCGATGTTACAATGAATGAAGCAAGGATTACTTAAAAACAGTGTCTCTTGGAATGTTATCTGTGCTGGTCCTTCCCCCGGTGTGGATGAGATTTATGGCTGGAGGTGTCAAAGGGTAACTGAAAGCAAGTGAAGAAAGAGTGTGTATGTGTATCAGTGTGAATAAAAATGAATGGAGAGCCCACAGTATAAACAGTGCTCTACACAAGGTGTGTGTGTGGAGTGAGAGGGGATATACTGTAAATGGTGTGGGTGGGTGTGGAAATGTGAGAGTTTGTAGCACAACTAAAAGTGTGTGTGGATACTATGTGGTCCCTATTGGTGTATAGGGATGGAAAAATAAGGAGTATTAGTATGTGTGAGAGACAGCTGTGTGTGCATACATATAGCACAGTATGTACATACATGGCCTTTAGCGCTCATGGGAAGAGAGTTCGCTCTATTTATTTTTTGATTATATAATATATTATATATTATAATATATATATATATATATATATATATATATATATATACATACATACATACACATATACTGTATATATATATATATTGTGACAAACGGCTTACTCCGGGGCTCCGCCGTCTGTCCGGGACTGTTAGAACACGGTCTTTTAGGGTAGGTTAAATGATGAGACGTCACGTACTGTTCCTTTAAACAGGCTATGCCTGGTTTATTCAGTCCCAGGCACTGAGACTGCCACAGTTTAAACAGAAAACAAAGCCAAACAAAAAGCTGCTCGTCTGAGCGATAACTTAAACTTAGATGTCCCTGACTCAGAGTTGGAAGTGGCTTGTCCACTTCCACCAACAAAATAAGTACCTTTGCAGTCTTTAGACAAACTAACAGAATGAATGAAGCGATTTGGGAAAGAGGCTTTCTCACCCCTCTGCAGTTCAGCAGCCTTCCAGGCTCTTGGGCGGGGCCCAGAGGAAACAGGAAACAGGTCTTATATACCTGAACTCTAATCAGCATGACAGGTGACAGAAAACAGGCAGCAGACAAACTGTGGAATGGAGTGCCTGTACCACGAGGCTGCCCTGTTCAGCTTAGACAGGACAGAAACTGTTCAGTATCCTGGGAGCCCTGTATATGGAGTTTATTACCAACCCCTGGTTTCTGTCACATATCCTCCCCCCCAGCTCAGACCTCGAGGGGTGAGCGACCATGGATATTAGGGAGTGCATCCTTGACAACCCGTCGGCATTGCCATGTTTGTGCCCCGACCTGTGTTCCACAGAAAATTTAAAGGGCTGTAGGCTTAGGAACCACCTGGTCACCCTAGCGTTCTTCTCCCTATTTTGACACATCCAGGTAAGGGGTGCATGATCTGTGACCAATCGGAACTTTCTCCCCAACAGATAATACTTGAGTGTCTCTACAGCCCACTTTATTGCGAGACACTCTTTCTCGACTATGGAGTAATTTTTCTCCTGGGGATTTAGTTTCCTACTTAAATAAAGGATGGGGTGCTCCTCCCCTTGAGACTCCTGGGAGAGTACCGCCCCCAGCCCTACCTCAGATGCGTCGGTTTGGACTACGAACTCTTTGGAGAAGTCAGGTGTGACCAACACTGGTTGGGCACAGAGAGCTTCTTTCAGGCTTCTAAAGGCCTGTTCGGCTTCGGGGGGACCACTTTACCATTAGCGGTCCTCTTGCTTTTGTGAGGTCGGTTAGTGGGGTTGCCTTAGTTGCAAAATTGGGAATAAACCTCCTATAGTAGCCAATTAACCCCAAAAAGGTCCTTACTTGTTTTTTTGTGACTGGCCTTGGCCAATTTTGTATCGCCTCTACTTTGAGTGTTTGTGGTTTGAGTAACCCTCTACCAATAGAATACCCCAGATACTTGGCCTCCTCCAGACCAATAGTGCATTTAGCGGGGTTAGCAGTTAGTCCAGCAGACCGAACTGCGTCGAGCACAGCTTGGACCTTTGGAAGGTGGGACTGCCAATCTTCACTATGGATTACCACATCATCCAGGTAGGCGGCAGCGTACCGAACATGTGGTTTTAAAATTTTATCCATCATTCTTTGGAATGTGGCGGGAGCTCCATGTAAGCCAAAAGGCAGCACCTTATATTGAAAGAGGCCGTCTGGGGTTGAGAAGGCTGTCTTTTCTTTTGCCCTTTCTGTGAGGGGAACCTGCCAGTACCCTTTTGTTAGGTCTAGGGTTGTGAGATATCGGGCTTTGCCCAGTCTCTCTACAAGTTCATCCACCCTGGGCATAGGATAAGTATCAAATTTTGACACCGCGTTTAGTTTCCGGTAGTCATTACAAAACCTTGTTGTACCGTCTGGCTTTGGGACTAAAACTATAGGGCTGTTCCACCCACTTTGGGATTCCTCAATTACGCCTAGTTTTAGCATTTTTTTAACCTCTAAACTTATAGCCTCTCTCTTGGCCTCTGGGATTCGGTACGGTTTAAGGTTAACTCGGACCCCCGGTTCAGAGACTATGTCATGTTTAATTACGTTAGTTTTACCTGGCTGTGTAGAGAAGATTTCTTTGTTCCTTCTCACTAAACTCTGGACCTCTCGTTTCTGATGCACGGACAGTGTTTCAGCTATGCTAACCTCTGGGTCAGTTTCTTGATTCTCTGACGGACCTGGGGGTACTAGGGTTAACAAGACCTCTCTATCTTTCCAGGGCTTGAGTAGGTTTATATGGTAAATTTGCTCAGGTTTCCTCCTACCTGGCTGCCTTACCCTATAATTTACTTCTCCCACTCTTTCCAAGACCTCATATGGCCCATGCCATTTAGCAAGGAATTTACTCTCCACGGTGGGAACCAGAACTAGTACCCTATCACCTGGAAAAAAAATTCTGACCCTAGCACCCTTATTATACGTATTCCTTTGTGCTTCTTGAGCTTTCTCCATGTGTTCCCTCACTATGGGTAGGACTGCAGCAATGCGGTCCTGCATTTGGGCAACATGCTCTATTACACTTCTGTAAGGGGTAAGCTCGTGTTCCCAAGTTTCTTTGGCTATATCCAGTAAGCCCCTTGGATGTCGGCCATACAATAGTTCAAACGGGGAGAAGCCTGTGGATGACTGGGGAACTTCCCTAATGGCAAATAACAGGTATGGTAACAAACAGTCCCAGTTTTTCCCATCCTTATCGACCGCCCGGCGTAACATGCTCTTTAAGGTTTTATTGAACCTTTCCACTAAACCATCTGTTTGTGGATGATAGACTGAGGTTCTGAGATGCTTGATTTTTAGGAGTTTACATAGCTCTTTTGTTACTTGGGACATAAATGGTGTTCCCTGGTCAGATAAGATCTCTTTAGGAATTCCGACCCGGGAAAACAGAAGTACTAACTCTTTTGCTATGTTTTTAGCAGAGGTGCTACGTAGGGGAACTGCCTCCGGATATCGGGTAGCATAATCTAATATTACCAATATATGCTGATGTCCCCTAGCAGACTTTATTAGGGGTCCTACTAGATCCATAGCAATCCGGTCAAATGGTACCTCTATTATGGGAAGGGGTACCAATGGGCTGCGGTATGCTTTGAACGGGGCGGTGATCTGACATTCTGGGCATGAGGAACAATAGTTTGTAATTTCTGCCAGAACCCCAGGCCAATAAAAGCTTCGGAGAACCTTTTCTTTTGTCTTTTCCACCCCTAGGTGTCCCCCCAATGGATGACTATGTGCGAGGTGTAATACTACGTTACGGAATGTCCGTGGTACCAACAATTGTTTAGTTGTAACTGATTTTCTTTTATCAACCCGATATACTAGGTCGTTCTCTACCTCGAAGTAGGGGTAAGCAAGTGACCTATCTGGTTGGCCATGAGTACTATTCTGGTCCCGTATATTTCCCCTTGCTACCGCTAATGTGGGGTCCTCCCACTGGGCCTTCTTAAAACTCCCTGGGCTGACCTCTAGGTCAGCGAGGGTCTTATCCTGTACTGGGGTGGTAAGTGCCTGATCAACATCTTGATTTGGGGTATTCCCTACCAAAGTAGTGATGGGGAAGGGAATTTCACAGCACTCCTCCTTTTCCCCTTTCTTATTTGGGCCCTCGTCAACCTCCATTTCTGAAAAAGGGAAAGGATTTGTTTCTTCTAACACTTCGTTATGGTCTGCTATTGAACTCTGGGCGCTATTCTGAGCTGGGGACCACATTTTTAGAAAATGGGGAAAGTCGGTCCCTATTAACACATCATGTGCCAGTTTGGGTACAACACCCACCTTGAAATCTAAAGAACCAAATTCTGTTTCAAAAAAAACATCAACAGTGGAATATTCATGATTATCCCCATGTATACAACAAATTGCCACTCTTTGTGAACTGTTTACCTGTTTCTTCTTAATGGGCAATAGGTATTCGGACACTAGTGTGACCATACTCCCAGAGTCAAGAAGTGCCCGAACCCTCTTACCATTAACCTTTACAAATGCCCACAGATGGTTATTCAAGGGGTCCTCTGGGCTAGGGCCCATACATTGGGACAACAGCGAATAAGGTTCCACGCTGTTGCATTGCATGGGCTCATCATTTAGTGGGCAGATTTTTGCTGTGTGGCCCCTCTCATGACAATTTACACATTTAGGTACATAGTCTGTGTCCCACTTAGAGCCTTTTCCCGGCTCCCCATGTTGGCTATTGCCCTTAGTGTGCGAACCACTGTTGCTGGTGCTGCGTGAAGGTGGTCGCCGCTCTTCAGCTCCCCTTAACCCCGGTACCCTTTTACCGTCTCTGGAAGAGTCCTGGAACCTCGGGTAGTGGGGTTGCTCCACGACTGTGGGTTGCGGGTGCTCTCCTGCTGCATTGTACCTTTCTACGAGGGCCACAAGCTCATCCGCATTGTGGGGGTCACTCCGACTGACCCAATGGCGTAAGGCAGAGGGAAGTTTCCTCAAGAACTGGTCCATGACCAACCGTTCCACGATGTGGCTTGCTGAGTTGATCTCGGGTTGTAGCCACTTCCGGGCGAGGTGGATGAGGTCATACATCTGGCTTCGGGTGGCTTTATCCATCGTGAAGGACCATGCGTGAAACCTTTGGGCGCGAACAGCCGTGGTTACGCCGAGGCGGGCGAGGATCTCGAACTTCAATTTTGCATAGACGTTAGCTTCGGCTGGCTCTAGATCAAAGTAAGCCTTCTGGGGTTCGCCGCTTAGGAAGGGTGCGATTAGACCAGCCCACTCAGCTTCTGGCCATCCCTCTCTCTGTGCCGTGCGTTCAAACGTGAGAAGATAGGCTTCCACATCATCCGAGGGTCCCATCTTCTGAAGGTAGTGGCTTGCCCTGGTCATTTTCGGAACTGGGGCTGCCGCTGCCAGTGGAAGGTTACTGATAGTCTCCCTCAGGATCTCGAGTTCCTGCTGTAAGCCCTGAGCGAACCGCTGTTGCTCCTCTTTCAGCAAGCGGTTTGTCTCTTGCTGGTTTGCATTCGCCTGTTGCAGGGCTTCATTCGCGTCTCTCTGGACAGCGACATTGCGTACCAGCGCACTCACCACGTCTTCCATCTTGTTTGGAGATAGAGAAAAAAAACCTTTTTTTTTTTTTCCTTTAAAGTTCTTTAACCCCCAGACCTTTTAGTGTTCTGCCCGCATTCTCCACCATATGTGACAAACGGCTTACTCCGGGGCTCCGCCGTCTGTCCGGGACTGTTAGAACACGGTCTTTTAGGGTAGGTTAAATGATGAGACGTCACGTACTGTTCCTTTAAACAGGCTATGCCTGGTTTATTCAGTCCCAGGCACTGAGACTGCCACAGTTTAAACAGAAAACAAAGCCAAACAAAAAGCTGCTTGTCTGAGCGATAACTTAAACTTAGATGTCCCTGACTCAGAGTTGGAAGTGGCTTGTCCACTTCCACCAACAAAATAAGTACCTTTGCAGTCTTTAGACAAACTAGCAGAATGAATGAAGCGATTTGGGAAAGAGGCTTTCTCACCCCTCTGCAGTTCAGCAGCCTTCCAGGCTCTTGGGCGGGGCCCAGAGGAAACAGGAAACAGGTCTTATATACCTGAACTCTAATCAGCATGACAGGTGACAGAAAACAGGCAGCAGACAAACTGTGGAATGGAGTGCCTGTACCACGAGGCTGCCCTGTTCAGCTTAGACAGGACAGAAACTGTTCAGTATCCTGGGAGCCCTGTATATGGAGTTTATTACCAACCCCTGGTTTCTGTCACAATATATATATATATATATATATATATATATATTATATATATATATACTGTATATATATATACATATATAATGATTGCTGTATCAATTGCATAATATATATTTTGCAAGGCAGGTATAAACCAACCTCATACTGATGATACCCATCAAGGGGGGGGGGCACCAAGCGTGGGTTAGCATGTGTGCCCACGCACAAGTGCGCGTGCTCCGCGTGAGCAGGTACATCAAAATTTAAATTGCCAGAAGCAACCTCGTCAAGGTTGCGGCCAGCGCGCTCAGCGGCACAGTGGACTCAGCCTTAGACATGTGAATGTGCTCAGAAGTGATATTCTTTATTCGCTATATGCTAACGGTGGAGGTTTTTTGTTGCCTTTTTCACCCACCATAACTTAAAAAATATATATATATATATATATATATTTATTATGCAATTTATACAGTAATCATTGTCACACCTACCCAACACTATGTATTATTATTTCCAACGCTCTCTGCTTTTACTGTATCTCTTGCATCAGTTGTGTCCTTCTCTCCCCAATGAACTCCCGTTCCAATGTTGTCTCCTTATTCATTCCTCTGTGGCACACAGTACATAATACATGTGTTCAGAATTCAACAAGGTGTAAAAGCCACATGCATTATGTCGCTTATGGAAACGTACAGCGTTCCGGGATTGGTTGCACTTACAGTAGCTGATCATCAGTATTTGTTTTGTCTTTTCCATTCCACTGGTAGTGCTGAAAATGTAATCTCATAATCTTAAATGGGAAAATATTGATAAATAGTATATTAGTGGAAAGATACATCGCCATAAATTTTATAGTATGATACATTGCAAAACTTTAAGATGTAATATAAGACATCATTGGATAATGTTTCACTGGGTTTTTTATTTGCCTTACTCTGGATCAATAAACTGTAAATACAAATACAGAATAAGTATCTGTCTAAATTTAACATAGATTTAACTCAATGGACATTAGTCTTTTTTTCAACCTCACGTACTACAGTATGTTACTTTGTAATACATATTCAGAATACTTGTTTAGGTTCACATGTGCATTTGATTCTCAAACTTTATTTCATCAGAATGAAATTTGAAGCACATATTTACACATTTTGTTTTCTCGCTGGACCACAATAGTCTTCCACATGGTGTAGAGCCCTGTTTAAATGTCCCTTTGTTCCATGGGCTTCCAGGGACAGGAGGTCTGGTGTTAGACTGTGCGGTAATGCATATGGGCTGTCTCGTGACCGTGTCACATGCCAATGGTTTGCCATTGCACCTCATGCAACATACCCCCAACTGAAAGAGGAATGCACAGCAGATTGTGTGTATCCGAGTACGCACATCCCCAATATTCCCCCGATTCTTTCATCGTACAGTACATGTATTGCACAGAGTGTGTGCAAGAGATAGGGGGAAAGATAGGGGGAAAGATAGTACAGTTTTAGAATGGCAAAACGTCTAAGTAAAAATAGTTCAATAGTGACAGTGACATACTGAACTAAACTGTTTTTACTTTTCACTTTTTATTGTGGTGTAAACTCCTATTTGAAGAGCCAAGGTACTTGCTGGAGATACTGGTACACCATACCGGGGCCTGTATGTCGGGAAGCAGTGGGTCCACAGGGCTGAAATTAATGTGGTTCAGCTCTGGAGACACCCAGCTTCAATCCTATGTAATTAAAATAAAATAAAAGCAGCTTCATTAACTTAGCATCTAGCCGCTAAGGTAAGGAAGCTGTTAAAATATAGTACCTGGTTTGTTGGGGGTAGAGGGGGTAGGTGAAGGGGGAAGTTGCCCCAGGGTGGGAGGTTTGGCCTACAGGTTGCTTCTGCTAAGGTAATGAAGGGGTTAACCCCTCCCACTACCCATTCGAGAGGCCTATCCACACACCCAGTGGCAATTACCCCCTTCATCCACCCCTCTACCCCCAACAACCCCCACCCCACAAAGGTATAGGCAAATGCCCATGTTGCCAAATATGGCTACTAGCGCTTTTGCCAATTCAATTAGAGTATACAGTAAAATACAGTGCAGTACATATTAAATTAATAAATTGTTTTACTTGCCACTGCCAGAATGAAGGCGTTCTCATCCTCTTCTTCCTCACCAACAGGGAAGGGCTGAAGCCCAACCATTAAAACATAAGTAACCCCTTAATTACCTCAGCGGTTACTATGGGAAAGGTAATTAAGGGGTTACTGGTGTTTTAATGGGGTGGGTGAAGGGTGTACTGTAGTTGCCCTGGGGACGGTGATAGGGAATATCTGGGGCGCTCCCTCTAATGAAAATTAATAAGTCTGATAGTCAGTGCCTTGAAATGTAAATTCTAAACACAGATGAAAAACAAATGCTACAATACTGGCCCGGTAGTTTGTTGCTGCTCAACCCAAAAAGAGAATCCTCCCTTGACACTCGTGGAATGATAGAAATGGAATACGGGGAGCGCAAGAAGAGAATGAACAATAATTAGTAACAGTGGTGCACTGATAAGAGAAATTAGAGCTCTCAGGGTGATAGGGGTGTGTGGAATAAAACGTTTAGCTTTTTGATCGTTGATGGCCACCATAGCCTCTCCAAGTGCTTTGCACCCAGTCCTGTCTACCGGACATGGGAGCAGGAGCGCACTGTGTCAAAGTGCTGAAAGCGGCTGCGTGCACCAGAGATGTGTTTTACACGTGAGTAATTCGTTACTTATTTTTAACATATAAATTGCAATTTTTACACCTTCTATGCAGCTGTCTTTCATCCTCATTGGGTCTATTGCGAGGACGCCGGGCGTCTACGTATACACCATATAGAGATCCAAAAGGACAACTCTGCTGCTGAGGGAAGGAGGAACAATTGTGTGCAAAGAACCCACTCTGTGAGTTAGTTTCACACACGGCCGTGTGAGTACCGCATTTAAATATTTATTTTATTATTACTCCACACACCCCATCACCCTGAGAGCTCTAATTTTTCTTATCAGTGCACCACTGTTACTAACTATTGTTTATGCTCTTCTTGCGCTCCCCGCATTCTATTTCTATCACACTGGGGAGGGTGGTTAGCCTCCCGGTGGGGTTGCGTGATGGGTTAACCCCTTAATTAATTTCCTTAGTTTTTGTAACCGCTATGGTAATTAAGGGGTTAACCCCTTAATTAATTTCCTTAGTTTTTGTAACCGCTATGGTAATTAAGGGGTTAACCCATCCCACTAGCCACTCGGGAGGCCTAACCAACCACCCCGGTCCAACTACCCCCATCCCTCACCCCCTCTACCCCCATCACCACCCATACAAATGGGCAAAAGCACTAGTAGCCAAATGGCTAATAGCACTCGTGCCCATTTCTGCAGCAGCAGCAAAAAAGAAACCACACAATACAATTACATTGACAATATAATACTGTAAACTAAATTAAAATAAACAGTAGGCTATACACCCATTGATTGCTGCTGTGGTTATTTATGCCTTCAACAGGGGAACAGATAACATTGGCAATCAATAGGCACCCTACTTCCCACCCCCTATGCCCCCATTAACTCCCCCCCCCCCCTCAACACATACAGTAATGGGCAAAAGCTCTATTACCCAGATCTGGATAATAGTACATTTGCCCATTAAAAATAAAACATTACCCAGCCAGCATAGAGTAAATAAAATGTATACTTACCCCGGTCAGGATGAAGAGCATCCTCATCTTCGTCTTTCTCCTCCGTGGCACAGACAGTTAAAAAGAAAAATGAACTACTACTGCCTGTAACCCCTTAATCACCTTAGCGGTTATCCCCATCTCCCGCACAATGGCAATGAATGGGCAACCTACAAAAAACATCCAAAAATAAAATACATCACAAGTAAATAAAAACAAACATTAGCCAAAAATACATTGATTGTCAATGTGGTTATCTATACCCTCAAAGGGGTCAATCAATTGATTGCCAATCAATGGGCATCCTTAAAAAATACACAATTAAATAAAATCAATGCAAGTGCTTCTTACCCTTACCGGGATGAAGATTCATCCTCCTCATCCAGTCAAATGAGATGTGATAGGCCTTATATATATCCCTTCATCAGGGATATGTCTTTATTTAGGGTGCTAAAGATATACAGTATAAACGCTAGAATCTTCTAATAACACTGGGTATTGAGGGAGAGTAACTATCCCGTGACTGAAGATCAAGAAAGAAGAGGCTGAGAGGAAAAGATGATGAAAAGATCTTTTTTTAACAAATACTCACCAATGAAAATTCTGCAAGCAATTGAGGAATCAGAGTTTGACGCATGTTTTTAGGGTGCCTATGGATTGCAATTAGCCTAGACCATCAGACATGAATTATAAATAGGCATTTGGCTTTAGAGTTACAAGTTTTTTTAACTGTTTTGGTGGTTTTTATGTTATGGTTTTTTTTGATTTATCATTTTTTATGGCTTTTCCTTTTTGGGCATCTGTCCTTTTTTTTTTATTAGTTCTGGGGGGAACAGACCCTGAAGAGAATGGTGGCCTTCGATATGGATGGGGTAATTTTAGGTTAAATATTATTTTAGCTCATTATCCTTTTTTGTGCAAAGGTGCTTTATATATAGAGAAGTCACCCAAACCTGATGCCTGTTCACAAGGTACACACCATGGGTCCGTCAAATATGACATCATATGCCATATATAACGTCTGTCACATCTCATTTGACAGCGAGAAGACAGCATAGCAACATGTAGCAACCGCTAAGGTAATTAAGGGATTAACCCCTCCCGTAACACTTCTGGGAGGCCTAACCACCCACCCTGGGGCAACTACTCCTTTCACCCAGCCCCTCTACCTCCAACAAACCAGGTACTTTCGTTTAACCGGTTCATTACCATAGTGACTAGCCACTAAAGTAATGAAACTACTTTTATTATTATTTTTATTACATAGTATTGATGCGGGGGGTCTCCAGAGCTGAACAACATTTATTTCATCCCCGGGACCCCCTGGTTCCTGGGATACAGGCCTCGGTAAGGGGTGTCGGTATCTCCTGCAAGTTTAATTCTCCTGCGTCACATGACCGGGGCATTTAAACGTGCAGGAGATACCGGCACTCCATACCGGCACTCCTGAAACTCGGGAAGAAAAAAGTCCCCAGACCTGAAATGAATGTGGTTCAGCTCCGGAGATTCCCTGTTTCAATACTATGTAATTCAAATAAAATAGAAACATAGAAAAATAAAATAGAAAAATAGAAACAGACTGGTGCAGCTCGGTAGGATTAGCACAGCGGGAGTCCCATTCAGAAGCAGGGACCCCTGCTGTGTTAATCTTAATGGGAAATCCCCCCCCCCCCCCACAGCTCTGCACTTGGCTGTGATCACTCCCCGTTTGGTCACCGGTTCACCAGCACATGAGCGGGGCAGGAAAGAGATAAAGCTCACTGCTATGGGGATTATCTCTTCCCTTATATCTTCCCTAAGTACTCATCTGGGTGTATAAAGACATGCTGTAGATATGTACATAATGTAGCGAGCACCCTTATAGATAGATAGACCAGCAGCAATACAGATAGAGAGAAAAGTTAGCCAAGCAAATAGACAGATACTGTAGGTAAACAGTGGGAAAAAGGACTAGAGATGAAATTAGACAATTAAGATAATCAGTGAGAAGATTGATTGAGAGAGCAAGTGAAGAGGAGAGATGGAAGGAGTGAGTGAGTAAGACATGAAAATGGAAATCTTACAGAGTACACACATACAATTAGATAGTCGAGATGCATACAATCAATGACAATAGGTATGCAGTGTCTTACAAAATAGAAGCAATTTATTGACCAATAGGGATAGTACACTGCAAACAGAGCAGCCAATTGAAACTGGTCTCAGATAGCAGACCAGGTCACACCAAGAAGATTGCACTTCCAGGACTATACAGGGATCATCGGGCATACAGTCTAATGCTGCTATCATACCACAGTTAGTAAAGAAAGAAATACAAGAGTTGCAAAGTAATATCACAATTTGGTCTGAGGTTTCAATCAGGTCAAGAAACATTGAGACACAAAACAGCTTTACAAATGTTAGAGCAGAAAAATAGGTTAATAGAAATCAATAAATACATTTATTGATATGATGGAGGAAAATTGAAAAAAGAGAGAGAACTGAATAAAATAGCACATTCTATATCACAATGTAAATTAGTTTACAAAATTGCGATGCTTGTAAATTCTACCAGTAAATAGGACTTAATTCTAATCTGCAAACCAAACAGATTGCAATCATCAAATCTATCTGAGGGCATCACGTGAGAATTTGACAACAATGCTGGTAACATTCATTGCTTTTTGGGGAGAGAAGGCCTGAAAATACAGTTTTGTATAACAATCATGTCAGACGCATAACCCTGAAAAGGCTTGGCTTATATATTAAACACTAGCGGAGGATTGATAAAATATCCGAAAAGTCTAAAAAAATGCTGTCAGATTCGGCATTGTGTAATATCATTCCTGAGATATACAGGGAGAAAGTATTACATTAGGCAATCAGAAACAGATGAAGTCCTGCAGCTTCCTTTCTTGTTCATATTTAATTTGTATAAATGTCATGTGTAAATGATCTTAAAAAAAAAAAAATGTAACCTCATAAATCTTTGTGGTGTTATATTAACATTACAAAATTATAGTAAAGAAAGGCAAACCAAGCTGTTAAAACATATTTATATTGTAAAGTATTGTTATATATCCAGCTGGTATAAATAAGACTGTGAGACATGTTAAATACAGTATATCAAGCACTTGAAAAACAGTGCACGGTTAAGTTCATTGGAGTTACAAATTGTATGTTTGCAACATACAGGAATTGTACAGTACACAGGCCACCAAAAAAGATTGGTTATTTTTCTTCAATTCTGCTTGCATAATGTTAAGTGGCTAATTACGGTTATCTATCCATAAACTTGTCCATCAAGTATTGTACAAGCTTGCTTTATTCATTATATTTTTTTACAGATTGTGCAAGTTTTTTTGTTCTGATCACCTTTTCTCTTACTTAAAGCAGCGACATCCCTTGCTCAGACCAGTTCTCGGGCTGAGAAGGAAGTATTTGTTTGGGGTATTTGAGTAATAGCTATTAAACTACCAGTACTTAGCCAGGTTTTTGGAAGAGTCTCAAAAACAATACTTATGGAGCAACTCTGGCAATTCTGCCACTGCTTTGACGGACATATCGCATTATGAAAAAAAAAACATCCTTGGACAAAGATGATATTCTACTAGATTCCAAGGGAAATTTCAAGACCGAGATGAAGACTAAAAGTAAGATGGGGGATGAAATCAGAAAATGTGTTGGAGATGATGATGAAACAGATGCTTTTTATAGAAACTTCACCCTTACCCACCCTTCTTTGCCCCTGGTGGTGATGTCCGATGCGTCATTTAACGCTGGATTCTGAAGGAGAAGCAGGGCAGCAGAAAGGAGGCGGCAGACACAGGCAAGTGCCTAAGCGCGGCGGCTTTAGAAATCCGCTGCTGCCAATAATAAGGATATTTACCAGGAACTTCCCATACATAGTTTCCAAAATAATATATATGACCTTGAAATAAAAGATTTAAAAATATATATTTACAATCATGTTCCTATGTTTGGGAAAATCCCTGTTAATATGAGTGAAAATGTAACTGGACCACTACAAGTAGTAAAACCAAATCCGCCTTTATGGTCTAAATATGGCCAAAGACATCTACTCATTTAGCGTGATAAATCATGTGGCTCTAAAACGGGAGTCTAAAAACTGTGAAACATGGTGATACTACTCAAATAATAAGATGTCAATTCGTTATACAATATATTTAGCAAACAGTTTATTATTGACTCAATATCTAATACCAATAAAAATCAAGCTGAAGAGGTCGCCTTCTGGTCTTAGACAAATGCTGTACAATTATATACTGTAAAATTATTTGCTGATGCTGTATGTCTTCCAGAATGGAATTCGAAAACGATTTCCCAAACATCAGTTATTAGAAGGTGTAGAGTTAGCTACAAGTAAAATGTATGGCGTTGTCATCTCTACTAAACATCTCTTTTTGATGTTGTGAAAAACATTTATGGTAATGTAATCCATAAAACAAAAAAAGTTGGTCACTACTAATAACTGATGAGAACCATTTTCATATAAGCATTAGTTCTGCAAAACAATAACTCCAAGTGCATAGCATACGTGCCTTTTTTTTT
The DNA here is from genome assembly GCF_040206685.1 of Ascaphus truei. Lineage (NCBI taxonomy): Eukaryota > Metazoa > Chordata > Amphibia > Anura > Ascaphidae > Ascaphus > Ascaphus truei. The sequence goes on along the minus strand of NC_134489.1, from coordinate 85,645,787 downwards.
TTTTTGCTAATTAAGAACAGTGGATTAATAGGGACTCAATTACTTTCAGATGGCAAAGCATGATGTAATGCACTGACTTGGGATAATTTAACAATTCTAGGGTCAGTTACAGCAAAAGTAAGGACAAAGCTTACAAGAATTAGTATCCAACTAGTAACAATGCGCAAGACGGATAATGAAGTTAAAACAATAGTAATTAGCAGGCAAATACAAAGGATTAAAATTAAAGGATGAATGGTATGGTGCTTGCTGGCTGCTTGTAAAACAGCACTAAGACAACATAATCCATTTTAATTCCAAGTGATACTCATAGTGCAAATGAAATGGATTTGCAGGTCGAGTTCAGCTTCTGAGAAAGTGCGATACATTCACCTGTGACAATTCTTTCTGGAATGATAAAGTAAAGGAAGTCTCTTAAGGACTCTGTGTGACTCCAGTAGGTCCCCAGAGATCAGGTGTCAAACGTGTCTATCAGATGCCTGAAAAGAAAAAAGGAAGCATTACTCAATGCTATTGTGAGACAGTTGTCATTGACTGATCAGGCCTTTTAAGCAAGCTTTCACAGTCAATGAAACCACCTGAATAGATGAAAGCGAGACAGCTTCTAACAAACAAGAGACTATGGAATATTCATTGTGCATGTGTGAACGAAAGATTAATGTATTAGAAATTAAAATGGGACCAGAACGTATGATCTTGCTCTAACACTTGGCCAGACCTGTGTCACCCACTGCTACTGCCTGAAGTCGACAGACAATTCTGCCAAGGTAACTGAGAATCATTAAGCATCCTTCTATTGTGCATGGTGAATAATAAAACTTTCCTCTATTCTTTGCCTGCAGCTGACAATGAATAATTCTGGAGCTATTTGCAATGTTAACAGCACCTATCTTGCCCATCCATTCCTTTACGATAAGGATGGAAATATGCATTTCAACAGTCTGTACAGATACTGATTCACAGGCATTTCAAAGGACACCTGTCACTCAAAAAGAGGACCTGTCAGTCTTCAATGTATGACGGTACCAGGAAAATGGCCAAAAAGATTATCTGTACCTTCATTTTTTTCAGATTATAACACAGTTACATTTGCCATGAGCTGACAAGTGATTTACACTCGCAACAGAACTGTGTTTCAAACAAGAATAAAGCTATTCTCTTAGGCTGCCTTATTCTTCCACAGATATTATAGTATGAAATATAATATCACAGATGTGATCTAGACCACACTGAATGTCATTATTCTGTATATTAAAAGCATTTAATCGGGTGGCTGACATAAAGGTGACAATGATAAAGCCATATCTATAACGTCATAATCACAATAAAAAAGCGAAACATTACAAACTTTGTTGAAGTCTTCAGCGAGTGTCACATGTGTTGACAACTTGATTAAAGCAGAAAGAAGAGAAAATAATTAGAGAAAATGTGCTGCCTAGAAGGACCTCCAGTGAAAGGGTTAATCTGCTCAATCTGAAAGATGGATATGTTATGTAATACATGAATCAAGTAAGGACATGGCATGTCCCTCTAGGCTCTGCCCGGTAGTGAGATTGGCTACGGATAGGGCTTCAGGGGAATTGAAGACAGGGCTAAAGGAGAATTTGAAGGGATTGCCACATGGCACCTAGTGCAACAGGAAAAGGGTGAAGAGCCCTCCCAACCAACCTTTATCACGGATCATGGGGTTTATACTTTTACAGCTTTGGGGGAGGCCTTACTGTTGCTGGGCAGTTATTGGGGCTGATTAAGTACTGTAGCTGGTGCTGTTTCAAGAACCACTTGAAGTACTGTGCTGCATGCCAAGGATCCCAGTGCTGGATGGCAGCAGTTTAAAAGGTCATTTTAGGAGGTCCCTTACGGGGTAGCTTAATGACTTGGTGGTTTTGATGGTTTCGGTGGTAGGACCCACCAAGGCCATTTGGTTTACCATTGGTAAATCTGTTATTTATTGGTTAAATAAAGTTGTGGCATAAATGTACAGTGTGTATTACAGTGCAAGCGATCAGAGATTAAAAAATAAAAAGAAACTTAAAGTGTAGTATACTCTTGTATTTTGTAAAGAAGACAAACAATAATGTCACATATTATGAGTCAGTGAAGCGTTAAGTCTTAGACCTCAGTGACTTCAGATCGGATGTGTGTCCGTGTTTAGCCCAATAGAGTACAGCATCCTGTCTGCATGAAGTAGGCTGTCAAATCTGCCTCCTCAAATCTGCCCCCATACTGTATCTCAACGCATTTTGCCAGTAATTGGCTGATGAAGCCAATTACTGCCGAAACGTGTTGTGAAGAATACAAGGTGCCTGACAAGACAGATAAAGCCAATTTAATAACAGCGGTCCATATTCAATGAGCTACAGTAGAAAGTTGCTCCTCCTTGTCATTCAAATAAATGAACCTTGGATCTTCCCTGTCATGAAAAAGCAGATTGCCAGCAGATTGAATAGGGGTCAATAATAAATGAGAAGTGATTGAATTCTGCAGTTTTTACTTTATTCAATAAGCATAATTTATGAAAAACATCAAAACTTTAAAACAAAAATATTTACATACAGATTTCAAGTGAATAGAGGGAGAAATGATCGAACGGTTCCTTACATTCAGGGCTTAGAAAGTCCCTCCTGAAGGTGCAGTCCCACCGAAATGAACTAATGGCAGTAATATTAGATAATAATAGAGTTAAAATCCAGCAGCAATGCCTCATGCAATAAACATATAATAAATAACAATAGAAAAATAAACTAAATACAACAATCTTTGCATCAATGTTTTGAGGCCCTAAAAGAAGCAGTATGTATTATGGTTTATGTCTTATTTGTTATTTTGCTTTTTGCACTTTGTTCCTCAGCCTTACATTTGCAAAGCTATAAAGCATTTCTGACATTAAGTAATAAACATAAATTATATATCAGGTGTAGCTGAACACTTTCACTTTATTGCAACTCCAATGTATATGGGTAAGTAGGTCTGCATCTTTAAACAGGCATGAATACTGATCTTCTCTTACCTACCAGTCAGCTTCATGCATGTCATTTTTTACAATTTATTTGAAATATGTCGTTTCCCATAACAAGTATGCACATAGAATAAACCATTGTGATAGATGTGCAACATTTCCACATTTTATATAACAATTTTGCTTTATAGTTTGTTGTAAAAGGGTATCGTGAATTTACAGGCACCCGTTTATACACATGCTAAGACTTCGGCCTTCTCATTTGGTTTTCTGCAAAGCATAATATCTCTGTGCACCAGTAACATGTTTTTATTTACAACAACAAAAAGTCAGGGCATGAGGAAAAATGAAAAGCAAAGATAAAATAAATGTTATTGCATTCTGCTTTCCACACTATACTATGTTAAATGTGTTTGTGAAGCGAATGCATGAAATGTGTACCACACTATTGCACTTTAATTACCTGAACCAGGGTAGGGTTGCCAGGTGGCTTTTCCAAAAATACTAAACACAATGGTGAAAGTGCAACGCGCTGTCAACACACACCTCTGACCTCTCTCCTCTGCATGCTGTTTCCTCCACTCCTTAGCCCCACCCCAAGCATCTTGACACCTCCTCCTGATTGGCTACATTACCCAGCAGCAGCCAGTCAGAATGGAGGAAGCTGCCAAACCCCCTAGCAACAGCCCTGCTCAGGGAAATCCTGCGGCCTCCCATGCCGGTCAAGTCACTATGTCCAGAGTGGTAATATTGTCATTTTTACTGGATGGAGTGTCTAAATACAGGACAGTCCAGTTCAATACTGGACACCTGACAACCCTAGTAGGTCCCCTAAATCTGAACCACATCACTTCAAGCTCTAAGGACCCCCTGTGTCCTGAGATTACCGCCAAGTTGTTGGTAGAAAAATAAAATAAAAAAATCAATATGGCCACCAGTATCACCAATAGAAATCCAAAACATAATCTTCCGACGCCAGAGCAAGACTGTCCCTAGTGGCCATATTGGGATGTTGGGAGTCAGGAGCCAGAGGTAAACTAAAAAAATGTTTTCCCGAGCAGCACGGATTCCTGCTTTAAGAATTGTAATCAAGTCAATTAGCAACTGTTAATGACAGATTTCTAACTAATAAGTATGGGTGTGTTACTTGAAGCACATGTAGGACAATATGAAGGGACATGTTTTATGGACAATTCTAGTCTATATAATATTCATGGCTCTCTGTGTGGTGATGTCCTAGGGATTTAGGGCCATATTCACTAAGCTGGGCTATGCCAAACAACAACTTCCGATGCCAGAAGACGACACCCTACAGCCAGGCCTGTTTGTGGGGCTTGAGGACTGGAGTTGAGCACCCCTACATTATGGTATAGCAGTATTTAGTCAATTTGAGCTGAAACCAATCATTTAGCAAGTACAAAGTACGTATGTTGTACTTAGTTTATTATTTGACAACCTCTTTAAGTACTGGAGACTAGACAGTAACCTCAGTAATAGATAAAACACCTTTCTTTGTTGGTTTCCATAAACTAACATGTATTATACACCGGTCTGGGCATAAAACTGAGTATCAAATGGTACAATACTTTAAACTGACACCATTGTATTTGGAATGTGAGTCTGGATGGAGGATATTTTAGTAGCTACAAGTTTGTCCTTGTGAAACTGCTCGATTTGACATGTCATCAGTCGCGGATTAAAACTAGCCAAAAATGTGTATTTTACATTGCAAATCACATGGCTTTAACCACGTCTATAAAAAGTGACAAACCACACGGTTTAACCACCACAACACCTACATTGTACTTGCTTTTGAAGCGGAATGCCAGGTGATGTTAACTCCGCTCAGAGTCTGACATGTGGGTTTTCCTAAGATATGGGTTGTGCTCTCTGTTAGCAAAACCCATATTTCAATCTCTGGATGGAACGTGCAATACCAATGTCGCCACTTTGAAGGAGGCAAAAAAAGAAATGTGGATTATTAGAAGCGGTTTTGCATTTTGCACTTAATAAAGCCACTAGAATTCAGCTGGTTGTCCAAAAATGCGAATTTGATCATTCCTGACGAATTTGCACGGACTGGAATGAAACCGCTTCTAAAAAGGCCTTTTCCACATAGCGTGGAGATCCGAGAAGGGCTTACAGAATATCAAAGCATGCAAATTTGATCGGAAAGGGCATGGATTTGCACAATTTGCAGCTACTCGAATATCCCCCTTAGCATCACTGCATCTGCCCACTTACCAATACTTACATTTTACCCTAGCTTGACATGTGAGTAACGACCACCTGGAACAACAGATACTGTAGGGTAGCGGTGCGCAAACGTTCTGTGCTTCTCCCCCCTGGTTGTGCTCCCCAGTGTCGTGCCCCCCTCCTTACCTTTAATCTAGCATCAAATGGCACCGCTGGGTCACGTGACGTCATGCCATGTGACCCCCACAGCATCATTTGATGCCGCATTGCCATCGTGCTGTGTTACCCAAAGCCAGCTGAATTTAGGTGAGTTAAAGAGCCCTCGCACTGAAAAGTGCGGGGCCTCTGTAACCGGCGCACCCCCCCAAAAAAATCTTGCCCCCCGTTTGCGCACCCCTGCTGTAGGTTTAGCCAGAAACACTTTTTTTCCCCTACCTTCTTGCACCGTAATAAGTAGAACTAAGACATTTAGCATTAAGTTTGGGAAACAAATCTTCTCTTTAATGCAAATTCATTTGTACTAGAGATGGGCGAATCCACCCAAATCCGTTTCCCGGATTTTCGCTGATGTAACCCTCAAAATCCATTTTGCTGTGTAAAATCCACAAACAGATTTGGGTGGTTTTAATCCACGCGGATTCATCTAAATCCGTCATTGGCTACAACCCGTGGATGGATTTGTAGAATCCAATCCGCAGATTCGTTGGCGGAATCTTTAGAATCCGCCAATGGATTGCTGAATCCGCGAATTGGATTCTACAAATCCGTCCACATTGACATTGATCCGCTGAAATCCGCGGACCAAAAGCACCAGCCGATTCGCTGCAGATCCAAATTTGCCCCCCCAAAATGTGCCCATCTCTAATTGGTACCCTGCTTGATGTTAACATGATTAAATTATTGAAATCCCATTTAGTGCATTCTGTATATCAACAATATCCACTACTTGCATTTCTCATGTATAGTTAAATGAAACTTAAAAGGTATTTGTGTTTAAGTATCTTAGCTTTAGTATGTGTTCTTTGCATTTGTGGGAGTTGGATTGCATTAACTAATATCATTCTTTTTAGGGCTATATGGCCTTTTAGGGTGATATTTTCTTAAGGTCACCCAACTCACCAAGGAGGTAAAGCATACTTTTTTTTTTTTTTTTACAGCGCTTGACAATATTCCTCCCCTTGGTAAGCCCTCTGTATTCTGTTTTCTCAATATATCCATCCACATGCAACCTTGCTTTAAATATGGATGTTTTAGTTTAAATACCTGAAAGTCCAGAGCTTGTTTCTTTTTTTTTCAAAATCTCCACTCCTTTTCTACTTCAAGATTTTGCTGGCTTTTAAACTCCTTGGAGTTCCTGCTTAAGCACAAGTGCCTTTAGATATCGTGCAATATGAGAAGTAAGTTATCCTTTAATTTACTGTATACTGTATCTGTCTCATATTAATAAAAAAACAAATGGCACTAGTAATGCTGTATAGAATTTGGATGCATAAAACTGTGCCAGATGTTTTTATGCCCAAAATGATGCCAATCGATTAAAATAATGACACCGTTATTTTACACCTCTCATTTAGTTCATTTTTAATGCAAAACTATGTGGTAATGAACATGTTTTTAAGCTGCTGTAAAAAAAATGGTCTTATACTGTACATGGAGCAAAAGCTCTTTTGCAAGAACAGAATAGCAGAGAATGGACCATGCATCATACTGTCAGTTTGTCAGAGTGCAGGGATTTTGTCTAGACATCTGAAGATTGTTAATTTCCTTTTTTTTTTTTAATCAAGTGACTGATTGGTACATTGACTTTGCAGTTGTAAAGTAAGTCTGGCATTAAAAATCCCCGGAGATAATGCAGCATTCATATTGCCGTTCAAACAGTACTGTTCAGATCCTTTAAGTTACACCAGGGACACATTTTCCATAGATTCCTGGCTGTAACTTTGTTTTGCAAACAATACTTAATTTAAATATATTGTAGCTAAGCTTCCTTGCTCTCTATTGTAGGGAGAGACTCTGACAATTGTCACTAAAGTAGCACCAATTCATTTTATAAATGGTAATAAAGCAACATCTGGCTGTGATACGTTATTAACATGTTCACCTTTCACCAGTGTTTCTTAAACTTTTTTTGGTGAAGGAACCCTATAATTATATTGTGAAATTCTGTGGTACCCCAACAGTCTGTAATAGCGCGTCTGAGATCAGATGCATTGTAAGGAACCCCAACCCTCTCTAATAGGGTGTCTGAGATTAGATGCATTATAAGGAACCCAACCCTCTCTAGTACTGTCGCGGCCGAGTTTATTTAAACATTTACCCGGTCTCGGCCGCGACAGTAACCGGGCGCGCGCCGGGGTGTCCCGTGCGCGCGCCGAAGCCTCGGAGGAGAGGTCCTCCGATCGGGGCTTCCCCTTCCCCTCTCCGGGTCCGCTGGGTCCCCCGGAACCCCCCACCGCCGTCCCCTACATCGCAGCACACCAGAGCTCCCTCGGGGAGCCCTGGGCATGCGCGCAGAGGGCGCAGGCAGCTGATGAAGCGTGACCGCGCATCGGTGATGCGCGGCACCTCGTGGGGATTTGGCTAGAAAGCCAGGAAATCTCCCGGCTTGCGGAACTAGCCGTGTTTAAATAAAGTGTGTCGCCTCTCTGTAGCATGTCTGCGATCCGATGCATTGTAAGAAACAGCCGACCCTCTCTAATAGCGCATCTGAGATTAGTTGCATTGTAAGGAACCCCAACACTCTCTAATAGTGTGTCTGAGATCAGATACATTGTACAGAACCCCCAACCCTCTCTAATATTGCGTCTGAGATCAGATGTATTATAAGGAACCCCAACCCTCTCTAATAGCGGGTCTGAGATCAGATGCATTGTAATAAACCCCAACCCTCTCTAATAGCGTGTCTGAGGTCAGATGCATTGTAATAAACCCCAACCCTCTCTATTAGCGTGTCTGAGATCAGATGCATTATAAGGAACCCCAACCCTCTCTAGTAGCGCATCTGAGATTAGATGCATTGTAAGGAACCCCAACCTTCTCTAATAGCGCATCTGCGATCAGATGCATTGTAAGACAGTCTAGGACATTTGGCCGAGGCCTTTTGGCAACGACCAAACTTTCCCTGGCAATCCGCCGCCACCACAACTTACCTCACTGCTTAAAATTTGGCCACGCATTCTACTGTACATGCTCTGACCCCAACACTATATTTAAATATCCTTTATAGCAAGTCCGCTGCTCATGTCAATGTCCCAGGTGACCACCGCTCCAAGTCCATAGTGCCTGCTGCTTCTACACGCCATCTTTAAATATGACATTTAAAGATGGCACATAGGATGTAGGGTTGCTAAGTGTCCGGTATTGAACCGGACTGTCCTGTATTTGGACAAAAATTTGAGGTATAATAGAGATGTATGTGTCCGGTATTACCTCTCTGGACATGTATGTGTCCGGTATTACCTCTCTGGACATGTATGTGTCCGGTATTACTTCTCTGGAGATAGTGACCTGACCAGCCTAGGGGGTCGCTGGATTTCCCCGAGCAGGGAGAGAGCAAGGCAGCTTCCTCCATTCTGATTGGCTGCTGCTGGGTTATGCAGCCAATCAGGAGGAGGTGTATGAGGAGCCCAAGGGTGGAGCCAAGGAGAGGAGGAAACAGCATGGAGCGTAGAGTGGAGAGGTGTGTATGCCTCTCGAGCATGTGTGTCTCGAGCGGGTGTGTGTGTCTCTTGAGCACTTCGCACCTTTCACCATTGTGTCCTGTATTTTTAGAGAAGCCTCCTGGCAACCCTACGTAGAAGCGGCGGATGTGCGAGACTCAGAACGGTGGTCACCCAGAACATTGACATGAGCAGTGCTTTATGGGACATTTAAAGATGGTGTCGGGAATATGGGACATTTAAAGATGGCATTGGAATATACTGTATGATAAAAAGCAGATTCCTTAACTAAATACTTTCAAATGTCAAAAATATCACGGACATTTGCAATGGTCTCATTTTTGTTTGGCAACACTTGTTTTTCCCAAGTTGCTTAAGAGGTTGCAACATGCTAAGAAAAGTGGCAAAACTGCTAAGCAGAAGTTTTCTTGGCTATAATTATTGGTATGGATAGACAAAATATAGAGCAACATTTTCATTGGCTGCGTTTGAAGATGGCTGTCAAAGAAGCATTAGTGCCAGCAGAATCTCAGGAATGATGGCTAAAAAACAAAGCAGCAGGTGTGCTGGTAATGATATGCGTAAAAAGCACTTGACTCTGAATTTCTGGAATTGGCTGCAAAAAGTAGGAATCGATTTGTCTGAATTTATGGAGAAGTGACAAAATAGAGAGGCGACAGTTACTCTGGATGCATGGACAGTCAAATATATTGTATGTCAAGTAATCTTAGTGTCTGATCATCTGTTGAATTAGCATATTGGTGATGTAATTGAGATGCTCAACATGCCCTCACCTGTGATTTCATTATAGGAAATCCATGGATTTTTAGATGAAGTGCAAGTTACTGTAGTAACATTATTTATTTTACTGATATTTTATGTAGTGTGTTCATAAACAAACTTGTGCGCCACAACTACAAGAAGAACCTTGTTTATTAATTACATAAAATTAACAGAGCCAAATAAATCTTTATGAAAAGGGAAACCACATTACAAATATTCAAAGCAGCCCATGGAAAGCAGTTAAAAAAAAAAAAAAAACATTGTATAGGCTTTTCTACAAGAATCCATCTTCAGCTTTTTATTGCTGGCCAAAAATAGGATCTGTTACCTTTGATAAATTTCTGGATGGCCATAACAATTGCTAAACACCACCAATCTTACGTCCAGTTACCTTGGCTGGATATGTGGATTGGTGCGAAGAGACAAATATCCAGGCTGATGTTTTGGATGGGTGGCAATAATGCTAAAAAAGCAATGCTGTGCCTGAATTCCAAATAGATTTTGAAATGAAATGGTACATTTCCAGTATTTATAACATCCCCCAGGTCTTCAGAAAAAGGGTGTCTTGAAAATGTCAGTCCTCTACATATTACCAGTTATGTATGCCAATTCTATGAGTTTGTATTACTAACTCAATATATGGACATTGTCAAGACTGGTAAGCAAGACTTGAGAAACATACAGTTACCTTGACGTTATTAGCATTTGGTTATTGACATGTGTGTTAAAGATATTAATAAGAAGCGATAGTCATGTTTTTGGATTGGGGTACCAGAAGCTAGGAAGGTCCTATTTTGAGAGCCTGACCATGGTTTCTAAATATTAGTATTTCTTTAGCACTTGTATTCATTCTTTGACACTTATATTCTATAAAAGGAGTTGCCAACTCCAGTCAACGACTGAGTCACTGATTGAGCCACCTGTGCTAAAGCAGGCATATCCTTACAATCTGACCTGATGGAGGCTCTTGAGGACTGGAGTTGCCCACCGCGCTATAAGGACACTACTGTTTTATATACCTTTATTCTCTCCCTTCTTTCTCTCTCCCAATCTTGAAATTGGCAGGGTTGGTTTTTTTGCTACCTATACTGTGATTTAATTATACCAATAATATGGAAGCAAGCAATTGCAGCAACATGTACACTATTACATTGAAAGCAGACAATTTGATTTATGCTGATTTGGGGGCAATTCTCAAAAAAAAAGGCATTTAAAAAAAATGACAAACCACCAAATTAGCTTTTTCAGGTATTTTTTTTTTTTAAATATACCTATAGCAGACTGAGCTGGTGAGTGAAAGAACTTGAAATAAAAAATGCAGGGCTCCTCTCTGACTTAATACCCATAGCAAATGGTAGCCAGCAGGGCTGCCCCCTTTCTCTGCTCCTGTTTGCACTCTCCATTGAACCCTTGGCGGCCGGCTTGAGACTAGACCCTAACGTGTCAGGTGTGCGGGTGGAAAAAATAGAACATAAAGTTACGTTATTTGCAGACAACATACTAATGACGACTACCAGACCACTCACTACTCTCCCTTTTCAAGCACTGGGACAATTCAGTAGTATATCAGGCTTCAAAGTAAATCAGTCAAAATCACATGCGTATAAGATGCTGTGTCACTGGTATCTTACACCAACAAGGCTACATGCTATCAATAACAGTATATCCCCCCTATGTTTCCGAGGCTGTGGACAGAGAGGTTCCCTTTTACACATTTGGTGGTCCTGTCCAGTTTTAATCCCCCTGTGGCGGCAAATATTTGACCTCATCAATTCCCTAGGAGACACACAGATGGTCCCGGACCCATGGCTAGCCCTACTAGGCAGACCCCTCCTAATGTTCCCAGGCACAGATATAATTTAATGCTGCATATCTTGCTGGCCACTAGGTGCTCTATCGCTGTGGGTTGGAATAAGCGGACTAGCCTGGGATTACTACCCATCAAACGCAGGATATGGCATATCCTAAAGATGGAGCAGATCACGGCATATCTAAGAGAGAAATACCATAAATTCGCTTGGGTGTGGGAACCATGGTTGTCGCCGGAGGGGGCATAGGGCTTGACCCAGAGCTAGCAATGCTGTAAAAAGTGTTCTGATGCTTCGGAAAGATCTAAACAGAGAGGAGATTCAGGAGATATGAATGGGACGAGATGCTGAGATGTAATTCTGAGAATACTTTGATAATTTCCCCTCCCTCCTCCGCCCTCTCCCACGTTAGTTGGTGTGTTCTATCCCCTATGGTTATCCTCCCCCCCCTTCCATCCCATGAGTGACTGACGTATACAATTTTTGTACAGCAGTACAACTATGAATGTTCAGTAGGTTGAGCTACCTATGTGAATAAACGAATGCCGGTGTACTGTAATGCTTAACAATTTTCCCAACCCTTTTTAACTTCTGTACCCCAATTTTACAATAAAAATCACCGTGCTAAATTTTTCAGTAGACAACAAAGATAATACAATTCCTTTTGTTCAAGCTTTATGATTGGCAACCTTCACTGAATACAACTCAAAACTCTGATTTGTGTCAAACATTCTAAATAGCAGATAGAGTGTCAGAACGTTTGGCTGTGCAATGCAGAATCTAATTTTAATTTATAGCACAAATATAATGGATGATGAAGCAATTTGCATGTGGAGCAAATTTCTTGATACATCACACACACAGCGTTTTTCAGTTCAATTATTGGATGGTTAAAAAAATAAAACACGAAAAAACAAACAATTGTCTCCAACGCACTCAGGTTCAGTGATACCGTAGTCAGATGGACATTGTGATGTTTTCATTGAAGCAGAGGGGAAAAAATGCACAACATTTCTATGAGAGTACCGTGATTCTCTCTCAACATCTTCCTTTCAGCACCGGACGGTTAAAGGACGCCACCAGAATAGCAATCAGAAATGCATAACAACACTGGTCATGTTAAAAAACTCAAACGATTGCGTCAACGTTTCAGCCCCATATAATGAATGACCTTCCTCTAGAAAATATCTCACCAAGCAGGCTAAAATCTGAGCTCAGTTATCAGAAGTAACAAAATCTAATTGCTAGACAAAGAGAGAGACCATCAAGCTTCATTGACAATGTGATTCAAGTCTTCGAGTATCACCCAATTTACGGAAAATTTCAGCATCTGGCCTATTATTTAATGCCGAGTGCAGCCACGAACACATGTTGAGTCTCAATAAATCCATGACCTAAGTGGAATCATCTTACAGGCTTGCTCAAGCCATTCCGTCACATTTAAAAAGTGATAGACTCCTACAGTGTTTCTATCAACAGAACTTTATATTAGCCAGGCACATTATGTTAGGTAAATCAGTATTACTCTTTGTGCTGACTCTAACACTGTAAAATGAAGTAATAAGCAATTCTGTATTGGACTACAACTTATGAAACGTTTAAATGTTTAAAATAAAAAAGAGAATAAAACGACGATAGACTGGAGTTTCACAGAGAGTAAAACCTCTCGGGGGAAAAAAAACTATCAATAGACAACTGGCACTGTCACTAAATGTAAATGTGTGCCAGTTTCTTCCACCGTTTTGACTCCTGGCTCTTTAGTGACAAGAGTCTGGGCCCCAGCTGGTGAAATGAAAACACAATGTGATTTCTATAGTTTTCCAATATCATTAACTTTCTCTGTGGAGATGACATTTGCCCTTAAGGCAGAACAATGCTGTTTTCAAATAGCATTATACAAGCAAAAAAGACAATACCTAGAGCTGGCAAAGCTTAGCAGAATTATGTAGTCGGTTAAAACACAGAAATTGTCCTTTTATTTAAAGAATGCAGCAAACAGGGACATCTTGTTTTAAAAGCAGACTAACACATTAACCTCTGTGTAAAGTGACTTCAGTGAAAATGAGGTTTGTTAACATGCTCTTTGTAATGGGAAATCGGTGAAATGGTACTTTAGTTCCTTTGTGCATGCTGCCATGACAACATTTAAGCATCTTCCTGCAGAAATGGGCTGTTATCAGCACGTTTCAACACTATATTTATCAACCAAATGTAAATTAAATCAATTTTGCAAATACTTTAGTAAACAGACTGCACCTTTTTTCAAAACCTGGTAGACAACTATGCCCCTTGGCCATATGACTAGTACAGCCATATCAATATAAAGGAAGAAAATATCCAACCATCTGTGTGAAAATAAAAAAATAAACATACATGATACATTTTACACCTTGAACCTTGTTTATCAGTAAGAACCACCAGCCCAAGTACCAAAACAAAGCTTCTCATGGGCGTTCACCACTATTCAATGCTACCATCCAGCACGGTGCTACCTCTGCCTCAGATAAGCACTGACAGAGATTAACAAATCTCAATGGCATAACAATCCATACCAGGTTAAACCAAAGCCAGGATCTCTCCACCAACATACAGTACAAGCCAATTTAATGGTGAGCTCAACCTTCAACAACAAAAATGATGTAATGGTCTATGTAAAGCCATGTTAAGTGTATCAGCTTTTCATCTTCATTGCTTAACTTCATGTCTTTTATTACTGGGACAATTTTAACTTTCTGCCCCTTTAACCTAAAGAACCACCATGTTACCAAACCAATGTCTTATTTTCAGTACACACTCATGTACAACCCTCATCAAAGGTATTTCAAATTCATTTTTAAACCTCATGTCATAAATGAATTACAATATCAAGACCACAATAATCCTTTAAGCCTTGCCTTGCACATCTACAGTATGCATAACAGTTTTTTGGTTTTCCAATAAAATCACCTTTTTCTGTGCACTGTATTCTTTAAATACACTAAAACAGCCAGATCATGATCACAATGCCTGAACCGTTTGATTATTCTATAAGATTAGTCCATGTGCTCCCTTAGTGGAGCCAAATGCCAGCAGTAAACCCCCCAACAGTTTCTTTTAAATTCAAACAACTCCTCAGTTCAATATATGCAACCTGAGAAAAGTATTCACCTAATTAAATATAGCGATCCATAAATGATTGTACCAATAACTGAATAAACCCTTAGGCAACCCACGTTGCTGACTGTGTATGCAAAGTCACAATTGCAGTATTTGCTGCAGGTTTTTGTTTTTTGTTTTTTTAAACTGTTTCTTTTTACCAGTTGTGTACTTTACCAGCTTGAAAGTTCTTGAAAAAATGAGCAGACAAGATCTTTAGTGTCAACTCCAGGACTTAAATGGTATGGTTACCAAATATACAGTTGTACAATACATAAGTAATGACTTGAGGGACATATTGGCTTCTCGTATTCTCATACTGCAGCGTTCGATGGACCCAAGTGGGACTTCAATCTGTCTGTCCACTTGGTCAAATTGCTATAATTTCCCTAACAGGCCTAATTTGCATTTAATCACTAGGTCACAAACCTATTATTTACTAAGAAGAAACAAAAAATGTTCTGCATGTCCTTTCAGCACTAAATGTACAAATGTACTTTTTTTCTTTTATAAAGGCAATGAACTTAAAAAACAAACAAAGTCGCCCATAGCACTTTACAATGGGATGCAGTCTTCTCTGCAAACACTGAAAGTGTTAAACAAAATAGGTTACATGATTTAACAGAATATAGCTTCGACTTAATCCTACTACTTTTATACCTGTTCACAGTGGCTGTTTAAACTTCCAGGTTATGTGACACAGAAAATGTTTTACAGGCTACGTTTTACTAAAATAAGAATTCAGGAAATGTGTCTCAGTAGTATCTGTCAGAGAATACTTACTTTTAAAAAATAGTTTTGTGTGAAATATTTTATTATTAAAGAAATAGTTTTTGACACTT
The DNA here is from genome assembly GCF_040206685.1 of Ascaphus truei. Taxonomy (NCBI): domain Eukaryota; kingdom Metazoa; phylum Chordata; class Amphibia; order Anura; family Ascaphidae; genus Ascaphus; species Ascaphus truei. The sequence continues at coordinate 85,630,405 of NC_134489.1, read as the reverse complement.
AAGAGAGCGGGACTATGGACCGTTTACAGATCCACCGAATAGATTAATGTTTCTAATTGAGTCTGTAGGGAAATGTTTCAGTTTAACTACTGGAACTAATTTATACATTCACTACATCGTAATAAGTCAATTTCAGTTTCTAGAAATAAAACTGGATATCCTGGGTACAGATTTGAACTATAAATTTCTCCAAGAAAGGAGTCTGTGTGTTCATTATACATTGTAAAATTACCATATGGACCTGTCAACACTTCTTAGCACAGCTTTGTAATAATGTCATTTAGTTTAACATTGTAATGTGCCAACTGAATTAATGTGTTTGACACAATCTATTCCTCCCAAACCACTGGTTCTGAGAAGACTACTAACTTTCAGAGATTCATCTGATACAGAGAAGAAATTCCTGATTTGTGCATCTCAAATATGTTTATTTATCAAATGTTTTACCAGGAAGTAATACATTGAGAGTTTCCTCTTGTTTTCAAGTATGTCCTGGGCACAGAGTTATATATTTAGTTAGGGTCAGTTCTCAGTTTTAACAATGAGTATACTTGTACCAGCATACAGTACAACACAGAAAATGTATAGTCATATTTAATAAATTAATGGGCTATAAGTTACCCTATGGCTAAGCCCCACTTCAGAAAAATGCCCATTAGTCTAAAATTATCATCTGAAAAACGTTTCGGTATTTTATCAGTAACTAGGGGAAATGGACATCATTTGCACAAATTTACATTAACATGTATTTAAAGAGCAGACTTACTGGGGTTTTTTTTGGATGCAGTTATAGCTAGATTTTGGCAAATGTCATTTAATTTGTTTTGCAACATTTTTCGCACTTCTCTCTTACATTTTCACGTTTTTGATGATAACTGCCATTGCTCGGGAATGCACAAAAATAGATTTAGGTGCAACATTTTCGCATGGTTGCAGTGACATTTTGTAACAATTTTGCCAAAATGTTGCCACTTATATAAAAAATGGCAGTAAATACAGAACTATGTGACATTGCACATCAATTTGTCGAGAAATAAAAACAGCAAATATGAACTTCAGATAAAAAAAAGTGCCCCTCTCTAGTTGTGACATAACTGCATGACATTTTTTCACAACACTCTTAAATTTGAGACTAAGTGGTTTATCCGTAGAAGCAGCCAATCGGGCTGTTTTTGGCCCTAATTCAACATTGACTGCAATGGGGAATTTCGTCCGAAAATGGCCGATTCGCACGCTTTGGCGGATACAGAATAAGCCCTTAAAGTCCTTAAAGCATTTACTAAGTAGACAAGAATTGAAAAATGTATTTGTTTCCCCTTCTTGCTGGGAGGGTGACAACAACTACAGATGTAGTAGGTGTTATTGCCCCAGTGAGCCTGTCAGCCCCACCCCTTTCTAAGGCAACCCTGTCCCTTTCCACATCAGCTCCACCCCTTTCTACGGCAGCCCTGCCCCTTTCCACATCAGCTCCACCCCTTTCTACGGCAGCCCTGCCCCTTTCCACATCAGCTCCACCCCTTTCTATGGCAGCCCTGCCCCTTTTCACATCAGCCCCACCCCTTTCTATGTTAGCCCTGCCCCATTCCACATTAGCCAGCCCCTGTCTACGTTAGCCCTGCTCCTTTTTCACATGTGGCTATAGTATTTACAAATGCAGTTGCTCCCGCTGGTGCGTTGTGTGTGTCCCGCTGCAACGTGCCAGTGGGAGAATTAACGGCTGCTACATCTATACATTAATCTACATCCTTTATGACCTTTACAAATACAATAATGTGCGGTTTTAGCAGTTTGAGTCAGTAGTTTTCCCTTTTTGATGTATTTTAGTTCATTTACCACTAATGTAGCTAAACACAGGACAGTCTTCATATCGGGCTTGAACAATACCAATGAAAAAGTTAAAACTGTTCCAATAGGAACATGGTACATGGAACTCAAGGGTAAAAGCACAATTACACTTCAAAAAAAGATCATTCGAAGCAGGATTGACACTTAGGGGTATTATGTATCCACTAAAGCGGCTATTTGGGCCATTCCAGGCCAAAATCCCCATTGACTCTAATGAGGATTTTCATCCAAAAATGGCCCAGACTTCCACTTTGGGGAAAATAGAATTACCCCTTAATTGTAACTTTAAACAAATCCTGTGGTCAAAGTGTGAAGGTACTAAGGGGGAAGAAGTAACACTTTTTTTTCTTTGCAACCCAAGAGAAACACTTTCTGCCATTTCCTTTTTCATGAAAAAGTCTATATTGTACAAAGTGTTTTTGCCTTTCCGTTTTTATAGCATCAATAATGAATGTATCTTTCTAAAATGAGGTTCAGTGTTTAATCCATTGGTGGCCACTGCACTACTGTCCTCTGGCATCTAAGGTGTTAACCGGTTTGGAACTTCTTGAAAAGCAGCACAGTATCACTACTTTTTAAGGCACTTCGCCTTCAGACACAATGACTTTCATTCTCCGTGCACCTGGTAGAAAAAATGAATAGGTTGACTATTCAGAGCTTGGATTGATCATTCTTCGGTTATTCTGATTGATGTGTATATTTTTACAGTGTAATCTTAAGTTAAAAAAAAACCCATTTCATTCTAACAGTGGCGAGATGTTCCTTAGCTGCGGCTTGGAAAAAGATTAAAGCCCATCAAGAGGAACGGTGCACAAAAGAATAAACAAAGTTATGTACAGTTAGGTCCGGAAATAATTGGACACTGATACAAGTTTTGTTATTTCGGCTGTGTACCAAAATAAATTCAAGTTACAGTTAAAAAATGAATATGGGCTTAAAGTGCAGTCTATCAGCTTTAATTTGAGGGTATTCACATGCAAATTGGAGGAAGGGTTTAGGAATTACATCTCTTTAATATGTTGCCCCCTCTTTTTCAAGGGACCAAAAGTAATTGGACAATTGACTCAAAGCTGTTTCATGGACAGGTGTGGGCTATTCCTTCGTTAATTTATCATCAATTAAGAAGGTAAAAGGTCTGGAGTTTATTCCAGGTGGGGCATTCGCATTTGGAAGCTGTTGCTGTGACCCCACAACATGCGGTCAAAGGAGCTCTCAATGCAAATGAAACAGGGCATCCTTAGGCTGCAAAAAAAAGAAAATCCATCTGAGAGATAGCAGGAATATTAGGAGTGGCCAAATCAACAGTTTAGTACATTCTGAGAAAAAAAGAATGCACTGGTGAGCTCTGCAACACAAAAAGGCCTGGACGTCCATGGAAGACAACAGTGGTGGATGATCCTTTCCATGGTAAAGAAAAACCCCTTCACAACATCCAGCCAAGTGAAGAACACAGGAGGTAGGCATATCATTATACAAGTCTACCATAAAGAGAAGACTTCACAAGAGCAAATACAGAGGGTTCACCCCAAGGTGCAAACCATTCATAAGCCTCAAGAGTAGAAAGGCCAGATTAGACTTGCCAAACAATATCTAAAAAAGCCACCCCAGTTCTGGAACAGCATTCTTTGGATAGATGAAACTAAGATCAACCTGTACCAGAATGATGGGAAGAAAAAAGTATGGAGAAGGCTTGGAACGGCTCATGATCAGAAGCATACCACATAATCTGTAAAACACGGTGGAGGCAGTGTGATAGCATGGGCATGCATGGCTTACAATAGCACTGGGTCACTAGTGTTTATTGATGATGTGACAGAAGACAGAAGCAACCGGATGAATTCTGAAGTGTATAGAGATATATCGTCTGCTCAGTTTCAGCCAAATTCAGCGAAGTTGATTGGATGGCACTTCACTTTACAGATGGACAATGACCCAAAACATACTGTGAAAGCAACCCAGGAGTTTTTTAAGGCAAAGAAGTGGAATATTCTGCAATGGCCGAGTCAATCACATGATCTCAACCCGATCGAGCTTGCATTTCACTTGCTGAAGACAAAACTTAAGGCAGAAAGACCCACGAACAAACAGCAACTGAAGACAGCTGCAGTAAAGGCCTGGCAAAGCATCACAAAGGAGGAAACCCAGCGTTTGGTGATGTCCATGCATTCCAGACTTCAAGCAGTCATTGCCGGCAAAGGATTCTCGACAAAGTATTAAAAATGAACATTTTATTTATGATTGTGTTAATTTGTCCAATTACATTTGAGCCCCTGAAATAAGGGGGCTGTGTATGAAAATGGTTGCAATTCCTAAACGTTTCATACAATATTTTTGTTCAACCACTTGAATTAAAGCTGAAAGTCTGCACTTCTATTGCATCTCGGTTGTTTCATTTCAAATCCATTGTGGTGGCGTACAGAGCCAAAATTATGAACATTGTGTGTCAGTGTCCAATTATTTCCGGACCTAACTGTACATGGAAAAGCTAACTGCCCAACTAAATCAAACCATAGATTAGTTCTACCGAACATGGGAGTCTTGGCTCCAAAGATAAGTACGCAGCAGGAGAGTAAGTCCAGTACCAATCACTGTATTAAGTTCCCCTCCATCCCCACCCTCTCCCTTCCCTTCCTCCCCGCCCCCCCCCTCCTTCTAACTATACCTTTTTTCTATCGTATCTCATCTATCCACTTTAAGTTCACATCTGAGACTAAGGAGCAGCAGCTCACTGTTAAGAAACGATGGGAACAACATGGATTCTTATCTATAACTATGGATCTGTATGAAAATATTTGATATAATGTGTACCATCTTTAATGTGATGTTCCCCTAGCAATGTAAAGATGTATATGTCTCAAAAAAATACAATAAAAAAAGATTGAAACAAAAAAAACAACATACTGTAATACAAGTTTTCAGGGTCTACTAAACGCAGTGATGTGTGTATAACTAAATGGAATTCTGACACCATCAAAGTAAATAGATCTGTTTGACATAAAATAAACAGTAGAACAATAAACAAAGCTGTGAATTGTTTATTATATGTGCTGTCATGAAGAATACAATGGGTGCTTCTCATTATATTTCAAGAACCGTGATCACTTCTAGAATAAGTAAGGCCTGTGTATGCTGACTGCCAATACTTTCAAGCTAATGAGTCGCTGACTGATTTCCCATAGGATATATAATTTATCCTAAGTATATAACATGTCAGATAGCTACAAGTTGTAACAAGGTTTTGGAAGGCAAATTCACGTGTATTTATGTAGATGATTTGACCCCTTCAGTACCAGGGGGACTAGAAGCGCATTGCAAAGCACTGAAGGGGTTACGTTGCTATTAAAACTCCTTCAATGCTAGAGAGAGGCAGAAAACACATCATATTCTGCAAATAGGGTTATTGGTATTTAAGAACCCCATAAATGCATCATATATATAGAAAACCACATAGATACAATAAAGCAGATATAAAGAAACAGTTATATTGAATAAAAACACAAACATCATTTGAAGTATGAAAATAGTATATATGGACCAAAAGCATATTTTGCGATGTTACATTTAAGTAAATCCACTGGAGCTATTTATAAAAGCATAGCAAAGGGCCCTACCATAAAAAAATACTCATTCGGGGCACGCGCATGATATCACAGCGCATGCACGTCTGCTTAGGAGCTTGCAACTGCTTGTTTACAGATAGAGCCTCCGATCGGCACCTCGTCGCGTGGACAAAATAGCGGCAAAAGACGAGGGAACCACCCGATATGCCCATAAAGAAAGACAGGAAGGTGAGCGCTCCAGATCTGTCCCATTTCGGGCAAAGCGGGAGGACAAAACGAACATGGCGCCGAGGGAGATGGATGGGAGCGTGCATCACTAAGCCCTGGGAAGAAGCAAGGTGAAGAGGAGAGGGGTATAGCTATTACAAAACAGGACTTAAAGGAGATGCTCCAGGATATGCAGTCCATGTCCAGTCCAACGCCGGGTGTTTCTCGCATAAAGGGCAGAGAGATTACTCCTTCTACTCGCCCCCACATGATTCGTATTCTAGAATAGATAATATTTTTGTACCTCCAAATATCCAAGAATTATTGGTCTAATTAGATATAGGGCCTATTAGTTGGTCGGACCACGCCCCTGTGGATATCCTGTTTGATCCACCATTCGCCAAGATTCAGTCATTTCACAGGAGGATGAATGACACTTTACTAAATTATCCAAAGATTAGCGCACAAATTGGAGACACTTAAAAATTATTTTCGGTCTAACAATGGGTCTGTAGAATCAACAGCGACTCTGTGGGAGGCACATAAGGCCACGATTAGAGGACAGCTTATTTCAATATCATCATGCAGAAAGAGACTAAAAATAGAAAGACAAAAATATTTAACGGAAAAAATTATAAAGTTAGAAAGCTCACATAAAAAAACCCGTCGAGGAAAGTATATCAAATTCTGAACCAGGCAAGAGAAGAATTTATGATTTGTGAGTGAGCGCCAGGCGTTAGACAATACAAGGAAATTATTAATGTTATTGATCAAATACACAAATCCAAACTGAAAGCTATGCTGCTGAGTTTAGACGCGGAGAAAGCGTTTGATAGGATAAGGTGGGACTTTCTAGATTAGACACTAGAGGTATTTGGTTTCTCCGGAGTCTTTCTACAGGGAGTCCGTGCTTTCTATCAGTCGCCAACAGCCACCCTGAAGATCCCAGGAGGGGAGGGGGATCTAATAACAATTAAGAATGGAACTAGGCAGAGGTGCCAACTTTCCCCCCCTTCTTTTTGCTCTGACAATTGGGCCTCTAGCGGCCACCATCAGAGCCTCCCCAAATATACAAGGGATCAAAATAAAAGATGAGTGCTATAAAATATCGTTGTTTGCAGATTATGTTATTCTTACTATGTCTAACCCACTGACATATCTTCTGAATTGGCAGTCCACCCTCCGGGAGTTTGGTGAGCTCTCTGTGTATAAAGTAAATATGGGAAAATCAGAAGATCTAAATTTCACGCTAACGGAAAAGGATGTAGAGGTGCTTAAACAACACTTTGACTATAAATGGAAAAAGACCCATTTGAAATATTTAGGAATTTAGCTTACCAGAGATTGTAATTTATTATATAAATATAACTACTCTGACCTATTCTCCAAAATTAAAAAAGATTTACAAGTCTGGAATTCCCATTGTATATCCTGGATAGGGCGTATAACTGCAGTTAAGATGAATATTCTCCCTAGACTTTTGTACTATTTTCAGACATTACCGGTAGTTGTCCCGCATTCAAATATATAAGAAATTCAGAATCGAATTATATAGTTTATCTGGAAACACAAACAACCGAGGATAGATAGGTCAATTATTTTGGATGCCAAGGAAGGAGGCGGTATGGCTGTCCCAAATATTCTAAAATATTATATAGCCTCCCATATGAAACAAATGGTTTACTGGAGATCTCGCTAAAAAACCCGATTGGACTGTCTTCTATGTTGTGGTCCAGTTCTGGGACAGGGACTGGGAGACAGCCGTAACCGACAGTAATTGAATTTACTTTGAAAATTTGGCAGATGGCAAAAAAGAAATATAAGGTTGTGTCAACCGCTTTAGGCTCGCACCCCTGTTCGGTAATTGTATTATATTGTATGTCTTTATTTATGTAGCGCCATTAATGTACATAGCGCTTCACAGTAGTAATACATGTGGTAATTAAATAAATAACAGAGCATGGGAATAAGTGCTTTAGACATAAAAGTAACATTAAGGAAGAGGAGTCCCTGCCCCGAGGAGCTTACAGTCTAATTGGTAGGTAGGGAGAACGTACAGAGACAGTAGGAGGGAGTTCTGGTAAGTGCGTCTGCAGGGGGCCAAGCTTTATGTATCATGTTCAGAAAAAATGATTACAGGGATCTAGGCCAAAAGCTTAAGGCAAGGACCTCCAAGGTAGTATTTTCTGAAATACTACCAGTGCCATGCGCTACCGCAGGGAGACAGTCAGAGATCAAGGAGGTTAATGCATGGCTAAGAAAGTGGTGTAGGAAGGAGGGGTTTGGGTTTTTAGAGCACTGGGACTCTTTTTCTGAGAGGTGCCATCTATATTCTAGGGACGGATTGCACCTCAATGAAGAGGGATCTTCCATGCTAGGGGGGAGAATGCTAAAAAGGTTGGAGGAGATTTTAAACTAGGATGAGGGGGGAGGGGAATGAAACAGATGATGAACTAAATAGAATAGAGGCGGATACAAGGTGGTATGGAGGTAGAATGGGGGCAAGTGCAAGTTTGACAAGCAGTGAGATACCCATAGTAAATAGAGATAATACTAGAAAACTTCTAAAGACTAAACCAAGTGGGAGCAGAAAGGAAAGAGCAGATAAGATAATAGTACAGGCTGAAAAAAAACTTAAATGCATGCTTGCTAATGCAAGAAGCCTGACAGATAAAATGGGGGAGCTTGAATTAATAGCTACAAGGGAGCAGTATGATATCATAGGCATTACTGAAACATGGTGGGATGAAACTCATGACTGGACAGTTAATTTAAAGGGGTATTCTCTTTTTCGGAAGGATCGAACAAATAGAAGGGGAGGTGGAGTATGTCTATATGTTAAACCAGATCTAAAACCTATTATAAGGGATGATGTCTATGAAGGGAATGATGAAAATATAGAGACCTTGTGGATAGAAATTAGCAGTGGAGGTAAAAGTATAAAGAAAATGTTTGTGGGAATATGCTATAAACCACCAAATATCTGTGAGATTGAGGAAGCTAAAATACATTTGCACATGGAGAAGGCATCAAAACTGGGTCATGTTTGCATAATGGGGGATTTTAATTATCCAGACATAGACTGGGGCAATGATATTAGCGTTACAACAAAAGGAAACAGGTTTTTGTGGGTGGTTAAAGATAATTATATGACCCAAATTATTGAGGAACCAACCAGGAGAGGGGCAGTTCTGGATTTGGTCATATCAAACAATGTAGAAGTAATAACAAATATTCAAGTCCTGGAACATTTGGGTAACAGTGATCATAACATGGTCTCATTTGAAATAAATTATCAAAAAACAGATTACTTGGGTTCAACAAAGACTTTAAACTTTAGAAAGGCAGATTTTAATAAACTGAGGTCTAATCTAGTAGTAATACAATGGGATGATGTTTTTGCAGGGAAAAGTGTAGAAGATAAATGGGCAGTCTTTAAAACATTGTTAGAAAAGCACACTTATCAGTGTATACCCTTGGGTAATAAGTATAAAAGAAATAAGTCAAAACCAATGTGGCTAAATAAACAGGTAGGGGAGGAAATGGACAAGAAGAGGAAGGCGTTTAGATTCTTTAAGTCAGAAGGGACAGAGACATCGTATCAGAATTATAAGGAATGTAACAAAAATTGCAAAAGGGCAATTAAATTAGCAAAAATGGATAATGAAAAAAGGATTGCAATAAAAAGTAAGGTCAACCCTAAAAAGTTCTTTAAGTACCTTAATAACAAAAAAATGAGAAAAGAAAATATAGGAACCTTTCAGTGTGAGATGGGTAGGCAGATTATTGGAGATAAGCAGAAAGCAGAGGTATTAAACAAATTCTTTGCCTCTGTGTTTACCAGGGAAGAATCAAGTTTAATAGTAGCGCCACAGGAGGAAGCCAAAACCTCCATATTAATGACCAATTGGTTAACTGAGGATGAAGTTCATAAGCGACTTGAAAAAATTAAAGTAAATAAGGCACCTGGCCCCGATGGCATACATCCAAGAGTTCTCAAGGAGTTAAGCTCAGTAATAGCAAAACCATTATATTTAATATTCAAGGACTCTATTTCCACAGGCTCAGTACCACAAGATTGGCATAAAGCAGATGTGGTGCCTATATTTAAAAAGGGTGCTAGATCACACCCAGGGAATTACAGACCTGTAAGCCTGACTTCAATAGTAGGGAAACTACTTGAAGGTTTAATACGGGATAATATTCAGGAATACCTAATGGAAAACAAAATTATTAGTAATAGTCAGCATGGATTTATGAAGGATAGATCATGCCAAACTAACCTTATTTGTTTCTTTGAGGAGGTAAGTAGGAATTTAGACCAGGGTAATGCAGTTGATGTGGTCTACTTAGATTTTGCAAAGGCTTTTGATACGGTTTACACAAGAGGTTGGTGTACAAAATAAAGAAAATTGGACTCAGTAATAATATATGCACCTGGATTGAAAACTGGTTAAAGGACAGACAACAGAGGGTTGTCATAAATGGAACTTTTTCAGGTTGGGCTAAAGTCGTGAGTGGAGTACCTCAAGGATGGGTACTGGGACCCCTGCTTTTTAACGTGTTTATTAATGACCTTGAGGTTGGGATCGAGAGCAAAGTCTCCATCTTTGCTGACGATACTAAATTGTGTAAGGTAATAGAAACAGAGCAGGATGTAATTTCTCTTCAGAAGGACTTGGAGAGACTGGAAACGTGGGCAGGTAAATGGCAAATGAGGTTTAATACAGATAAATGTAAGGTTATGCATTTGGGATGAAAGAATAAAAAGGCGACTTACAAATTAAATGGAGATATATTGGGGGAATCCTTGATGGAGAAGGATTTAGGAGTGCTTGTAGACAGCAGGCTTAGCAATAGTGCCCAATGTCCTGCAGTAGCTGCAAAGGCAAACAAGATCTTATCTTGCATCAAACGGGCAATGGACGGAAGGGAAGTAAACATAATTATGCCCCTTTACAAAGCATTAGTAAGACCACACCTTGAATATGGAGTACAATTTTGGGCACCAATCCTAAGAAAAGACATTATGGAACTAGAGAGAGTGCAGAGAAAAGCCACCAAATTAATAAAGGGGATGGACATTCTAACTTATGAGTCGAGGCTAGCTAAATTAGATTTATTTACATTAGAAAAGAGGCGTCTAAGAGGGGATATGATAACTATATACAAATATATTCAAGGACAATACAAGGAGCTTTCAACAGAACTATTCATCCCACAGGCAGTACAAAGGACTCTGGGCCATCCCTTAAGGTTGGAGGAAAGGAAATTTCACCAGCAACAAAGGAAAGGGTTCTTTACAGTAAGGGCAGTTAAAATGTGGAATTCATTACCCATGGAGACTGTGATGGCAGATACAATTGATTTGTTCAAAAAAAGGTTGGACATCTTTTTAGATGGGAAAGGTATACAGGGATATACCAAATAAGTATACATGGGAAGGATGTTGATCCAGGGATTAATCCGATTGCCAATTCTTGGAGTCAGGAAGGAATTAATTTTTCCCCTTAAAGGGGGTTTTTGTTTGCCTTCCTCTGGATCAATAAGTAAGTATAGATATAGAATAAAGTATCTGTTGTCTAAATTTAGCATAGGTTGAACTTGATGGACTTACGTCTTTTTTCAACCTCATCTACTATGTAACTATGTAACTATGTAATATCCACAGTGCTATTCATATGCTTCTTTAAGCAAGTGTGTCTTAAGGTGGGTCTTAAAGGTGGATAGAGAGGGTGCTAGTCGGGTACTGAGGGGAAGGGAATTCCAGAGGTGTGGGGCAGTCAGTGAAAAGGGTGGAAGGCGGGAGAGGGCTTTAGATACAAAGGGGGTAGAAAGAAGACATCCTTGAGAAGAACGCAAGAGTCTGGATGGTGCATAACGAGAAATTAGGGCTGAGATGTAAGGAGGGGCAGAAGAGTGTAAAGCTTTAAAAGTGAGGAGAAGAATGGAGTGTGAGATGCGGGTTTTGATCTGAAGACAGGAGAGGGATTTCATGAGGGTAGATGCTGAGACAGATCTAGGAAAGAGTAGAGTGATTCTGGCAGCAGCGTTTAGGATAGATTGTAGGGGAGACAGGTGAGAGGCAGGAAGGCCGGACAGCAGGAGGTTACAGTAATCAAGATGGGAGAGAATGAGGGCCTCAGTCAGAGTTTTAGCAGTCGAGCAACAGAGGAAAGGGCGTATCTTAGTTATATTGCGGAGGAAAAAGCGACAGGTTTTAGAAATGTTTTGAATGTGAGGGGCGAATGTGAGAGAGGAGTCGGGTGTGACCCCTAGGCAACATGCTTGGGCTACTGGGTGAATGATCGTAGTTCCAACAGTAATGTGGAAGGAGGTAGTAGGGCCAGGTTTGGGAGGAAGTATGCGGAGCTCTGTTTTAGCCATGTTGAGTTTAAGGCGGCGGAGGGCCATCCAGGATGATATAGCAGAGAGACATTCAGAAACTTTGGTTTGTACAGCAGGTGTAAGGTCGGGTGTTGAAAAGTATATTTGTGTGTCGTCAGCATAGAGGTGATAATTAAACCCAAAAGATGTTATTATGTCACTTAGAGAGAGTGTGTACAGAGAAAAGAGAAGAGGTCCCAGGACAGAGCCCTGGGGTGCCCCCACAGAGAGATCAATAGAGGAGGAGGAGGAGGTGTTAGCAGAAGAGACACTGAAAGTACGATGGGAGAGGTAGGATGAGATCCAGGATAGAGCTTTGTCCCGAATACCAAGAGTATGGAGAATGTGAAGGAGAAGAGGGTGGTCCACGGTATCAAATGCTGCAGAGAGGTCGAGTAATATGAGCAGAGTGTAATGACCTCCGTCTTTGGCAGCATGGAGGTAGTCAGTTATTTTAGTGAGGGCTGTTTCCGTGGAGTGAGCAGTGCGGAAGCCAGATTGTAGAGGGTCTAGGAGAGAATAGGTGTTGAGAAAATGGAGCAAGCGAGAGAATACAAGACGTTCAAGAAGTTTAGAGGCAAAAGACAGGAGGGAGACAGGTCGATAGTAGGGTCAAGCTTGCTGTTTTTGAGTAATGGTATGACTGTTGCATGTTTGAAGGAGGATGGAAAGGTTCCAGAGCAGAGGGAGGAGTTAAAAATGTGTGTGAGCCTAGGGATTATAGTAGGAGCAAGAGGTTTTAGGAGATGGGAGGGAATGGAGTCAAGAGGGCAAGTGGTAGAGGGAGAAGAGGCGATCAACAGCAACACATCCTCCTCTGAGACAGTGGAAAAAGAGTCAAGAAAGGCAGGAGGAGAGTTAGGCAGAGGTGTAGGATGGGAGGAAGAAACAGAGGGGATGTTCTGACGTATGGATTCCACCCTTTCCTTAAAATAGTCAGCAAAGTCCTGAGCGGAGATGGAGGAAGGAGAGGCAACTGAGGGTGGTTTGAGTAGAGTATCAAAGACAGAGAACAGTCGGCGTGGGTTAGACTTGTGCATGTTGATTAGTGAAGAAAAGTAGGCTTGTATAGCTTGCGAGAGGGCAGAGTTGAAACAGGTTAGCATAAATTTGTAATCCAGGGTTTACCCCAGGTTTTCAGGGTCAGTGTTTTGAAATTTGGAAACAGAGGAATTCTGGAGACAGGAGATCTATTAGAAAAGGATAAACTAATGTCTTTTTGCGGAATTGAAGAGAAAATTTGGTCTGCCCCAAATTGAGCTATTTCGATATATGCAGGTCCGGCATTGCGTGTGTCAGGGCCTCCATGATGAGGAATTTCCTAGATATACACGATTTGAAGATTTATGTTAAACAAACAAATACCAAAGAGGGTTGATATCATCTCTGTACTAGGGACTAACTCTTAAAAAAGGTACCTCAAACCATAAATATATGGACCAGTGGGCTCTGGACTTCCAGATTGAAATAACAAAGGAGGACTGGTAAGATATCTGGGACAATGCGGGTAAAACCTCTATATGTACGGTAACAAAATAGAATATATATAACATTTTGCTATGTTGGTACTACACCCCCAAAAGACTAAAACAGATGTTCCCGGGGACCTCGGATAGATGCTGGAGGGGTTGTGGACAATTAGGATATTTGGTGCATATATGGTGGTATTACCCAGTAATGCAGGTGTATTGGAGGACAGTTTTGAAACTAATAAAAGATGTGACTGATATTAAAATCCTGTTAGACCCAACTCTGATTATCCTAGCTAAACCTATGGAAGATGTGAATCATCATATACAAAGATTGATTCTACATATTCTAACAGCAGCTAAATGCTGTATGATATGTAATGTGACTGTTGTTGTTTGTAAGAAATTCGATACAAAATGGTTGCCCCGCCCCTCATTTTATTTTTGTATCCTTCCCCTCTCCATTTATGTGTGAAAAAATAATACAAATATAATTTTTTTTTTAAAAAAACAACAACAACTTATTCAGGTACAATTTTGCCTGCTTCTGTGCAGAGCAATTGCTCGCTAATGATGTTCCTTTCCTTGTTCTCTTCCATGGAAAGAAAATAGTCTTCGTTAGGGGTGTTTTTGATCAATATAATAATGTAGCTATGATAAAAATAAAAAAGCAAATCAAAACAGGTGGCATATGTTTTTTACCATTATTTCTGGACTGGTGGATAAGATTAGGTTTGTAAATAAATTAGTGGCACGCAATAGCATCACATTTCAATCACAGACATAGGGCTATGTTTTCTAAGCGGGGCCTGAAGACGCAGTATATATATATATTCTCTTGAATGGGCTGTAAGATATCTACTGGCAACGCAAGGTCTTACATGGAATAAAACTAGAGATAGGCGAATCCGCTCAAATCCATTTCCTGGATTTTCTCGCGTTTTCCCCCGAAAATCTGTTTCGCGGTGTAAAATTTGCAAACGGTTTTGGGCAGTTTAAATCCGTGCGAATTCATCAAAAACCGCCATTAGATACAACCCATGGACGGATTTGTAGAACCCAATTCGCGAAATGCAGCAATCCGTTGGCGGATTTTTAGGAATCCACCAACGGATAGCAGAATCTGCGGATTGGATTCTAGAAATCCGTCCACGGGTTGTGGAATCCGCGGAGTGTATTGGTAATAATAAAAAATCCACAAAACGCAAATCACCCCTTTTTGAGATTGATCCACTGAAATGTGCGGACCAAAGGAACTGGCGATCTCTAAGTAAAACCACTTAGTAAACATGGGCCTTCCTATTTCATCCTAAACATCCTTCCTATTTCATACTATTAATGACAAAATATCAGTGGACATTTATATCAATATTGGCAACAGATTTTGGATGACAATATATTTTTACTATATAATATTTTACCGTAACTTATATGATAACCCAAAAAAGATTATTTCTATGGCGTAAATTATTGAGCTCTGTCCATGTCTTTGAAGAATTTGCAACAATTTCTGTAATTGTTATTCTTCCTAATAACAAAATATGTTTCTAAACAATATCAGTTCCCTTTCCACAGTAAAAAATGTCAACGTCTGTCTTAGCCGTTTATTAAACAATTACTTAAGCATGTTCTGTATAGATGCAACAGCACCCTCTGGAGGTTTTAAATATCCTAAATACATCTGCAATTTATTTCATCTGTACTGTATTGTATATGTGATCCAAAATCTGGGCATTTTTTTAAATGTATGTGCTACAAAAACATTCTTAATCCCTTTCTTTCCTGGTTCATATTTTACTGATATCTATCAAGTACTAAATATTTACATACTGTATAATGGTGCAAAATACACATTTTCTAGCAGAAGTTAAGAAAATAACTATAAAGTTCCCAAACCAGGCAAAATTCACACTTTTTCCCCCACAAAATCACCAAGTTAATGGACCAGATTCCCTCCCATACAGCTTGTGATAGAGGGACATAGTGTGAAATCCTTATTTGGTTGAGTGACCACTGACTTTTGGTACCTTCCAAAACACTACACTATACAACACGTGGAGAGATAGCTGTAAAGACACCTGAAAAACAGTACAGTACTTGGGAAATAAGCTAATTTCAATATGTTTTGCATATTCAAATTACTTTATTTTACAGGTATCTCAGGTATGTTCACAGGTCTCCATGTGTGTATACATGAGTGTTTTGGAAGGTACAGAAGTAGCAAGGGTTATTGTTTTGTGGGGTGTTATGGTTGGATATGTTATATGATATGCTGCATGATGACTTCCATTAAATCCTATTGAAACTGTGATATTATAAGCTATATAGGAAGGGGTAATATGTGACTTTGTAAATAGTTGCTATAGAAACAAAAAATGCTTGATACATTATAATACGTTAAAAATGGAATTTAGAGTTGTTTAAAAAAAAGGCTACAAGTATTTTCTCATAGTACAGAACTTATTAAAAAAAAAAACACATGTAGGACATTGCTTGGTCTGCAGCTTTAAGTCACAAAGTTCAACTACAATTTGATAATATTGCCCCCTTTTTTGTTCTAACTTTTACACTAAATTCAAAACTTGCAAACTGTGCTTGGGCAAGTACGCACATCTCTTAGGCTGAGTCCATAGAGACTCCAGCCGTTGAGGAGGCACGCAGAGGCTGAGAGACCGGCCCTCCGCTCCCCTCAGCTCGTAAACTAAAAAATGTTTGTCTGCTACGCCTCCGCACGCCTGCGGAAGCGTGCGCGAGCCCCTGCTAAAGCCGCTCTCATTGCGGCTGCAGGGGCTCACTGGCAAGCGTGAGTGCGGCTCAGTGCGGGTCAGCGGCTAAGCACTGACCATGCCCGCGGCCTAATAGTAACCAAAAATCCCATCAGTTACTTCAAAGCACAGGTATTAGGTAACTCTAACAAAGTAATGTTTAATCAGTAAAACTGGCAATGCTATATCAACTCTAAACACATTTTTCCAGCTATGAGGGTAAGTAATGTTTAGAGGTTTATAAAGAATGTTTCCTACCCAAAAAGTTATATAGCCTTGATCCCCCTGGTCCCCTGTTTGTCCCTTTACCTTTCCATAGGCAGCAGAAGCTGGGGAGAGTGCAGGGGATGCGCAGTAGCAATCACAAGCATGGGCCATAAGAAGTATAGCACAGCAGGGGAACTACAAGCAGTGCATCTTAACGCATGGGCACGCTGGGCAGTTGCCCAGGGGCCCCACGAGCATAGGGGCCCCATGCTAATCTATGCACAGACCAGAATTTAACACAAATTTTCCAATCACCCGCCTCAACATTCAAATCTCCCGCTAACTCGGTAGAAGGAGAAAAATTATGACTTGTAGAGGAAAGTTGGCATGTCTGCACTCGCGAGAGAAATTTTGCAGGGCCCAGTGCACTGCTTTGCCCGGGGGCCTATAATGCTGTTACGATGGCCCTGACTACAAGTCCCAGCAGCATCAAGGGCTGCAGACCACATGTTGCCAGGCAACCAACAGAAAGGGCATGGCAGTTAGAATTCTGACAGTTGGGGTTCTGACAGTTAGAGGAACCGACAGTTGGAGCCAGGACAGAGAAAGAGAAGGTAGGGTCTGGGTGTCAGTGGCATCCAGACTAGGCCAGATTAACCCTTTAGGTCCAAGATAGGCCCCACTCACCTAATCAGATTGTGGCTGTTACAGGGAAACCTCTAGCTAGGGACATTTCCCCTGTAGCTGTATTCAGTTAGTGTATAGTGCCATTTGAAGACGCCGCACAGCGATTTGCGAACTGTGGTCTGGGGTAGGACCACCACTGCACTATCATAGACTATCAAAGGTGAGACCTTCCTACCGGAGTTCACTCCACCCAGAGGCAGAGGCTTCGCTGACATCGACGTCGCTGGATGAGTGGATCCCTTTTGCTTTTTGGCCATACCCATGTGCTGGAGCACCTGGGCAGGTACCTCACAACGTGCACCAACTATAACACTTTCAGTTACTGTGGGCAGCACTGTCTCACACATTGGGTGGGTTGGCTCTTGTGGACACCAGGGAGGTTGGGTGCCGTGGGGCCCCTCAGTACTTTGGGGAAATTCCATCAGGGGTGGACACTACATTTAGAGGGCACAGTGGGGCTACGGCCATGCGAGGCCTATATTGTATGTGGGTTGATGACATAGTAAACAGTTATTAAATACAAGTGGGTGATCTTATTGCATTGGGTCCCGTGAATGGGGTTATCCGGCGCTGTCAGGATCCCTCACAGGTGGAGGCGCTGTCACCAGACGGATCAGGTACACCCCGGGCTCCCAACAGCAGAGGTTCAGGCCTCCTGTGAGCCACAGGTAAGGCTGCGGCCCCGCTGTCTGTGCCGCACGTGCACCTGCAAGGCTGTCGGCGTGTGCAGCTGAATTCCCCGGTCTGCAGTGAGCTGCAGATGGAAAGACAGGGGGGGGGAGTGGCGGAGGCACGGCCGTGACGTCTCCCGGCAGGTTCGCCCTCATTGGCTGAACCGCCGGGGGGAGTGGTCTAGCGCTCCGTCGCGACTCCTGATCTCAATTTTCTTGAGAGCAGGAGTTTCTGTCGGCGCAGCGTGGTGGCCCCCCTCACAGCGGGCCCAGACCAATTGTGGGGCGGCTCTTGTCCCTGCAGCGTCCGCCACAGCTGGCGCTGCCGTAGCCAGCGGGGACCTGGCCTAAAGCACCACACTCCATAGCCGCCACATTTCCCATAGGGTGGGGGAAACAGCGCTACAGTTACATAATTACACTAGTCAATTCTTCCTACTTCTATCGGAGAGACCCCTAAACGTTAACTAATTAATGAACAACATTTCTCCTTTATCACTTGCAAAACTTTTCTGAACTCAATGCAAGTCAAAGGAAGACAAGAACTTCCTCGTTTCCTCGCAACTTTACAAAATGAGCTTACACTTTTGGGCAACCAATGGGTGCGTAGAAGGATAAGTTCACGGCAATAATTTGAGAGACTCTGCCCTCTTTGTTAGGTTTGGAGGGGGTTGAGCCTCACAAAATAATGTTTTGACCAATCCCTGTTTGAAGAAGAAAACTAGAGATCTGTGAGTTTGACATCTCTGCCTACTATAATTTATTTATGAAGAACGCCTATGTTGATTTATGATAAGGTATAATTAGTACAATATCCATGCACCATGAAAAACTTCACTGTCATTTTTCAGCAAAAAGAAATAGGATCTCCGAATCCTGCCTACGGTGTATCAACTCACATTCTGCACTACGTTCGTCAGAGCTCTAGAAGGAAAGTAGTGTATTCAAGTAAGTGACGACATGAATAGCTGGTACTGTACTACCCTTTTGAGCTACAGAAGTAACAAACATAATTTTTCAGGACATATTAATGGCTAAAAGTGTGTCTGTAGGGAAAAAAAGTATATTTTAAACGGGTAATTGTACCCATTGCTTAAAAATGTACCTCTATGCATGGGTTATTTTTCATACTACTGAATATTGATTTAATATTTGATCATTTCTTTAATTCAACTCAAATATTTTACTTTAATACCATGCATGTGGAAGTTGAAATGATTGACATGGTGTACTCAGTTTGACTTAGTTCTTTCCATTGTGAGTATTATGTCAGTCTCATGTCATTAACCTCGCTACAACTTTCATGATGGCAGATATCTATAAATGTAGCTATAGTACCATGAGGTTACATACTGCAGGTCTGGTGAATATTATGCGATCAGGCTGCTGTGAAATAACCTAATATTATTCCTGCATTTCAGAACACACTTGGTAAATTGCACTTCTTTCATTTCCATGAATGTAAAACAGCAGAGTGGTGCCAATCTCACTATATAAACAATAGCTTTATTTCTTATAAATGCAAAGACGTATTTCCCTGAACGAGGCAAAATAAACAACCCTGTGTATAAAGAAAAAAACTCAGTGTATCTGAGGTAGAAAAAAAATATATGCAGTATATCTCACAACAAGCTTTACATTCAAACAAATGGAAAATAAACATACAATTAAAATTATTTATGAGCATGGTAAAAAGGGAAAATAACAAAAATGTGTTTTATATGGTTTCTGAAACGAAAAATTAATTTACACCATAGTATGGTATATGTATATATTTAACCAGTTCATTGTTAGAGAGGTCTGTCAGTCACTGAAGGGGTTAATAGTGTAGCAATCTGAGTATATATCTATGATACATGTCATGATATATTGTAGTAAGTAATAGTAATATCTATTTGACATAACTATAGACTGCATACTCACATATGTCCCGTAGATATTTCAATGGAGATAGTAGTAATATAATACTTATTATAGAAGCTGTGGGATGAGTTTCTATGTTATCTGTGAGTATCTGGGACAATCAGTCTATATACTGTAGCAAATAACAAGGGTATAATGATTTTTATTTATGCTGTTACAGACATATATATGCAACGCTTGATAGATTAGAATTCAGACCATACAAAAGTCAAAACCGTGATACCAAAATATATTTTATTTTATGTCACTGAGCAGGGTGTGTAAAGGGTAGATTAAATTATAGTGTACCGAGCTTTCCAAACCTCATAGGTTTTTTCTTTAAGGGCACACCTTTCAGAAGCTCTGTATAATATAATGTAGTCTGTGAAGAACTCTAATGGCGATTCACTACAAGGTATCACAACCTGCATTAAATCTGCTTGTGACATTTTGGAAATTTAAAGTGTCTTTATAATTGTAAATAACAAAAACTATTTTGACCAATCAGTTTAGCATATACTGTAACTATGTGTCATTATTATCTAACAAAAGTTACCTGGTTTAAGAAGAAGTAATCGAAACATGGAAATTGACAGTATGTAGAAACCACTTGGCCAACCTAACCTGCCCATTCTCGTCTTCGCTCTGAAACCTCAGATTCTATTAGATCCTTTGCTTTCTTTCATATTTAGGAGTGTCTTGTGTCTATCCCAAGTATAATGAACTCCCTTACTGTATTAGCCTATACCACCTCTATTGAGAGACTATTTCCTGAATCTACCCCACTTTCCGTCAAGAAGTATTTTCTCGTAATTTCCCCTGAGCCTCCCACCTTCGTTCTTTGGCATGTTATCTGATAGATGCACACAGGAAATATCCATCCTAGCAACCTAAGATTTGCTCTAAACATATGGTGCAAAAGCATTATGCAGAAATGTCACATAGTAGTGGGCATGTGTTTTTATATATATGTATCTACTATATATTTATATGGGAGGACGAAATCAGAAAATGTGTTGGAGCAACGTGGAGAAGAGAAAAGTGCAACCACAGTAGCTGGAAGATCATTGGGGAGGCCTTCATTCAGCAGTGGGGAGACAAGTCCTGGTGATGACGATGATCAGGGCTCGACAAATGCACTCGCCCCCTCGTCTGGGGCGAGTGCATTTTGATCGCTGTCGAGTGTTACCAGCAGCGGGATGCGGCGGGTGGTGCGGCGTCTCCCGGCATTTCCCTGCATCTCTCTCTCAAACTTCAGTGTCATGACAACGGGACGCTACGTGATGTCATGACATCACATAAAGTCCTGTTGTCGTGGCAACGCAGCGTCATTTGATGCTGCGAAGCCATTTTCACATGGGATGCAGGGTGAGAGGATGTTTGAACTGGGGCGCTCCCTAAAATGGTGTGGCTGAAAAGTGCTACAACGCCTTAACTATATTAAGAATAATAAAAATATGAATGTGAGGTTGTGTTCGTGGTGTAAAAGAGTATATAAAAATATATACTGGCCCTTTTGTTGAATTTGTGGTTGCTGCTTGACCTTGAAGAAGGGAACCCCGTGTCCTTCTTAACGTGGCAGTGGTAGTGTAAAGATGGTCAGCGCAAACCTCGTGGACCTCAGGATCTTGATGGAACCGGATGAAGTCGAATGAATAAAAAGGAATAAAAAAGGAATAAAAGAGGAATAAAAACAGTATTAGTGTATCACATCCACATGTGTGGGGGATGGGGGGGGGATGGGTGTGGAAGGAGGGTACGCTGGAAAGGGTTGATGGTGATTTCCCACTATCTAATCAAAGAATACATAAATATATGGATTCAGTGACTCACACGGGCTTGTGTGGTATTTCTCCCTCAACGCAGACTGAAGTGGGTTAATGCAGACTCATATGGTGGAGTCTCAATACACATAAAACTCACACGGCCTAATGTGAGTTCTTGCCCTCAGAGGGTGGTGTCCTGTATGGATGGTGTCTGGTCTGGAAGGAACCTGACAAAGCTTATTGCGAAACGCGTTGTTCCCTGCCGGAGCTCATTGAGAGAGGGACCCAGCCGACCGCAGGACATCCGGTGCAGATCCCCTCTTCCGGTTCCACTGCCGGACGCGCCAGTGAGAGCAACAACGGAGGAGGAGATCGTATAGGATTGTACCAAGCGGCTGATGCTGGGCAACAGAAGTTGCAGTAGAGTGTGAGTGTTCTTTTTGTTTCTGTCTATTTAAATTTGTGTAGTTCATTGTGTCATAAATTGTTTTATATCTTTTATGTTGCACAACATGTATGCATGTTTTATGCTCATGTCTTCACTGTTTACCTAATAAAGACCTGTTATATTGTTAACCCTGGTTTGCACACATTCTTTTTGGTCTTCTGG
The DNA here is from genome assembly GCF_040206685.1 of Ascaphus truei. Taxonomy (NCBI): domain Eukaryota; kingdom Metazoa; phylum Chordata; class Amphibia; order Anura; family Ascaphidae; genus Ascaphus; species Ascaphus truei. The sequence continues at coordinate 85,608,329 of NC_134489.1, read as the reverse complement.
GAAACGGGGAGAGGAGACACTCACACACCACACCTATTGGGGGATATTTGGCTGAGACGACCAGACACCATCCATACAGGACACCACCCTCTGAGGGAAAGAACTCACATTAGGCCGTGTGAGTTTTATGTGTATTGAGACTCCACCATATGAGTCTGCATTAACCCACTTCAGTCTGCGTTGAGGGAGAAATACCACACAAGCCCGTGTGAGTCACTGAATCCATATATTTATGTATTCTTTGATTAGATAGTGGAAAATCACCATCAACCCTTCCAGCGTACCCTCCTTCCACACCCATCCTCCCCCCCCATCCCCCACACATGTGGATGTGATACACTAATACTGTTTTTATTCCTCTTTTATTCCTTTTTTATTCCTTTTTATTCATTCGACTTCATCCGGTTCCATCAAGATCCTGAGGTCCACGAGGTTTGCGCTGACCATCTTTACACTACCGATGCAGGGGGAGACACTGAAGTTTGAGAGAGAGATGCAAAGTCCCCCACTCCCCCAATACGTATTAAAAATACCCCACTCCCCCCAATACGTATTAAAAAGACACCCACTCCCCCCCAATACATATAAAAAGACCTCCACTCCCCCCAATACATATACAAATACCCCCACTCCGACCCAATACATATGTAGCCTAGTGCCCATGGCTAGGTGTTCTCCGGCCCTAGCATGTAAGCCGTGGTAAGTGCAGGCAGTGCTGGGTTAAATCCCTTCACATGGGACAGGATCTAATCCATTGGCACACTTGATAAACTGTTGCCATAGCCAGGTGCAGGCTAGATGGCAGCTGGGAGCGTCATGCCTGGGGAAGGGGGGGTTAATGGGTCACACGTAGTATGGTGTGACACCGGTACCTCCTCTAAAACCTGCCCAGTTTGGGACAGGGTTATTAAACCCTCCCCAGGTATATAGAGGCTCCTGATACAAATTTAGAGATGATTCCAGGATGCAGCCTGCTCCCCAGGGAATGAGGCGGTGTCTGACTTACCCCATCAGAGGGTAAGGGGGTGGTGACTAGCCTCAAGAGCCTCAAGCCGTTGGGGGGCCTAGTCAGGGAAGTGGCCATATGCAAGATGCGAGGGAAGATGTTCCATGATTTGTTGGATGAAAAAGAGTACCTCTCTTGCAAGAGAAGGAATCGGGTCCTGGCCTGCCAAATAAAACGTGAACTGTTCCTGGCCTCTGTGTGGTTACTGAGAAGGGGTTCCTGTAGGAAATATTCTCTGCCTCTGGCAGCTCCCTACTGCAGGGGTGCGCAAACTGGGGGACGCAAGGTTTTTCAGGGGGGGTGCGGTGGTTGCAGTGGCCCCGCGCTCTTCCCTCAGGCATTTAAATTAATGCCGGGGGATTGCGTGAGGCCTCTGCAACATCACTTACCTTGTCTTCGGCAACGCGTCGTCAAATGACGCTGCGGGATCATGTGACATCACGTTGCCATAGGGAAGCAGCCAGGGGGCGCAGCAGAGAAAGATTGCACACCCTTGCCCTACAGGATGTAGGCGCTGCACTGAAGAACCACCAGCCTGTCCCGTTGCTACTCCCACTACCATCCGCGGAGACTCAGGCTTCCTGGCCTACAGCAGGTGAGCTAACCAGCATCGGTACACACGTAGTATGCAGATCTCCCGTAAGGGGGGGGGGGGGGGAGAAGTGTTACAGATATAAAAAGACCCCCACTCACTCTCAAGACATATTTTTTTTTTTAAAGACTTACCTTGGGGATGGTCAGGCTGGCGTCATGTTGTCATGGCAATGCCATGTCTTGACGTAATTTGCCGCTATGATGTCGCATTGCCATGGCAACGAAACACTGTGACGTCACGTTGGGGATGTCCACGGCATTATTTGACGCTACGTTTCAGAAGGAGGGAGGCAGGTAAGAGACGGCCCACAATAGATAAAATGACTTTCCATCAGGCCCGATAGGCCTAAGAGCGCGGCAAAAGTATATGGGGCGGACACCATGTTTTGGTACAATGGACTTTTCTTCCTGCAGACCTGTCTATGTTCGAACTATACACATGCTGTACCTGTGTGAATATCTACTGTATATGGCAACAGTAATGTATTTCAAATAATTACCCAGGAATGTCACACCATGGTGATACTGTACAGTACATAGGTTCTTAGAGAAGCAGGATATCAACTGCAGGAAATCCACGGCTCACCACAGCATCCCCCCACCCCCCAATTTTGCCGCCCTAGGCCCAGGCCTAATAGGAAATCTGCCACTGCCTTGGAGACTGTGATAGCAGATACAATATATATCTTCAAAATAAAGGTTGGACGTCTTTTTAGAAAGGAAAGGTATGCAGAGCTATACAAAGTAAGTAAACATGGGAAGGATGTTGATCCAGTGAGTACTCTGATTGCCAATATTTGGAGTCAGGAAAGAATTCATTTTCCCTCTTATGAGAGATAATTGGAGGATATTTCACTGGGGTTTTTTTATTTGCCTTCCTTTGGATCTATATACTGTAAGTATAGATATAGGATAAAGTATCTGTCATCTAAATTCAGCATAGGTTGAACTTGATGGACGTATGTCTTTTTTCAACCTCATCTACTATGTAACTATGTATTAGAACACGGGGGCCGATGGCATCAGTGGGTTTCAGGATATCCCTGCTTCAGCACAGGTGGCTCAATCAACGGCTCAGTCTTTGACAGGGATTTCCTGAAAACCTAACCTGTTGGTGGCCCTTGAGGACTGGATTTGCCCACCCCAGGCCTATGGGGTATGATGACATTGAATGCTGAGTAAGGAGCCAACAGTCGGACGTGGGTATGTAGCAGTCAAAAATGAATTCCCGAGGAACAGGCTGGGTTCACCCAGGTTCCAGCACAGTAATTATGAGAAGGCTTCCAGAGGTATAATTATTAGTGGTCATGTCAGTCCATTATTTGAGCCTTGTTATTTATAGTATAATGTTCCTTCTTTTCATGTGCTCTTGTTTTAATGTAATTGATAACCTGATTTTTATATTAGGGCAGAAATGCTACTGCACTACTCAGTTCTTCTCTCTGCAGTACGAGTTTGGACAGAGATTTCTGTGGTCCTTAAAGACCTTTGGCAAACGACCTCAACCAGCGGGTGGTGAATGCCAGGTGTTAAACGTAAACAGAAATGAGTTTGTGTGATGGGTAATATTGCATGGCAAAGATGGTAAAAGAATGATTGTAAGATTGAAGAGAGTCAATATAGAATATAATGATTAGCTAAAGCAGCCGAAGAACGAGCTCTGCTCAGTAGGTAGCAAATGGGACATGACATCACCCTAGTCCTGAAATTGAGTTGGGTAAAGTCTTATGTTACAGCTATATAGGTGGAATAGAGGAGCACATTTGATGTTTGGAATTAAAGGAGAAACGTGGCTGTTAACATAATAAAACAAGCCAGATGGGGTACTAATTATTATGGTCGTGAGCACATTCACATGTCTTAGGCAGCTCTGGAACCCTGCCTTTCACCATTATCACCCAGCAAACAGTGTTTCCACTGTAGCAAGGGATTCTGGGAAATGACATGCAAATGAGCACACCGTGTCACCTTTTGTCTGGAAAACCATTCTTACATGGAGCCCATATAAGCTAATGCTCGCTGTTAACACAGCCTTAAAGCACAGCATGGGAATCAGATGCAAAGCCAGAGAAACCATTCACAGACATGTTTCAACCTTCAATGGGTATCATCAGTGTGAAGTTGGTTGTACTGCTTGCTTTGCATTTTAAAGACTGTAGAGTATATACTGTATATATATATATATATGTATATATATATATATATATATACAGTATATACTCTACAGTCTTTAAAATGCAAAGCAAGCAGTACAACCAACTTCACACTGATGATACCCATTGAAGGTTGAAACATATATTTGAAACAATATATATATATAAATGGTAGAGGCAGTGCTAGAATTCAATGGAGAACGACAGGACATGGTGCTGTCCACTCTTCTCATGGAGTTTTGGTTATGGAATTTGGATTGGCCCACCATGTGGGTATGGCTGGTGTACAAGATCACCTGGATTGCTACATATATGTGGTGCTGCTGGGGTCCTCTTCATTTATGTATAAGATTGTGAATACAATTATGTGGCTATTTTCACCCACAGTTTTGTTTTGGTGTTTTGCGTGTACGAGTGAATCACTGGGAGGTATGTGGGGTGGTATGGCCACAAGGTGTAGAGGCAATTGAGCATTCTGCAGTCATACAAAAATGTTCTTTCCCAGTTTACTTTGAAAACAATACTTTGCAACTATGATAATTTAGTAACGAAAAAGAAGGGACATTGTAATATGTCTTGTACAGTAGCTCCATGACAACAGCTGCCTTGCCCATATACAAAAGTTCTTAAAGTATACTGAGATATGAATCTCTTTCTCTTTCTTTCTGAAATCATAGTACAATGCTCCTGCATATCTCAGGTCGTGTTTGTGCTTGTCTAGTGCAACTACTATGCCTTCATTGTACAATTATATTATGTTTCATATGAAGTAGCGAAAAGCAGCTTTACATTTTTTTTAGCCCTTCCAGCACAAAATAAAAAATGCCTTTGCTGCCACTGCCTGATTCAATCAAGTGGAGTACATTGGATACCCAGAGGCTACAAGTGCTGTAAAAAGCTGACTTGTATTTTAATTAATAATGTGATACACTATCTCAACAGCTAGGCCTTTGGCACTCTGGTTTGCTTTGTTCGTTATATGCTGTAAACAATTTTAAAACAGCATGTAGGCAAACCTAGTTCTAAATCTTTTACTGACTTATATGAACCAAAATGTAGTTCTTGATAGAACGTTTAAACATTAGTTATAGGGATGAGATAATACTGCAATGTCAGATTTAGCTAATATTGGAACTGTAAATCGTGGAGTATATCAGCAACTGTGTAGGATCTTTCTGCTTGTATTTTAGTCTTATTGTGTTTTCTGCCAATGTGTATTAAGTTATAATGAAACATTGCCTTCCTGGTAACTTTTGGGCTGTTTAAAGAACTGTTCTAAGGGATAACAAAAATTATCATTATCTCTGACCCATCAAAGGGAGAAGATTAGCTCTCAAAAGCTTGTCCATCTAAAATGTTATTACATTAAAAAGTTATCACAGTCAACAGATGTATTTACATTTAATTTTATTTACTTGATTAAGCTAGTATGGCTACTGCATTATCTTCAGCCGTCAGATAAACGTTTCTTGTTTCATGCAGGTATATTGAATAAAAGGAAATGTTCAAGTGTAAACACAACTGAAGCTGTTTTTCGTACTCGAAATACAAATCAAAACACCTGTAATTTAAAAGGTAATTCTATATACACCGAAGTGGCTATTCAGACTTTTTTCGGATGAAAATCGCCTTTGAAAGTTATCAGGAAAACGGCCGCTTACAGAATAAGTGTGTCACTTTTTGCTTCCAATGTTTAAATAGATCAAAGCTGTAGTCTGGTGCATTGTGGATATACAGAGCAAGCAACTTACTCAATAAGATGTTTTTTATCCTTGAGGATCAATTAGCCTGAAAAGACTGCTAGATCTTTATTGTAAAATTGAACACCAGAATACAAATCTAATAAAGCTATAATGGGTAAGAAAAGAGGCAAAGCCCTCGGACAAAAAGCATCCAGTGTTTGATATGCAAATACTGAGTGTGGACATGCAAGTGACATCTCCAGGAGGGGCGATTCATCAAAGCGTGGTGCAAAATATTGCATAAGATTTATCAAGGAAACAGTTGGCTCAATCAGTCCCTGCTTCAGCACAGGTGGCTCAATCAGTCCCTGCTTCAGCACAGGTGAGTAAACAGTCCCTGCTTACGCACAGGTGGCTCAATCAGAGGCTCAGTCAAAGACTGAGCCTCTAATTGAGCCATCTGTGCTGAAGCTGGAATATCCAGAAAACATGACCTGTTGTGTAGGCTTGAGGACTGGAGTTGAGCACCCCTACTCTAACACTAACTTTCCTCTGTAGTCCAAATAAACACATATCAACGCGATCTGATTCTTTTAAAGATGACGTGGCCCATCAAATATATTTCACACTACTGTATATATTTTTTTACAAGCAGTCTTCTTTAACTCTTTGAATTCCCCAGGGCGTTCTGCAGACACTACATCATGGGGTGTGGCATTTCCGGGGTCCCGTAATGTAGTGGCTATGTCACGCCCTTTTTTGAGCTCGTTTTTCAGGGGACATCGCGTTGTGCGCATGGTGTGGAGCACAGGAACGTGATCTGAGAAGACGTGAAAAGGAAGCGGACTCCTCTTCCGTTTCCGAAAGAAGCGACAAAGCGATCACACAATCGCTCCAAGGAGCGGACACATGATCGCGATTTGCCAGAGTGCCATGGCACTTTGGTGCTGTGCTATCCCCCCAACTAAAGGGTTAAATGCGCAGTCTTTGATCATTTTAAAAAAGATGGATAAAAAGCACAAAGCACACCGAGGGTAAAGATATGTATATTGTACAGTACAAATAAGTGCAAGTAGTAACACATAAAATGTCTGTAATCCAGTGAGTTTCTTTATAAGCGTGTGTCCATGCTGCCCAGCTGGTAGATAAAAAGCTTGGAGATAGTAGGATACTCAAGACGTGTGATCCCGTGCGCTGGGATCAACTGCTGTCTCGGCGTTACTGTGCCACTTCCGGGTTAGTGTAATACGGCATAACCCGTATATTGCAAGCAGACACTTCTCCTAGGCTCACAGTTCTTTACAGCACAGCCGGCAATGTACACGGGGCAATTCGCATAAGCACTACTGATAGCTCTACCACAACGCGTTTCGCACACGCATGTGCTTCGTCAGGCGGTGGTTTAATGCACCTACGTCAGACTTAATAGAAGAATCAACATAGAATTCACTAGTATATATGAGCTACATTACTTTTCTCTAATCATGTATGAATTCTGTTTCCAATAATTTACACCAATTATAGGGCATCGTTGGCACAATTCCTAAAATGTGGACTTAATTACTATAATTAATCAATTAGGGTTATTGAACCTTGCTGCTCGAGAGACTATATTAAGTCTGACGTAGGTGCATTATACCACCGCCTGACGAAGCACATGCTTGTGCGAAACGCATTGTGGTAGAGCTATCAGTAGCTGTCAGCTATCAGTAGTGCTTATGCGAATTGCCCTGTGTACATTGCCGGCTGTGCTGTAAAGAACTGTGAGCCTAGGAGAAGCGTCTGCTGCAACATACGGGTTACGCCATATTACGCTAACCCGGAAGTGGCACAGTAACGCAGAGACAGTAGTTGATCCCAGCGCACGGGATCACATGTCTTGGGTATCCTACTATCTCCAAGCTCTTCATCTATCGGCGGGACAGCATGGACACATGCTTATAACGAAACCCACTGGATTACAGACATTGTATATGTAAGTTACTACTTGCACTTATTTGTACTGTACAATATACATATCTTTACCCTCTGTGCGCTTTGTGCTTTTCCTCTTTCATGACTGGTTCATCTGTGAAGTTTATCTACGGTGGACATTGGTGGAGGGGAATACCTCCACGCATAGGAGCTGCAAGAGGGGGGAGAAGATCAATTAGAAGATCTTTAGGAAGCATGAGCTTCCATTGATCTTAAAAAAAGATATTTGCTAATATGCCAACTTTTAATAAACCTTCAGAAATCATCTTGTAATATTTTAAGCGACACTGCAATAACAATGTCTGTCATTTCCTCCTAAACAAATTCAGTGTTTTTAAAAAAAACAAAAAAATATCTAGATAGAACTAAGTGACTCACAGGATATTATTTAGGAATTCATTTTTTGAGGCATTAGAAAAGCAAAGCAAAATAAAACAGGCTGTGTAATAGTAGTTACATGTGTTTGCAAAATGATAGCACAATTTTCTGAAGCAATTATTTATGGTGAATGTATCTTTCTCTTTTATAGTGGGTGGCATTGTTCTGATCCTTGCAAATATCTCATAGTGACAAGTGTTACAATATATTTTTGCATTTGTAAATATGCAGCTGCACACAAACAAATTAAAAAATGATTATTTATTCCTCGAGAAGCTATGTTACCCTCCAGTGTTGTCAAAAGGTCAACCATTGCCTCAAACTTTGCTGTGCATACAATGACCTGGAAGAGCCATTGATAATGACCCTATGGCTGCAAATCTTGACGACTTAATCATTTGACATACAAGCAACCCTAAGGCATTTGTACTTGGCATTTTCCTTATTGAAATGTACACAAACAATATGCATTTTAAACTATTCAAAATTACAAGCCTAAAATAGGCATTGTGAAAACGCATTCATTCTGCAACCAACTTTACTGTATTTTTATAGTTGAGCTATTTTTATTTACTAAAGGCTAATAACTGTCATTGGGATTTTGCTCTTCTTTCGTGCATTTTATTCTATTCCTGATATTAAACTGATGTGCACATGATGGTAATAAACACATTTTACTCAATGAAGAAAAAGAGAAAAACAAGATATATATATATTCCATTCGTCTTTTTTCACCTGTGAAGAATTCAAGCCCTTCACTAGATTTTGCATTGAAAAGCTTCTCTTTTTAGTGTTTCTCCTATTTAATGCTTGTAACTAATAGGTTGGTTAATACAGTTGTTCGTAAATACACATCTGAAACATTCCGTACATTGTCTACAAAGAGATCTGTCAGATATTACATGAGATAGCATATTGCTAAACCCCTTTCCATTACGTTCCATTATACTGATCTTACGGTCAACATACAAATAAGTCATTTTTTAAAGCACCATCACTGTGGTAAAGTTTGGTGTTTCCTTTCCAAACGTATTAATAAAAGCATAAGGACTGCATAAGGACTGCAGTTAAACCTAGCTTAAAAAGTGTAGTTTGTGGGTTATATTTAGTAGATGGTACTATTCAATAAGACAAGGGTGCGCAAACTTTTCCCCGTGCGAAACCCCTGCCTGCTCTCCTCGGCGCCTCGCACCCCTCCCCTCCCTGCTCGTCCCCCGGCGTCAAATGACGTGCGTGGCCATGTGACGTCACGCTGCCATGGTAACGTGACATCATGTGAATGATGCTGGGCTACCATGACGACGCATCGCTGAAAGGAAAGGTAAGTGTGTTATAGAGGCCTCGCGCGCCCCCCCCCCGCATTTAATTTAAATGCCTGGGGGGGAGAGCGCGGGACCTCTATAACTGCCCCAGGGGGGCGCGCCCCCGATTTTGCAAACCCCTGCAATAAAACACCTTCAGGTGCTGGAAGACACCTTACAGTCGGAAGGTGCTTATTGAGTAGCACTGATTAGTTCATATGGCCCTGTATGTCTTTTAACTTTAAATTCTCTTAAACTATTTTCCTTAGATCTTTGTATAACTGATAACCAATAATTGTATAAGTAGCAGTTTGCCACTTAACTTAGAATACTCACACCGCCCTACATCTTTAATTAAAAGAGTTTAAATAGGAACTGTGTATTAAACGCTTGTATCAAATGCTTTTCGCCAGGTTCTAATCACATGTATGTGCTTGTTCATTCCTTGGGCAACAAGAGAGACAGAAAGAAAAGGTCAGTAAGATCCAAATGGAAGTGCCATCCTATTCATCTATGAATTCTCCTGGGGAGTCTTCTTCTTCTTCTTCTTCCATTTTTTTTTAGGTTGTGACGTTAAGGGAGGGAAGCTAGCCAATCAGAAAGGCTGTGCTTCCTTTCCTTTTAAGATGATGTCACCAAAACCAAGATGGCTGCCGCCACATATTACTTCAACCAATCAGATTTTGAGATGTATATCCCCAATCTGATTGGTTGTAGTAAACCATCTGACAATCATGAGTCAAATTTTGGAAAGGATGTGACATCACTCCCAATATGTTTTATTTTGGGCCTGTTTTTTTTAGCTACCCCTGCTGTACTGTGTAAGGACTCGCTCAGACAGGCTGCTACGGCAGCTTGCTAGCGTTCGCGCCCCTGCCACTCGCTCCTGCAGCACAGAGATCTGTGCTCAAACTACAGGAGATAGATCGCGGCGTTTGGGGGTGTGACGGGGGCGTGTAACGAGTGGCTGAACCAGCTCGCGTCACGTGACGGTAGCCCCAAATTTCAATTTGGGTTGTGGCGGCAAAATGTTTTCAGTTTGAAAACTCCCACCGCGCAACCCAAATTTGCGACGGATGTGCGAGCGCACGGTAGCGCACGCACGGTAGCACGCGCACTTTGCATTGCCTTCTGTCTGAGCTCAGCCTAATGGATTTCTGCCGCTCCCACGCCGGCTGAAGACACTTCTGATGCTGCCACAGGTCAGTGATGTGATTATTTTCAGCTACTGCACCGACACACTTTATTCGAGCAAATACCCGGTATGTACCTGGCAGATACCTGGAATGCGCCACTCCTCACCTCTGACAAGCCCCGTTGCATTTGCCTTCCCAGCCTGGGTTCATGCCTGGCTGATGGGCGGCTGATCTGTTAAATGATAATGATTAGGATTTAATAGGCTGCAATGCTTCGCGTGTCTACCAGATGGCATAAATTCATGAATTGTAATGCAGTATATATATATATATACTGTGCAGTATTGCAGCCAGCGGGAATAAAATGCTTCAATCCCTGCTTGGAAAATAACTCAATGCACTCGGGCAGAAAACAGTCACAAACCTCAATACACCCGGGTATACCCGAATTCGTGGGACTAGCCAAGCTCGAATAAAGTGTGTCGCCAGTGTATCCTGACATTACCCGGCGCCAGGCCCACTTCTCAGTTGCCGGGTCCGGGTAATGTCCGGGTAATGTCCGGGTAGTTGAAAATGTGCCGGGTACCGGGTAATTCCGGGTACTCGGTACATCACTACTCCCTGGTATATTTCCATACCTGTATGAAGCATGTTTGCTTAAGTAAAATTAGTGTGATTGTTGTTTCTTTTTTTTTAAATCATAATTAAATGTCCACAAACCCACGTCAGCTGTACTGAAATAGGAGATATTTTCTTAAGCCTGTAAACCTGGTAATTTTTTTTTATAAATGCATAGATTATTAATCAAAAATACTGAGCACGAACTATTACAAAACAACACATTTTCTGGTGAATGGACTACTTTTAAATATACAACATGTTTTTTTTTTTGTGTGTGTGTGTGTGTGTGTGAAATTGAACAAATACAAATATAAAATGTGTTGTCTTTTTATATTTCAGATTATTGGGAACCAAGAAACAAACCTGTACACGTGCCGTGTATTCTCTTTTAATAAACTGTACATTAGTTTCATTCAGCTGCACTTGCCTCTGGCTATCCACTGCACTGAATATTAGTTTAAATACAGATTGCTTACAATAACAGTGTAGCAGGAGTTCTGCCTCAAGTTAAGAAATGGTTAGGATTGCATTACATCTGCAGTTTCATCGGAAACATTTATTCAATCAAAGGGGAAAATAAATGTAGTTCCTCGGCTCTGTCAAGATTAAACTGTTATTGATCCTTTAAATGAAATTTGTTCATACTGATCGATCAAACACATTATCTTTTTTCCAGTCTATTACCAACAATTGGAAACTCTCAAGCGTCAATAATAGTCTGACCACATGAAGCTGTAAATTTGGCCTATGAGGTCTTCAAATCTGAAATATTGTACTCCCGTGTTGCTAAAAAAAAACCTGAATCAATGCGTCACGGTAATCCCTCCCACCCATGCAATTCCACGCTAACCCTTCTTCCCCCATACATACAATTTATTAAAATGATGTAGTCAAAAAACTCATCAAGCATAATCAACGAAGCACATTTCTTTTAAGGAAATGGTTTAATAGTATGATTTATGTTGTAAACATATCTGAAAATTAGCATAACGTTTATCGTGCCCTGCAAATCTTTCGATACACCATTTTGTAGCTAAAAGGAAAAAGTATTTTATTGCCCTAAACTTATGAGAGCATGTTTTATAGAAGAGAGACTCGTTAATGAGTCCATTTTGTTTTGCATTTTAGTTTTGACTTACTTTAAAAAAAATCTCCTTTTGCCCATTTCAACGCTGTTTTTATATTTAAAATCTGCTGCCTTAGGTAGGAGATAGGTGTTTGAAATATTAAGTGTCTGGGAGGTAAAAATGAAGCTCTCCTCAGAGCCCAGTGCAGTCTAAGGAGCCTATTCAAGTAGCTTCGATAAGTGACTTGATGCTTGTAAAGTCCACTTGACAAGCGATTTTGCATGTGTAGCTATTCAGTAAGCTGTGATAACATGTAACAATCGCCTGTACGCGGCTTTTTTATAAGCGTTATCACTCTTGCAGAAACAAGCCGTGTGATAGGTCCAAAAATGCTAAAACTCGTTTTCCCTCCAGAGCCTGAAATAGGGTTTTTACGTGGTGGTGGTGGTCCCTATTACTCCTCCTCCACCTCCTTGTCCTCCTATTTTAGTGCACTTTATTTTAAGTTACTGTTGCGCTAGAAACCGGTTTATGTTATATTTTTTGTTAGTTTGGTATTTTTTAGTCTCACTGCATCCTTCAGACCAGTGAGATGTCTGTGGAATCACTACCAGATTAAATGGTTCTCCTCCACCACCACGCAAAACCCCTATTTCAGGCTATGGAGGGAAATCGCATGTTCGGGTAATTTTGCTTGTAAAACAACTGCTAACTCGTGCGGTAAACGGTATTTAAAATGCGATATATCTTCTGAATACCGTTTTTTCACAAATGTGATACCGTGAGGTAGTAACATGCAAACACGTTTGATGTTGCAGTGATAACATCTAAGCTACCTGAACAGGCCCCTAAAGCTGACAGTGGTGACCTCAGAAACTGGGGATTCAGGATTTCCATGATATCCCTGCTTCAGCCCAGACAGCTCATTCAGTCCCTGCTTCAGTACATGTGGCTCAATCAGAGGCTCAATTGAAGAGTACCCCCAGGGTTAATCCATTTAGAGGTATATAGTCAATAGGCCCTCTTCTTACTTGCATTCTTGCTCTCTCTTCCTCTCCAGGAAACGCCATATTTCACCTAACTGAAGGAGGCACGATTTCTAGCGGTGACTTCCTGGTGATCTGCTAACTTGCAGTTTAATGAATAGCTTGTGTATATAATAATTGCATGTTCTTGTATAGCGCTGCTAGTTTTACGTAGCACTTTACAGAGACATTTTGTAGACACAGGTCCCCGTGGAGCTTACAATCTATGTTTTTGGTGCCTGAGGCACCACTTTACCAGGGAGATAAAGTGACTTGCCCAAGGTCACAAGGAGCCGACACCGGGAATTGAACCAGGTTCCCCTGCTTCAAACTCAGTGCTACTCTTTACTCACTGAGCCGCTCCTTCTCCCAAACCACTGCTTCTCTATGTCATTTTGCCACATTTGCATACAAAATTTACATACCACGCAGACTTACATAGCCAAAGCCAAATAGTGTAAAAAAAATGTCAATTTTCACACAGTTTGGAGAAGTGATAAAAGCATAATGAATACGGCGAGATGCAAATCCATGCGAAAATAACCGTTTAAGGTCAAAAATGCACTTATGAGAGTTTTAACAATTAAGTGGCTAAAACTACTATAAAAAACAGAGGCACATTTTAATTCTTAGCTGGGGAGAATAGAAACTAGAGAATAAAGAACTATTTATACACAGAGGTACAGTTGAGATTGTATACCTGTATACTTGTCTGAACTCTAGATCAGGAGTTCGCAAACTTTTTCCTGTGCGCACCCCTGCCTTCTCTCCTCGCCGCCCCCTCCCCCCACCCCGCTCGACCCTGGCGTCAAAGGACGTGCGGGGTCATGTGTCGTCACGTTGTCATTTGATGCAGGGTTACCATGACGACGCGTCGCTGGAAGGGAAGATAAGTGTATTATAGAGGCCTCGCGCGGTCCCCCGGCATTTAATTTAAATGCCTGGGGGGTGAGCGCGGGATCTCTATAACTGCATGCCCACCCCTCCCCCCCGAAAATCTAGTGCCCCTAGGGAGGCGAGCCCCCAGTTTGCCCACCCCTGCTCTAGATGTTGCATCTCTTCTTCTCATTGAACCATCACGTCACAGGTATGTGCAGAGTAAAATAAGGATTGTATATTTCTGTGCTTCTGTGTATATAATTGTCTTAAAAATACAGCGTGTTTTTGATAATGCATTCATCTCAGAATCATTTATTTCCTTTACTGCCTGCTTTATATGTTAATTAAAAACAAGAATGAAAGTTGAGGAGGTGGACGGGGGGAGGACAAGGAGGGCAAGGAAAAGGAAAGGGATGATAGCGAGAAGGTGGAGGTAGCGTGGGGAGATATGGAGAATAGGAGAAGGACAGAGAGGGAGTGAAGGAGCGTGAGACCACAGAGAAGAGGATAAGGAGGTAGGTAAGAGAGATAGTAGTAGAGAGGAGGATCCAGGCAAGCCAGCGGGGAAGCTAGGACAGGTGTGCCTTTCGGTGGGGACAGAAGACGTCAGTGGAGACAGTTAGGGCTTGGGACGAGAAGGCATTTGGAAGAAGTGCAGACGTCATGAAAAGGTTAATAAACGGTTAATACAAGGTTTGAGAAGGTTTTGAGTAAAGAGTAGCTATGAGAGGGGCAGGAGTTGAGGGTTATGAGCCTGCTCGGGAGTTCGTATGGGCCGAAGGCTGGGTATGGAGAGAGGGGCTCTTCAGATTCCTGTCGAAGTCCTCGGGGCCACAACTCGGGGGGTAGTGGCGAAGGGCAGCAAAGATTCACCGGAAGATCACCACGAGTGGGGAGTGCACCGAGGCGTGGGACTTGAGGCCAGAGAGGGTGTGACCTGGCGTCGAGTTCTGATGTTAAATGTTGAATATATTACTGTGTTTTTATTCCCTTCTGTTTTCTACCATCTGTTTCCCCCGCCCAGTCATCTGCCACCTGGCAGACGGAGAAGAGGAGCCGGCACTATCGGGATTCCACCAAAGGGGAAGTCAGCCAAGCCATCATCGGAACAGCACTGACAAGAATACACAGGACTAAAGATGAGTAACGAAATAGTGTTTATCTCACACAATGTAAAGGGGTTCAACAGTCCAACAAAAAGGAAACTGGCGTTTAAAGACTATCGACGTAAAGGCGCAGAGATATTATTTCTGCAGGAGACACATTTCTCCAGGGACAGCTACCCAAATTTTTTCGATAAGAACTTTAGAATGAGCTTTTTGGCCTCAGCAGCGATTAAAAAAAGGGGAGTGGCTATCTACATAACAACACCCCGCTTTTGATCTACGTTGGAAAGGAGGATATCATCTATCCCAGACTGCACATCTCAACACTTAACTATTGCTGTGATGCCGGCTTTATTTTTTATATTTGCTGTAACCTCACTTATTTTCAAATTATGCACTTCCTTCCACCAGTCTCCTTATGTCTCTAACTCTATTCATATATCTCCATCTCTCCTTTCTTCCCCACTTCTCAGTTCACATGAACTCCTTTCTTACCTGTGCCCTCTGTCACCACACAGCTATCCACCCTGCACTAAAACACACCCCTACAAATCATCCTCACACATTCTCTTTCTTTCCATGCTTCTCCTCCTTGCTTCTGGGGATATCTCTCCCAATCCTGGTCCCTGTCTTATTTCTACTTGCTCTCGTCCTCGCCTCCCACATCCAACTTCTACTCCTTCTGGTGTTAACCCCTCCAACCTCATACCCATCTCCTGCCACCCTCCCTCCTCTCTCCCATTCTCCTGTGCCC
This sequence comes from Ascaphus truei, assembly GCF_040206685.1. Taxonomy (NCBI): domain Eukaryota; kingdom Metazoa; phylum Chordata; class Amphibia; order Anura; family Ascaphidae; genus Ascaphus; species Ascaphus truei. The sequence continues at coordinate 85,592,653 of NC_134489.1, read as the reverse complement.
TTTGGAATGCTCGCTCCCTCTCTAACAAGTTCCTCTCTGTGCATGACTTCTTTCTCTCTCACTCCCTGCTTCTCTTTGCTGTAACTGAGACCTGGCTCACTCAGTCTGACTCTGCTCTGGAAGCTGCCCTCTCTTATGGTGGCCTTTCCTTCTCCCACATCCGCGCCCTGATGGCAGGGGTGGAGGCGTGGGGCTCCTTCTCTCCTCTCTCTGCTGTTACCGAACCCTTCCTATTCCCCCCTCTCTTGCTTTTCCCTCCTTTGAGGTTCACACAGTCCAGATCTTCTCTCCTCTCCCTGTCCACGTGGCGGTCATCTATCGCCCACCTACCTCTACTTATCCCCCTTCTGCTTTTCTCTCTCACTTTGAATCCTGGCTCTCTTTCTTTCTCTCCTCAGACTCCCCTGTTCTTCTCCTTGGGGACTTCAATTGCCACATTGATGACCCCACTCTCCATTGGGCTTCCCGCTTTCTTTCTCTAACCTCTTCTTTTGGCCTTCAACAGTGGACTGCAGCCAGCACCCACAAGGATGGCCACTACTTAGACCTGGTTTTCACTAAAAACTTCTCTCTCTCCGATTTCTCCATTTCCCCTTTTCCTCTCTCTGACCATCACCTCATCTCATTCTCTATATCTCGCTTCTCCCCTTCTCCACCTCCGTCTACCCCCCGGTTTTACAGAAACCTTCGCTCTATTCACTTACCTGACTTTGAGTCCACTTTACACTCCTCCCTCTCCTCTCTCAGCTCTGCTAGAGACCCTGACAACCTGGCCAGGAACTACAACTCTGCCTTGTCCTCCTCTCTTGATCTACATGCCCCGCTTTCTCTCTGCCGCACTCGCCCATCTAACCCTAGACCCTAGTTAAATTCCCACACGCGCATGCTGCGTTCCTCCACTCGTTCCTCTGAACGCCTCTGGAGGAAATCTCATACTCTCGCAGACTTCCTTCACTTCAAAATTTATGCTATCCTGTTTCAACTCAGCCCTCTCGCAAGCTAAACAAGCCTACTTTTTTTCACTAATCAACATGCACAAGTCTAACCCACGCCGACTGTTCTCTGTCTTTGATACTCTACTCAAACCACCCTCAGTTGCCTCTCCTTCCTCCATCTCCGCTCAGGACTTTGCTGACTATTTTAAGGAAAAGGTGGAATCCATACGTCAGAACATCCCCTCTGTTTCTTCCTCCCATCCTACACCTCTTCCTAACTCTCCTCCTGCCTTCCTTGACTCTTTTTCCACTGTCTCAGAGGAGGATGTGTCGCTGTTGATCGCCTCTTCTCCCTCTACCACTTGCCCTCTTGACCCCATTCCCTCCCATCTCCTAAAACCTCTTGCTCCTACTATAATCCCTACGCTCACACATATTTTTAACTCCTCCCTCTGCTCTGGAACCTTTCCATCCTCCTTCAAACATGCAACAGTCATACCATTACTCATACCATTACTCAAAAAACTCGACCTCTCTGCAGCATTTGACACCGTGGACCACCCTCTTCTCCTTCACATTCTCCATACTCTTGGTATTCGGAACAAAGCTCTATCCTGGATCTCATCCTACCTCTCCCATCGTACTTTCAGTGTCTCTTCTGCTAACACCTCCTCCTCCTCTATTGATCTCTCTGTGGAGGTACCCCAGGGCTCTGTCCTGGGACCTCTTCTCTTTTCTCTGTATAAACTCTCTCTAGGTGACCTAATAACATCTTTTGGGTTTAATTATCACCTCTATGCTGACGACACACAAATATACTTTTCAACACCCGACCTTACACCTGCTGTACAAACCAAAGTTTCTGAATGTCTCTCTGCTATATCATCCTGGATGGCCCTCCGCCGCCTTAAACTCAACATGGCTAAAACAGAGCTCCTCATACTTCCTCCCAAACCTGGCCTTACTACCTCCTTCCACATTACTGTTGGAACTACGATCATTCACCCAGTAGCCCAAGCATGCTGCCTAGGGGTCACACCCGACTCCTCTCTCACATTCGCCCCTCACATTCAAAACATTTCTAAAACCTGTCGCTTTTTCCTCCGCAATATAACTAAGATACGCCCTTTCCTCTGTTGCTCGACTGCTAAAACTCTGACTGAGGCCCTCATTCTCTCCCGTCTTGATTACTGTAACCTCCTGCTGTCCGGCCTTCCTGCCTCTCGCCTGTCTCCCCTACAATCTATCCTAAACGCTGCTGCCAGAATCACTCTACTCTTTCCTAGATCTGTCTCAGCATCGACCCTCATGAAATCCCTCTCCTGTCTTCAGATCAAATCCCGCATCTCACACTCCATTCTTCTCCTCACTTTTAAAGCTTTACACTCTTCTGCCCCTCCTTACATCTCAGCCCTAATTTCTCGTTATGCACCATCCAGACTCTTGCGTTCTTCTCAAGGATGTCTTCTTTCTACCCCCTTTGTATCTAAAGCCCTCTCCCGCCTTAAAACTTTTTCACTGACTGCCCCACACCTCTGGAATGCCCTTCCCCTCAGTACCCGACTAGCACCCTCTCTATCCACCTTTAAGTCCCAACTTAAGACACACTTGCTTAAACAAGCATATGAATAGCACTGTGGATATTCTGAACACATGATACATAAAGCAGACGCACTTACCAGAATTCCCTCCTACTGTCTCTGTACGTTCTCCCTACCTACCAATTAGACTGTAAGCTCATCGGGGCTGGGACTCCTCTTCCTTAATGTTACTTTTATGTCTAAAGCACTTATTCCCATGATCTGTTATTTATATTATCTGTTATTTATTTGATTACCACGTGTATTACTGCTGTGAAGCGCTATGTACATTAATGGCGCTATATAAATAAAGACATACAATACAATACAATACTAGTAACGGATGGGACATATGCAGATAGGGAGGGGAGGTACATTATAGTGACGGGCTCCATTAGAGAGCAGCCAATCACATTGGCGGCAATCTATGCTCCCTGTGAGCAGGCAGAGGGCTTTTTCAAACGCTTTTTTCATCAGCTAAGTAAAGTAGCGAAAGGTACCATCATTGTAGCAGGTGACCTGAATAGGACGCTGAACCCCGACCTTGACAGATGTACTAAATCTCACACAACTCACAGACAGGACGTGTTAACAATAAACCAGGGTTTGAGAGACTGTCAACTGTCAGACATATGGAGAGAACAGCATCAGGGGGTGAAGGGGTACACGTTTTTTCACATCCACATAACAGATACAGTAGGATAGATTACTTCATTGTGTCAAATAGAATGGTTCCAGGGGTCTCTCGAACTGAGATACATGATATTTCATAGTCTGACCATGCATCTATCGAGCTGCAAGACACACTAATCCCGCTAGACAGGCCTCGAGCGAATTGGAAACTAAATTACATTTTACTAAAAAATCCCAGATATAGAAAGGGAGGTGGGAGATAAGATTGAGGAATATTTCAAGGAGAATGAGGGGAGTGTGTCAGCACACTCTACGCTGTGGGAGGCCCATAAGGCCACCCTCAGAGGGATTTGAATGAATTTGGCAGCTAAACGCAAAAGAGAGAGAGAAGTCAAAATCAGAGAATTGGAAAAGAAGCTAGCAGATCTCTCACAACTACATAAATCAAATAAACAAAACAAAATCTGAAAGAACTTTTAGACACTAAAACAAAGCTCAATCTCCTCTTATCCGCCCTGGCCGAGAGACAAATGGCATGGACCAGGCGTAAATTTTTCGAAAAAGCTAACAAGCCAGATACCTTACTTGCCAATAATCTCAAAAATAGGCTTCCAAATTACCACATTCACGCCATTAGAACACAGGGAGGGGACCTGACATCCAACCCTAGAAAAATTGTAGAGGAATTTAAATGTTTCTACGAAACATTGTTTGATGGAAACAAGGTCACCCACAATCAGAAAAATACAGAGCTGCTAAAATTATTTCTGCAGGAAGCAAAACTATCGAGGTTGGGCAGAGATGTGAGAGAGGTATTACAGAAGGACTTCACACTCGAGGAAGTGGCGGAGGTAATTAAGACACTTAAACCAGCAAAAGCGCCTGGACCAGATGGGTTTTCTAATTTATACAATAAGAAATATCTGAAATTACTAGCTCCCCATCTGTTAAAACTCTTTAACGAAATTCTAGCAGGGGCCTCCTTCCCAACACAAATGTTGCAGGCTTCAATCTCCCTGATCCATAAACCTGGTAAGGACCCGGCAGACTGCAAGAGCTACCGGCCCATTTCACTGATCAATTCTGATGTTAATATCTTTTCCAAACTTATAGAAAACAGGATGGGTAGCGTCCTCCCCAGGTTAGTCCACTCGGATCAGGTAGGGTTTATCGAAGGCAGGCAGGTGGCAGACAATACCAGGGGGATTATAGATTTGATTGATCTGGCCAAACAAAAAAACATCCAGTCCATGGTATTAAGTTTAGACGCTGAAAAAGCCTTCGATAGGATAGACTGGCCCTATTTAAAAGAGACATTGAAGGCATTTGGTTTCGAGGGACATCTGTTAAATGCCATACTAGCTTTATATGAGGGTCCGGCGGTAAGGGTGCGGCATCATGGCTTCCCATCGGATCAGTTTAGCATCCGTAGCGGAACAAGGCAGGGATGTCCACTGTCCCCCTTGCTGTTCGCCCTCTGTATTGAGCCCCTAGCAGCGCACATTAGACAAAGCCCGGATATAGCAGGAATAACAGTTGGAGACCAGACACATAAGGTGGCACTGTACGCCGATGATGTGATTTTAACACAGTCAAGACCCCTCACATCTCTCCCCAACACCTTTGCGATCCTAGGAAGGTTCAATCAAATCTCGGGGTTTCAAAAGTAATCAGACAAAATCAGAAGCTCTAAATATAAACTTACCAAAAGAATTAGAAAAATTAATAGAAATAAAGTTTAATTTTAAATGGCAAACCTCCGCTATCAAATACTTAGGGGTATATCTCACCAGGGATTACAAAACTTTATACAAAGCAAACTACCCTAAAATGATTAAGACATTGGGGGAGGATCTTAGGACATGGATGAGAGGCAGCATATCATGGATTGGCAGGATGCATAGTGTGAAAATGAACCTCCTCCCAAAGATGTTATATCTTTTCCAAAGCCTGCCAATACCTTTAGTGATCTCCGACATCCTCTCCCTACAGTCTAACATTATGAAATTCATTTGGAATAAAAAAGCCCACGAATTGCAAAAGGCATCTTAAAGAGGCCTACTTCCAAAGGGGGACTAGTGGTACCTTGCTTGTTAGCTTATTATAAAGTGGCACAATTAAGCCAAATTATCCAGTGGCACGCAGATCCGAACAAGAGGCGGTGGGTGGAACTACAGAAAAGCTGTGGTGTCCCGGTTGAGCTGCATAATCTGATTTGGCTAACTAAAGGAAGCTCCAACAAAATGGGGGTTCTGCTTCAGGTCATGGCCAATTCCTTGAAGGTCTGGGAGGCTACTAAAAAGAGCTGTAACCTCACTTCCAAACACTCCCTAATGACTCCGATAATCAGCAACACGGACTTCGCTCCAGGAATGAATAGCGGTAATTTGTTCATTTGGACACAGGCCGGTATCACAAGATTAAAGGATCTGGAGGGGAGGATACATATAAAAACCTTTGCGCAAATTAAATCCACAAAGGATATCCCAAACAAGGAATTCTTTAGATACCTCCAGATCCGAGATTTTTTATAACAAATTCCCAATTAGGCCAGCAAGAACAAATTTTGAGCAGCTGTGTTCTAGAGATACGGACACACGGGGACTAACTTCTAGAATGTACAGGGAAGTGATCTGTCCTGAGACTCCGACGACCACAAGGCTCAGTTACATGAGACAGATTTGGGGAGACATTAGAGGATGAGGACTGGGACGGGATCCTGCAGGCAGCAGCAAAAAGTTCAATTTGCACCACGTTAAAGGAGAACGCATATGAAGTCCTCATGCGTTGGTACTATACCCCAGTAAAATTATCTAAATTTGTCAATGGATACTCCCCGTTCTGCCCAAAGCAGTGCGGGGAGATAGCAGATTTACAACACATGATGTGGTCTTGCACGAAGGTGGCCCCGATTTGGGAACAAATTAGAGATTGGATACAGAGGATACTCGGTTTGGAGATCCCCCTGGACCCGTGGTTGTTCCTATTGGGCAGACGGATCCAGGGTCTGTCAAATGGGTCGCACAAATTAATCGCGCACTTTGCAACAGCCACCAGGTGCAAGATCGCAGTACTGTGGAAACAATCGGATTTACCAGTAATACCCAAGATTAGAAACGGAATTTGGCACGTTTGCCGGATGGAACAGTTGACGAGTTTGGTCAACGACACCGGCCCAAATTTCCTAAAAGTCTGGACGCCTTGGCTGGCCCAGACAGACATCCCGGGGATAAGCATATCCGCAATCCTACAATGATTGATACAGATGCGTTCTCCTTTGACAACGCAGGGTCCACGACAACATAGAGACGGATGGTTAGGTTAGAAGGTAGAAGATAACCCGGTGAGTAGGGCAGAAGCCATGAGATCGAAACGATGGACGCAACGTCAGCGGCCCCCTTTTCTCCCCCCCTCCTATCCCTACCTCCCTGTCTGTATTTTGTCTCATCCGTCTGGTGAGTCATGTTTGTGGAATGTATGTTACCCTCAGTTGGTGTCATATTTATGTTAAGTGTTGTTAAAAGATATGGGTTACAGTTGATTCCTGAGACAATTGTTGGTGATATACTGTATGCATGGAAAACCCAATAAAAGTAAAGTTGGAAAAAAAAAACAAGAATAAAGGAAATCAGCACGCTAAAATGTAATCATACAAAAATGTATTGCGTCATCATCATTCTAGAAAAACAGTTCCTTTTTTATTAATTTATGTTTGTATGTGATGAGTACATTTTTGATACATTTCATGTATGCTAGAGTGCTATTTTTGGGGATTCTTTTTTTCTGTGTTGGTATTCATACTATTGTCATCCCCAGCACCGCCAGTAGTGTTTACTACTCACACTTAATTTAACTGGCTTTAGCACATCTTATTTTAGGTCTGTTGCAGGTTATTTTTGTGTTTCATATATATATATATATATATATATCGCACCACCTTGAGAAAGGTCCCACTGGGGACCGAAACGTCGGTTTTTGTGTCTTCTATCAAATACAGAACATTTTTGATTTACTTACCTGCGTGCTGTCCCTTGATGTCGTGTTGCAACTGGTATCGTATGGTCTATATATATATATATATATATATATATATATATATATACAGTGTTCGACAAATCACCCAAAAATCTACTCGCCCAACCAAAAAATCTACTCGCCACCTAGTCCCGCCCCCAACCCCGCCCCTAGTCCCACCCCCAACCCTGCCCCTAGTCCCGCCCCCAACCCCGCTTTAAAATAAAATATATAAATAAAACATTTAAAAATAAATTCCTCGTCAGAACAACATTCGTTTTTGACAAATGTATTTATTGTATTACATTATACTACAATTAGTCCTTGTTACATGTGTGTGTGTAAATGTCGGATCTA